>NC_090737.1:40892732-40970749 GCF_036898095.1 Palaemon carinicauda | reverse complement strand
CTACTGAACAAGTATGTAAGCAAAGTTAAGTTTGTTATGGAGACATCTGTGTCAGTCCTAGCAGGCACCAGACAAGGAGACTGGATGGTGTCAATAGATCTGCAGGACGCGTACTTTCACGTCCCAATTCACCCAAACTACAGAGAATTTCTGAGATTCGTACACCACACAACTACTTATCAGTTCAAAGCACTTTGTTTTGGACTGAGCACGGCTCCTTACGTTTTCACTCGAGTGGTGTCGATTGTGGCTTGCTGGTTACATCTGAAAGGGGTACGAATATCAATGTACCTGTACGACTGGCTAATCAGTGTCTGGAGGATCTACGAGTAACAATGTCCATCACGCAACAGCTAGGTCTGGTTGTAAATCTGGCCAAATCTCAACTGACGCTTTCACAAGACATCATCTACCTGGGGATGAGGATTCAGTCAGTGGTTTTTCGGGCTTTTCCAGCCCCGAAACGCATTCTGGAATGCTTAAGAAAGGTCAAGCACTTCCTAGACAGAAGGACCTACTCGGTGAGGGAATGGATGAGTCTGCTGGGGACCCTCTCCTCGATCGAGCAATTCGTTTCCCTGGGAAGACTTCATCTACGTCCACTGCAATTCTATCTGTCAAGATATTGGACAAGAGACCAAGGACTAGAGACGTGGATTCCGATTCCTCTGGGAATCAGGAATCAGTTGAGTTGGTGGGACGATCCCAACAAACTCCTAGAAGGCCTCGAACTTCAACAGAAGAACCCCGACCTAGTGTTGTATTCAGATGCATCAGACATGGGGTGGAGTGCAACACTGGGGAAGGGCGAGATCTCGGGTCTGTGGGAAGATTATCAGAAGGAATGGCATGTAAACGTTAAGGAACTAGTGGCCATTCATGTAGCACTAATGCACTTCCAGGAAGAAGTTCAGAACAAGTTAGTTCAGGTCAACGCAGACAACACCACAGCGTGGCCTACATCAGAAAACAGGGAGGCACTCGTTCGGATTCCCTTTACGAGGCAGCAAGAGATCTCCTACTGTGGGCAAAAGCTAGAAATATAACTGATAACCCGCTTCATAGAAGGGTAGAAGAATGTCAGAGCAGATCTTCTCAGCAGAGGAAGACAGGTTTTCACGACAGAGTGGACCCTACATCATGAGGTGTGCAGCAGGCTTAGAATCTGTGGGGAGAACCGTCAATAGAACTCTTTGTGACGCAGAGAACAAAGAGGTTACCAGTGTTTTGCTCTCCAGTCCCAGACCAGAAAGCAGTGGCAGTGGGGGCCTTCCTCATGGAGTGGGAAGGACTAGACATGTATGCCTTTCCCCCATTCAAGATCCTAGACAGAGTCTTGAAAAAGTACAGAGTTGAACAACCCCCACATGACCCTGATAGCCCCGTTTTGGCCCATGACACCTTGGATCACAGAAGTGATGGAGTGGCTAGTAGACACCCCAGAGCGTTACCTTGTCGGAACGATCTACTCAGACAGCCCCACACAGAGAGATACCATCAAAATCTCCTCGTTCTCAATCTAACTGCCTTTCGACTATTGAAAAGCTGGCAAGAGCGAAGGGCTTTTCGAGGGAAGCTGCAAGAGCTATCGCGAGAGCTAGGAGGACGTCCACAATCAAGGTGTACCAATCTAAGTGGGACGTGTTTAGAGAATGGTGCAGGATTAACAACATTTCCTCTTCCAGTACCTCTCTAACTCAACTGGCAGATTTTCTCTAGCATTTAAGAACACAAGAGTAGTTAGCAGTATCAACCATCAAGGGATACCGCAGCATGCTAGGCTCTCTCTTCCGTCACAGACATATTGATGTGTCAGGAGACAAGGATCTCTCGGACCACATACAGTACGATCACGAATTATGCGTGTTCGAATTATACAATTCCCCTCTTATGCGACCTCTATTTTTGAAAAATAAATTTTCTGTATCTGCGAAGCTGTTCAAAGTCTGCTAGTCAAGCACTACAAAATGTATCAAATCTATTGTCTTTTTAAGTATATTGGTAGCCCTAAATACGGTGATTTATAATAAATGTTACAAAACAATATTAACATTACATCTTATTAACATAATTTCATAATAAATAGCCTATTTAAGGATAAAATTCCACATCAACAATGAAATCAACAGTTAACTGTGTGAGTCCAGCTGACAAAATGTAAACAGAATTGTGGTTACGTTCTCGGCAATCTTTATCTTTCTCCAACCTTTCGGTAACTTTAATGGTAGTGTTAATGATGGTATATTAAAGCATTATTTTTGTTTAGTAAAGTATACTTGTTCCGTAACCGAAATACAAACCACGCTATTTACAAAGGGTTTACTTTTAGCGCAGCTGAAATGACGAGCCAATAGTTTTTAACGAGGGTTAATTACCCCCGCGCTAGTTAGTGGGGGGTGGGGAAGGGTAGCTTGCTACCCCTCCCCCCTCCACACACCGGTGACTTGCTTCACTTCACTTTTGGCTCGGCGGTGATCAGACGTGTCTGTTCATCGCCTTCGTGACAGCCTTTAATTTTCTTCTTTTTCTTTTTCAGCTTGTGTGATTGGTTGGAAGTTGACCTTCAGTTATTTTCTTTTATTTAATATGCGTACATGCCCTGGAGTTGCCGGCCGTACCTTGTGGACTTTCATGTCGGACGTGATTACGGATCCTCACACCCTCTGCCCTCAATGTCGGGGCCGACGGTGCGACCAGGATAACATGTGCCGTGAGTGCAGGGAGTGGTCTGCCTCCCAGTGGGAGAGGTTTGGCCGTCGGCGTAAGAAGAAGTCCAAGAGAGACCGTTCTCCTCCGGGGTTAGCCTTGAAGGAGGAAGGTTCTCGGGACTCTTCTTCCGCCGCCCAAACCTCCTCCGAAGCTCCCCCTCGTCCGCCTCCTAAGGAGAGTCGTCCGAGTGGGAGCGCAGGCCCTTGTTCTGTTTCCCTACCTTCGGTGGGGGGAGAGGGCGTCGCCTCCCATAGCGAGGCGGTTCCCCCCTCCTCCTCCGGGGGAGGTTATTGATAATAATACTTTATCCAGTGATGATCTGTTACAGATTTGGTCGTCCCCTGGGGCTTAAGGGCTTGCCCTCCAGGGTCGCTCTTATTGACCTTGTCTCGTTGGGGGCCGCTGTTAAACAGTCGCCGGTGTAGCGGAGGTAGACCCTCTGTCTATTGTCGACGTCGTGGTGACAGAGGCCTCCGACGTGGCTGGGCCTTCCGACGCAGGTGCTGTTGCTGGTGATGGTGCTCTAGGCTCTCCTCCTCCTTCCGTGCATCCTTCGAAGGGGGAAGTGAGTCCTTCGGTCTCGACTGCTGCCCAGCTTCCTTCTGAGAGAAGTGTTTTGAAGGAGACTCCCCTTCGGAGGACCGATGGTCCCGACGATCTCCCCCGAGGGCCCGCCTCCGCCGTAAGGCTCACCGCCCTTTTCGCCACAAGGGCCTCCCTTCCCCTTACAGGGGGACTAAGAGGCGCCTTTTTGGGTCTTCGTCCTCCTGGGGGGACTCTCCTCGTCAGCCTCAACCGATGAACCTCTCTGCAGACCTCTCACCATCTCCTGCCTGGATCTTCGCCTTCTGGAGAACTCGTCACCCGACGGGCAACGGTCCCTTCGGGCTAAGGGATTCTTCCCTTACGCGAGCAGGGCCAGCGCACAAGCGCTCTCCTGCTCGCCAGCGATCTCCTGCTCGCCAAGACTCTCCTGCTCGCCGACGCTCACCTGCTCGTCGGCTCTCTCCTGAGGTTCGCCCCCCCTCGCCAGCGCTCTCCTGCTCGTCAGCTCTCTTCCGAGCGTCAGCGCTCATTTGAGGACCATCGCCCTGCGGTCTCTGACCACCCTTTAGTTTCTGCTGAACTCCCTGCTCACCATCCACCTGGTCCTGTGGCTACGCAACATCGTGCTGCGCGTGTGTCAGAAACACATGTTCGCCAACGCGCCAGCGATCTTCCCGTTCCTGCTCGTGAACCTATCCTCTCACAGGACACGCGTCGACCTTCTGCTCGCCAGCGATCACCAGCTCGCCAGCGATCACCTTCACATGCTGCCCGCCATCGCACGAACCTGCATGATCGCCCGCTTACGCATGCTGCTCCTCATCGCAACACCCTGAACGATCGCCTTCCTGCGGATGCTGATCACCATCGCACCCTTTCTCGCGATCATTCACCTGCGCATAGCTGCTCGCCATCGCACAACCCTGCACGATCGCCCGCTTACGCATGCTGCTCCTCATCGCAACACCCTGAACGATCGCCTTCCTGCGGATGCTGATCACCATCGCACCCTTTCTCGCGATCATTCACCTGCGCATGCTGCTCGCCATCGCACAACCCTGCCACGATCGCCCGCTTACGCATGCTGCTCCTCATCGCACAACCCTGAACGATCGCCTTCCTGCGGATGCTGATCACCATCGCACCCTTTCACGCGATCATTCACCTGCGCATGCTGCTCGCCATCGCACAACCCTGAACGATCGCCCGCTTACGCATGCTGCTCCTCATCGCGCAACCCTGAACGACCGCCCTATTGCGCGCGATCATTCACCTACACATGCTGCTCGCCATCGCTTACCATCACGTGGTCATTATCGCCAGCGATCTTCTTCACCTACGCGGCAGCACGATCCCTCGCCGTCGCGCCATCGCTTGCGTTCGTCGCCTCGGACACGTGTTCATTTACCTGCCCACCCTCACGCCCACTCGCCTGCGCGCCCGCGCGACCGCTCGCCTGCGCGCCCCCCGCGCGACCGCTCGCCTGCGCGCCCGCGCGACCGCTCGCCTGCGCGCCACGCGCGACCGCTCGCCTACGCGACCGCTCGCCTGCGCGCCCGCGCGATCGCCCGCGCGATCACCCGCGCAACCATTCGCCTTTGCGCGACCGTTCACCCTCGCGCGACCATAGTTCGCGGCGAATTCCACAGCTGGTGGTAGCAGCAGGGACGCGTGCTCCTAGACGGCACTCGGGATCACCTCCATCCAAGCACAGGTTGGTATTGCAGGACGAGGACAGGTCATTACAGCATTCTTCCCCACCTTCTTTTCAGGCAGGTACCGTCGTGTCCACTCCAAAGGATCGCCCGATCCCTTTCACCTTAGCGAGGATTTCGGACTCTGTGTCCTTTGAGCAGCAGACTTGGTTTGGTCCGCTGGCACGGGCGTTAGTGAGGGTTATGAAACCAGCACTCGCCGGCCAGGGTAACAAACCAGCGGCTGTCTCTCCTACGCTGAAGAGAAAGAGAGGAGTGGACTTCGTGGTGACTTCCCCCTAGGGCGAAGTTGGTTCCCAAGAGGTCGGTCTCGAGGGTCCCCTCTCCTGCACGAGTACTCTCTCCTTCTCCTGTGGACGAGGCCTTTCCGTCCTCAGGTGAGTCCAGTGGACCGGTAGTCTTCCCCTCGGCACCAGGGGGGGAGACTTCGCTTCAGGCAGGAGAATCGTCTCGTGAGGAAGGGGCCCCTCGAACCTCGTTGTTGGGATCCTGTATCCCTCCTAGGAGGGAGCCCAAGGATTCCAAGACCATCCCTAAATCCTCTGCAAGGATTCGACAGGAACCCACGACTACCCAGGGGAATGTCCACGTATCACCCCAGGAAGAGATTCCTGGGGCAGGAGACTTAGCTGCCAGCCCGCAGGGAGGAGAACAGCAAGAGTCCGAACATGCCTTCTGGCAGGTCCTAAGCCTGATAAGGCAACTTAACAGTCTTACGGATCCAGTCATCCCCCCCCGTGAAGGCAAAGACACGATTCTGGATGAAGTGTTCGACGTTCGGAAGGCCCCTAAGACCAGTGCAGCTCTGCCCTGGTCTCGGGGGCTGAAGAGTGCCAGAGCTAGGGCCAATGCTCAGCTCGCACTTCTTGCCTCCTCCAGTCGTTCCACTGCCGGGAACAAACTCATCCCTCCTCCTCGCCTTCAGCAGAGGAGGTATTTCGAGATCCTGGGTGAGCACAACCTCGCTCTTCCTCTCCATCACTCTGTGGAGGAGCTGGCGAAGGGAGTTCCCTTGGAGAAACTCTCTGCCCGGCAGGTGTCGTTCTCGGCGGCAGAGATCCTTAACCACGAGAAGGTCGCTAAGTGTGCCATGCAGGCCACTTCGTGGCTGGACTTCTGGTTAGGATCTCTGGGCATCCTATTGCGATCTGAGGACTTGTCCAAGAAGACCAATAGGAAGGCCCTAGAGACCTTCTTGCTCTCGGGCACCCGCTCCATCGAGTTCTTGGCGCACCAGGTTACCACCCTGTGGGCCAACTCGGTGTTCAAGCGTCGCGATGCTGTGTCCGAGAGATTCCATCCGAAGGTCCCCGCCGTAGATGTGTGTAGGCTCCCACATGCCTCCCTCCTGGGGGAGAGCCTGTTTGAGCCTCAAGACTTGGAGCGAACGGCTGAGAGGTGGAGGAAATCCAGCACGGACTCCCTCCTCCACAGGGCCCTTACAACTCGGCCCTATAAGCCTCCAGCCCCGCCACAACAGCAGCAACAGCCTCGTAAGGCTCCAAAACAGGCACCGGCAGCTAAGAAAGTGGTGTCTAAGCCCCAGCCCTTTCCAGCCAAGGTCAAGAGGGGTGGTAAGTCCTCCAGGGGAGGCAAGACTTCTAGGGGTGGCGGCCGCGGCCGCAAGCCCTAGGGGTGGCAGTCCCCCTGCGTGTCCACCTGTGGGGGGATGCCTTCAGCGTTGCGTCCGCAGGTGGCAACATCTCGGGGCCGATGCTTGGACGATCTCAGTGATCGGCCAAGGTTATCGCATCCCGTTCACGTCATCTCAACCTCCCCTGACAGCGAATCCAGTGTCGTTGAGCTCCTATGCCATGGGATCGGCAAAGGGGCTGGCCCTTCAGGCCGAAGTCAAGACCATGTTCGAGAAGGGTGCTCTCCAGGAGGTCGTGGACGGCTCTCCAGGCTTCTTCAGTCGACTCTTTCTTGTAAAGAAGGCTACTGGAGGCTGGAGACCCGTCATCGATCTCTCGGCTCTGAACAGGTTTGTCAAACAAACCCGGTTCAGCATGGAGACAGCAGACACGGTCAGACTTGCGGTGAGACCACAAGACTTCATGTGTACACTGGATCTAAAGGATGCGTACTTCCAGATCCCAATCCATCCGTCTTCCAGGAAGTACCTGAGATTCTGCCTAGACAACAAGATCTACCAGTTCAAGGTGCTGTGTTTCGGTCTCTCCACAGCTCCTCAGGTGTTCACCAGAGTGTTCACCCTGATTTCGACTTGGGCGCACAGGAACGGCATTCGTCTCCTTCGTTACCTAGACGATTGGCTGATCCTAGCAGACTCGGAGTCGACCCTTCTTCGACACCGAGACAGGCTTCTAGATCTTTGCCAGGATCTGGGGATCGTGGTAAACCTCGAGAAGTCCTCTCTGCAGCCGTCCCAACGACTGGTTTATCTAGGCATGCTAATAGACACCAATCTCCACAAAGCCTTTCCATCAGACGACCGGATAGCAAGGCTGAGGAGGGTGGCGGAACCTTTCCTCAGGCGAAAAGAACTCCCCGCCCAATCGTGGTTGCGTCTCTTGGGCCACCTATCCTCCCTGGCCCGTCTGGTTCCAAACAGCCGCCTCAGGATGAGATCCCTTCAATGGCGGCTCAAGTCCCGGTGGAATCAAGGATCCGATTCCCCGGACACTCTGATCCCAATGGGGTCTCTGGAACAGACGGACTTGCGGTGGTGGCTGGCCGACGAGAACCTGCGAAAGGGAGTGAGTCTTCTCGTCCTTCCCCCGGAATTGACTCTGTTTTCGGACGCGTCAAAAGAAGGGTGGGGGGCGCACGTTCTGAACCAGAGGGCCTCAGGCCTTTGGTCAGAATCAGAAAAGTGCCTACACATCAACCTGCTAGAATTGAAGGCCGTCTTTCTGGCCCTTCAACAGTTCCAACGGTTCCTGGCGGGTCACTCCGTGGTGGTGATGAGCGACAACACCATGGTAGTGGCTTATATCAACAAGCAGGGAGGCACTTTTTCGCAACAGCTATCCCATCTTGCAGTAGAGACTCTGAGGTGGACCGAAACCCACTCGATAACACTATCAGCTCGCTTCAATCCTGGCAAGAGGAATGTGCTCGCCGACAGTCTGAGCAGGGCTTCGCAGATAGTGAGTACCGAGTGGTCTTTGGATCCTCAGATAGCCAACAAAGTCCTGACTTTGTGGGGTTCCCCGACGGTGGACTTGTTCGCGACAGCCTTGAACTTCAAGCTGCCCCTGTACTGCTCACCAGTCCCGGACCCCAAGGCACTCTGGCAAGATGCTTTCCAGCAACGGTGGGACAACATCGACGTGTACGCCTTCCCACCATTCTGTCTGATGAGAAGGGTGCTCAACAGGACCAGACTATCGGTCAACTGTTCCATGACTCTAGTAGCTCCGCTATGGCATCACGCGGAATGGTTTCCGGACCTTCTGCAACTCCTGACGGAACTCCCAAGGGAGCTTCCTCCACAACACGAGCTTCTCAGACAACCCCACTCCGGTGTCCCTCACAGGGCCGTAGCCTCGCTTCGGCTTCACGCCTGGAGACTATCCAGCGTCTCCTCGCGGAGAGAGGCTTTTCGCAACAGGTTGCGGAGAGAATGTCTCGGCACCTGCGAAGGTCCTCTGAGGGAATCTACCAAGCGAAGTGGAGAGTCTTTTGTGGTTGGTGTCGTGGAAGGGGTATCTCTCCACTCGATGCCACTATTCCAGCAATAGCGGACTTCCTTGTGTATCTGCGAGAAGAAATGCGCCTTTCTGTCTCGGCAGTGAAAGGCTATCGCTCAGCCTTAAGCTTGGCCTTCAGATTGAAGGGCGTGGATATTTCTTCATCGCTAGAACTCTCTTTACTCATACGTAGCTATGAGCTTACCTGCCCCCAGTCGGAAGTGAGACCCCCTCCTTGGAACGTGGTTCGAGTTCTCAGGTCTCTCAAGAGACCTCCCTTCGAGCCATTACGCCAGGCCTCCGATCGCCACCTGTCTTGGAAGACGGCTTTCCTACTCGCCTTGGCCTCGGCCAAGCGAGTTAGTGAACTTCATGGTCTCTCGTACGACATCGCCCATTCAAGGGGATGGGGGGAGGTAACGTTCAGGTTCGTCCCTGAGTTTGTGGCCAAGACTCAGAATCCTGGAGTGCCGGATCCTCGGTTCGACTCTTTCAGGATCGCGAGTCTCCGTTCTGTAACAAACGACCCAGACCAGCTGCTACTATGCCCAGTGAGGTGTCTGAGGTACTACTTGAAGAGAACGGCTGCAGTCCGTCCTCATGTGCGAGCTTTGTTTGTGAGCACAGGCAGGACAAAGAGGAGGGTCACAAGGAACACCATCTCTGCTTGGATTCGAAGGGTTATCCACCATGCCCTGAATCCTGACCCTCCTCCGTCACGTCGCCCTCGGGCCCACGATGTCAGGGGTATTGCTACATCCCTGGCCTTCAAGAGAAACTTCTCTGTGATGCAGGTACTTCAAGCGGGGGTCTGGAAGCGTCAAACGACCTTCACAGCCCACTACCTGCAAGACGTGACCCACAGGAGCCTCGATACGTTCTCTATCGGCCCTGTGGTGGCTGCACAACAGCTGGTCTAACCTCAGGCTCCTTTTTGGACAAGTAGCAGTAGGTTGAGGGCGTTGTTACCCGGTCTTAGTCTGTGTGAATGAAAGAGTATGTCTGACCCTTACTTCTTTCTTCATTCTCCCCTCTCTTGGGGAAGCAGCATCCTGGTCCTCGCATAGCTGACCTCGACCTCTGCAGGTAACCCATGCTTCTTTGTGCTCCTAGTATTAAGCTCAATACTGTTGCGTCTCCCATACCCTGACGAGGTGGTATGGGGAACGTCCTATCCTAGAATTCCTATCTGAAGGTCTCAAGGTCAACTTCATAGGACGAGTCACACTCTCCTCCTCACACTACTTATGTAGGCCACTCGTTCCTAGCGATGCTAGGAACCTGTGAGGTACGGGCTCCCTCTCTCTAGTGCTGCTCACTAAGGGATCGAGCCCCCGGGCAAGCCGAAGTCAGTAAGGCTGGGGGCTTTCCACCCTTCCTAAGGGGTAAGTCACCCTTTGTAAATAGCGTGGTTTGTATTTCGGTTACGGAACAAATGACAAATTCGAAGATAATTTGTATTTTTCCTAACCATACAAACCTTAGCTATTTACACATATGTGCCCGCCATCCCTGACCCCCAAGTCAAGTCCTACCTCTAAGTGAAGTGAAGCAAGTCACCGGTGTGTGGAGGGGGGAGGGGTAGCAAGCTACCCTTCCCCACCCCCCCGCTAACTAGCGCGGGGGTAATTAACCCTCGTTAAAAACTATTGGCTCGTCATTTCAGCTGCGCTAAAAGTAAACCCTTTGTAAATAGCTAAGGTTTGTATGGTTAGGAAAAATACAAATTATCTTCGAATTTGTCATATTAAAGCTTTATTTTTCCCTTCGGCTGTTTAAGGTTTTCACGAGTAGACTGGGTTCGTTTATCAGCAGTGAAAAGCCTAAACTTCGGTAACGAGTCGACAATATTTTGTCATACTTTAAACAGTATACATTTGATTTGCAAAGATTGGTTTTGTAGAGTACACGGTATAATTATAAAAATATCTCTCTCTCTCTCTCTCTCTCTCTCTCTCTCTCTCTCTCTCTCTCTCTCTCTCTCGTGTGTGTGTAAGAAATAAAACCTTAGTTCACATTTGGCAACCTGAGTTTAAGAATGAAATTAACATGACTATTGATAGATGTGGTGATCAATTCCTCGCTTCAGGAGGTACACGAAACAAAAACACGGCATTCGATTACAACAGCTGATTCTCTCTCTCTCTCTCTCTCTCTCTCTCTCTCTCTCTCTCTCTCTCTCTCGCTCTCTCTCTCTCTCTCTCTCTCTCTCTCTCTCTCTCTCTCTCTCTCTCTCTCTATACAATACTTACAAATAGATGAAGAAACCAAAATCGTGTTTCTTAAAGTGTCAATTAAATACGAAACGAAAAAATTATACCGTGTATACATCCATTTCAATCATAGCTTAAAATACGGTATCCGATTTCATCAGCAAACCACCACTTTTTAGGAAACATCATTTTATTTTAGAAAATTGCTACTCTTTAAATAGTTAATTGCGCTTTAAGAAAACATGTGCATTTGTTTTTGAATTTCGGGTGTGTTTTAAAAATCGAGTATTGCTGACTTCTTTTTGTTTTACTTCTGGCTGTGATCAGATCAGCTGATGTCTAGTTGCCGCTCTTGGGAGCGTACGAATACAGTAACAAAGTATTGTTTATACCATTTCTTAACTTATTCAAACCATCTATACAGTTAGTTAATATTACATAAGCACCAATGTGTTTTAATCTATCATATTTTTTGTTTAGTACACACACACACACACACACACACACACACACACACACACTCTCTCTCTCTCTCTCTCTCTCTCTCTCTCTCTCTCTCTCTCTCTCTCTCTCTCTCTCTCTCTCTCTCTCTCTCTCTCTCTCTCTTGTTAGGCTACCTTTCGCTACCTCTCATTTTTTTACCTCTATCTCTCAAACAAATGAAATCTTTGTGGCTTCACAAAGTATTAATTATATTAAAAATCAGTCATGATTAAATTTTCCTCACTTTCTCCAAACTCGCACCATCTCTGTCACATCAAACGTTATAGCGGTAACTTATTGTTCAATGACTTTAAAACCCGGCCTTGTACTTTCTTCTTTTACTTTTTTTCTGATGGTTCCATAATTGAGGTGGGTACAAGTTGACTTATAACTGAAGTTGGGAAAAGTATTTTGGATTTGAAATGGACAATTATCTTTTGTAACAGTTTAGAATTATCGTAAATTATCATTCTGTCATTAGCGGCAGTTTGTTATTGTTGATTAAACGCTAAAAGAAAAAAAACAATTTCCTGCTTTGCTACGTATATAGGAATTTATATAGATACGGTAAATAATATTTGTAATAACATATTTATTAAAAGCTTTTATTTATCACTTTCATCATGGGCGTTTAATGCCTTCGTTTGTTTATTATGATCGAAGATGGAGCGTACAGTAAACGAATGGAAGGTTTCCATTTCAGGCGGCGTCATAAAGAAAAATACTATATAAATGGCATTCATTTTATTTATTTGGAAGTTCTAAGAAAAATTAAGAACATTGATAATAACAAAATCAACATATAATCAATACTTGGTAAGATTGCCGTCGATGCAAAAACTAACCCTTATACAGATGTGTAAATGCGTCTGTTTCTTCGTTATGATCAGAGATAAACGTAAAAAAAACTTTGGCTGTTTTTTATTGTGCTTTTTGGCGTGTTTAGGAAACGCATGATATAAAATTGCCTTTATTTTGATAATTCTGAATTTTCAATGATTCAACAAAAGCTAGTCTATAGAGTGATGTAACGGGAAATATACGGTGTTTACACCCATCCTCGTTGTAATTTTAACCTTTTTCGAGTTATTAGAACTTTAAAGTATATTAAATGTTTGATTTATCCACAAGAACAATTTGATATTATAAAAAAATATAGTATAGTACATCGAAAGTATTGGAAATGGGTAGTAAACACGTTTGAATAGGCAAGTTGCTGGTTGCCATGGCCCCAATGGAATTATTTCAGTTTGTTGTGTGTTTCGAAATACTGTATGCGATTTTCCATTTATGCGAGGTCATTGATCGACCAAATTCTCGCATAATTCGGGACCCTACTGTAAAATCTTTTGAGACCGTTAAGAGGAAGGACAACCCAACCCCCTCTTGGAATTTGGATGTAGTCCTGATGTTTTTAACCTCGTGCAGACTTGAACCTCTCGACAAGGCTTCATGGAAGGATCTTACTAAGAAGACCCTACTCCTGGTTGCGTTGGCTACAGCCAAGAGAATAGGAGAATTGCAAGCCATTAGCAAAAAGGTGGGTTTCAATGGAGATAATGCAGTCTGCTCTCTACAGCTAGGTTTTCTCGCCAAGAACGAGAATTCTTCGCGACCATGGCCCAGATCCTTTACCATTCCAGGGTTATCTCACTTAGTAGGATGGGAAAAGGAGAGAGGCCTTTGTCCAGTGAGAGCCCTAAAATTTTATCTGCAGAGGACTAAAAACCTGAGAGGACAGGCAGATAACTCATGGTGCTCGGTAAAGAAGCCTTCGTTATCCTTGTCAAAGAATGCACTGGCGCTCTTCATTAAGGATTTAACAAGGGAAGCTCACCAGAACTGTGACGAGAAAAGCTTTCCAATCCTCAAGGTCAAACCACATGAAGTAAGAGCTGTGGCGACTTCTATGGCTTATAGACACAATAAGTCTATGAAATCAATTTTGGAGGCAACATTCTGGCGAAGTAAGTCGATCTTCGCAGATTGTTACCTTAAAGAGGTACAGACCCAATATGAGGATTGTTGTTCCCTGGGTTCGTATGTTGCCTCCGGCGTCGTAGTTGGAGAAGGTACTACTGCCTCTAACCTATAACCTTTTATTATATACCCTTGCCTTTTTCTTGAATTTTATATCGCAGGTTGTCTGTGAAGGTTGTTGCAACCTTCCACAGTCTGGGATGCAAGTTTAAGTTAGTTTTTATGGTGTGTGTTTTTAGTGTATTTTTGGGTCAGGTGGTCAGATTATTGTCCATGGCTATGCCAGGATAGCAAGGGTGGTGGTCTAGTCATGTTAAGGTCAAGGACCGTGTGGCAGCCCCACAGAGACTTTTACAGCCCCCTGGGTGGATCGCTGGGTCTCTCAAGGAACACAGGCAAATGAGGCAGGATAACTATGAAGCCAGCTTCCTTTTCAGGTAGGAACCAGATTATTGGTACAGCTAATTTGTAGCGGTTAATAATTACTGTATACGAATCCCTGAGGGGGTTGCAGTTTTCTAACCCACCACCAATGGTGTCAATCAGCTATATATATGTAACTACCAGGGAAGTTACATATTTAAAAATGGTATTTTCATTTTAGAATAAATTTTTAAATATACTATAAAAGGGCCCTCCCTCCTCCCCTCTGAAAACAGGGGCATGGAATTTCTGAGGACAAATGGGAATGGTTCCAGGTACCTGGTTAGAGGGCGCACAGGTATGATCACCTGGCCACCTGTCGGCGATTGCTGCAAATTTTGAATTTCTGCCGTGCGCGCGACGAATCGGCGGGATTAAGCTTTATATATATAACTACCAGGTAAATATATTTAAAAATTTATTTAAAAATGAAAATACCATTTTTCCAGGGTGCTATATCTCATCTGAGTATCATTCAATTCCTTTGAAATACACTGAATAGGTAGAACAGGGCCATCAGTTTCTAGTCTTTGACCTAATATGGCTCCCATCGCATATGAAGATGCATTAGTTTGAATAATGTATGGCCACGATCCATTAACGTGATACAGTTTTATATCACTACTTGAGGCTAATTTCAGGTCATGAAAGCATTTCATGTAATGCTTGTTCCAAACTAATTTATTTGGAGAGTCATTCTTGAGCATACCATACAACTGACAGGTTTTCTCTGCAAAATTACACAAATAGTTTCTATAATAACTACCTAAACCAAGGAAAGATTGGAGTCTCTTCTTTGACTCTGGTAAATCTAGGATGGCTTGAATTTTCTCAGACTGGGGAGAAATGTAGTTTTCACCCAGGGTTTGACCCCCAAAAAATCAATTTCTTCTGTACAAAAATAAGACTTCTTTAGATTTACTTTAAGATTAGCAGACCTCAACGTGTTTTAAACACTTATTCTAGATACTTAAAGTGCTTGGAAAGAGTTTCTGTAGCAATTTGAATGTTATCTAAAAATGTGAAAATGTTAGGGTGATCAGGAAAGAGAACTCTCATAAGTCTAGAAAATTCAGCTGGTCCATTTGATATTCCGTATGGTAAAACTTTAAACTGGAATAATCCCAATTCAGTCATGAATGCAGTGTATTTGTGACTCTCTTTTGACAGGGGAATCTGGTAAAACCCATTCTTCAAATCAATTACAGAATAAAACTTACATTGAGGGATGTGAGCAAAGACTGACTTGGTGTTATTGATAGGTTTTCTATCTTTGACTAACTTACTATTTAAAGATCTATAGTCAATGAGTATTCTTATCTTATCCTTGTCCATTTTGGAACGATAATAGAGGGACTGGAATAATCAGTTACTGGGCTCAATGAGATTATTTTCAATCATTTTGTCAAGCTCAGCTTTAAATTTATGCTAGTGGTACAGAGTAAGCATTCTTTTTGACTGGGGTGGGATTTTTCAATTGAATAGAGTGAGTTAAAATATCAGTCGTAGTTGGGGAGGTAGAAAATATATCTGAATACTCCGTTATCAAACTATCCACCTCTGCTTGTACAGAAGGGTTTTCACAATGCTTAAACACATTCTCTTACGAGAATCAATCATGGGCATATAGCTAGTACAATTGATCATATTACTACATAATGCAGAACTATTAACATCAGCATCCTTGCCGGGTACATTATTCGAATCAGGTTGAACAACATTGTCATTTGAGTTAGAATTATTTTGAGAATGTTCATTATACAATTTTGAGAGATCAATGTGATATGACCTGATTTGGCCATTAATTTCAATTGAGTAATTTTTATTAGATGAACATCCAACCACATTGTAAGGTCCATGCCATCTTAGTTTCATTTTAGATTTTGTATTTGGCAAGGTTTTCATGAGAGCTTTATCCCCAATTTCAAGTTTTCTACCTTTAGGTCGAGGATCAAGTTTAGCCTCATTAGCTAATTGAGAATCAATTGCAATAGAATGTGCCTGACGTTTGTCATTTTCACTATTTAATCTTGTGTTTACAACAAACTCTTCAACATTTACTCTATCCAAAACAGGTGAGTCCACTCTTGAATTCAAATCTTCACCTTGATAACTATATACTAGATCATAATGTGAAAACCTAATACTCGATCTAACTGTATAGTTATAAGTAACAAGAGCTTATTAATCAACTCATCCCATGATTTAGCATCATCTAAACAGGAATGTTTAATCATATCTGAAAAGGTTAAATTAAACCTTTAGCAAATCCGATTAGATTGAGGATGTCCAGGGGATGTATTAATCAAATTGATGGCATGTTTCTTACAGTAATCCTTGAAAAACTTACTCAGAAACTGACATCCATTATCACAGTAATCCTTGAAAAACTTACTCAGAAACTGGTGTCCATTATTGGTAGTTATCTGCTTTGTAAACCCGTATTCATAAAATATGAAAATTGGCTAGCTTCTCTAAACATTTTTTAGCTTTTAGAGTTTTAACAGGGTTTGCATTTGCAAAATGTATTGCAACACCAACAATGGTGAGTAAATAATTGTTTCCAGAATAACTAGTCTGAAAATGTGTAACAAAGTGTATACAAATATGAGCAGATGGTACATCTGTTAATTCAATCAAATCTGAAGGAACACGTTTATGGGGTCTAACTGTTGTGTCATACTGACATGCATCACATCTATTCACATAATCTTGAATTTCTTTAAACCTGTTTGGGAAATAAAAGTTCCTACTTATAGTTTTGGCCACTGCCGTGTAACTTAAATGTCCACTGTTATCATGATAATGTTTTCAGAAAATAGGAAATTACAGACAGTCCCAACTGACGAACACAAAAGGGACCGAGATTCTGTTCGTAAGCTGGATTGTTCGTAAGTCGTTAGTGTGAAATTTTGGTCTAGGGTAGGCGTAACCTAACTCAGATGTCTACGATTTTCAGCCGTAGAAGTCAACAAATAGCCCCATTTCATATAAAATAGGTTATTACAAATATTTTACTTTATCATATTACAGTAGTCTGTATAATACTGTAAAGTTCAGTACAGTATGTTGTTTTATTATCCTGTACTGCACACTACATAATAGAAACTTGCACAAACAATCGGCCATACATATGCACAGCATTTCTGAATCAGCTGACTTAAAGTAAAATCGTAGTAAATATAGTGTACTGTACATTTAGTACAGTACTGTACATTAATTCCTTTTTAAATAAATGTACTGAAAGCTATTTTATTGTTCCATTACCCATTTTTTTTTTGCTAGAAACTTATGTAAACAAGCGTCCATTTGCATTATGTACTGTACTGTAATGTTTACCTTTTCACGCTGATCAAATCAGCTGACTTGTACCGTACTGTATTTACTGTATGTAACAGTACTGTGCATTTAACTGCTTCATGGTTGTTTTGGTATTGTTAAATAAAATGCAGAAGGTTAGTTTACTGAATTTTTTTATTTTAATTTTGACCGACGGAATCATTCTTTGTAGAGTATACGTCACGTATCTTGTGACGTCATGTATTTGGCGGAAGCGCGCTGACAAACCGAATGATTTCCTTTCATTATGTTGCCGAGTAATCTTATTACAGCATTCCCATAATCGAAACACCGCGTAACGATATCAAATGTTTTAATGGTCTGTATCATTAGTTATGAGATTAGTACAACTTACCGTAAAGTTAAGAAAAGAAAGTCTGATGACGTTATATTTCTCCTGGCGGAAGGCGAGAGGCAAATCAAGTGATTTTCTTCCGATCTGTTTACTATTCCATAATCGAAACATCGAATAAGAATATAAAGAATTTTTTAATAATTTTCAAAGAAATATGAAGATTTAACTGCATTAGAAATCAAAATACTGAGAGAGAGAGAGAGAGAGAGGAGAGAGAGAGAAGAGAGAGAGAGAGAGAGAGAGAGAGAGAGAGAGAGAGAGAGAGAGAGAGAGAGGGAGGGGGGGGGGGGGGGGTGCGTATTCCGTGTATAACTAATAATGTCTATCAACGAACTGTATGGAAAATGTGATACCCTATATATTGGCGCTGTTGTAATATTCACTATGAAGAGATTTCGAATATCAAGAAAATTATATAAATCAGTGTTATTCGTACAATACAGCTCCTGCCGAGTCGTTCCGTGCGCGACGACTTCATGGTACTGGCGTGTTCTAACCAGCAAGGGACGCATTTTCATACCTTCGCATCTTGCAGTAGAGATACTGAGATGATTTGAGATCCTCTCAATACCACCATCGGCTCGCTCATTCCGGGCAGAGGAATGTTCTCTCCGACTATCTGAGCAGAGCCTCGTAGAGAGAGTACCTGGGGGTCTTTGGCCTTGAGTAACCAGCAAGTCCTGGCCTGGGGGACCTGATCGCGACAGCTTGGAACCTCAAGCTTCCGCTGTTCTTCCCCCCAGTCTCAGACCCCAAGACTCTTTGGCAAAATGCATTCCGGTGATGGTGGGACAACATCGACGCCTGCGTCTTCCCTCCTTTGTTGTCTGTTGAGAATGGGTCTCAACAAGACCAGGTTATCTGTCAACCTTTCAGTGGCCCTGAGAGCTCCACTGGGACTATACGCAGAACGGTTTCCGGACCCTCTGCTTCCCCTGACGGAACTCCCGGGAGAGCTTCTCCCACGGCACAGGCTACTCAAACAACCACACTACAACATCTTTCACGAGCTGGGGCGTCGCTTCGGCTTCATGCCTGGAGACACTACGCCTCCTCCTCAAGAAGAGACAACCCGCTACAGTCGCGGGGCGGAGGTCGCGTCATCTGCGATAGTCATCCGCAGGGGTCTTCCAAGCGAAGTGGAGAGTCTTCTGTGGTTGGTGTCGTGGGAAATATACCTCTTCCCTTGAGGCCTCTTCTCCAGCAATAACGAACTTATTGCTTTTCGGTGGGAGGAAACTCCTTTCCGCTCTCGGCAATGAAGCCTGTCGCTCAGCCTTTCCCTGACCTTCAGGCTGAAAGGAATAACTTTTTCCTTCCCGCTGGACCTTTCTTCGCTCATGTGAAGCTGCGAACGTCCCTGCCCTAGTCGGAGTGAGACCTCCAACATGGAGCATGGCTCGGACTTTTTAGTCCTTTAAGAGATCTTCTCAAGACCCTTTACGTCAGGCCTCTGATCGTATTCCGTCTTGGGGCTCCTGCTCACTCTGGCCGCGGCCAGTGTGTAAGCAATCTTCTTGGTCTCGTACGACTCCGCCCTTTCTAAGGAATGGGGGAAGGCAACATTCAGGTTTGCTCCTGAGTTGTTGGCTAGACTCAGAATCTTGGGGTCCCGGCCCTTCGGTCCAATTCCTTCAAGATTTCGAGTCACCATTCTGTATCTGATGACCCAAAACCTTCTCCTTCTTGCCAGTAAAGGAATCGAGGGGTTATCTTTGGGAACAGCTGCAGTTTGTCCTCACGTGCATCCGGGTTGGGAGCACAAGAAGGACACGGGGGAGAGTCACCAGTATACCTCTTCAGCTCGGACTCAAGGACATTCATCTCGACCTGAATCCAGACCCTCCCCCGTCACGTCGCCCTACAGCACGATGTCGGATACATCGCAACGTCCCTCGCCTTCGAGTAATACTACTGTGACGCAGGTGCTACAAGCTGGAGTCTGGAAGCGTCTAATGACCTTCGCAGCCCGCTTTCTGCAGGGCGTGACCCACAGGAGTATCGATACGTATCTATCGCTCTGTGGTGGCTACACAACAGCTGGTCTAACCTCAGGCTCCTTTCTGGACAGGTAGCAGAAGGTTGAGGGCATTGTTATCAGGTTTTAATCTGCATGAACGAAAGAAGTATGTCTGGCCCTTACTTCTTTCTTCATCATCCCCTCTACTGGGAAGCAGCATCCTGGTCTCTGCATAGCTGACCTCAAACCTCTGCAGGTAAACCATGCTTCCTTGTGTTCCGAATATTGAGTCAATACTGTCGCGTCCCCCATACCCTGACGAGATGGTATTGGGAACGTCCTAACCCAGAGTTCCTTCTGGAACTCCAGGTCAACTGCCTAGGACGGGTCACACTTCTTCCTTCACACACAAGCTTATGTAGGCCACACTGTTCCTTGCGGAGCAAGGAACTTGTGAGGTGCAGGGACTCCTTTTCTCGAGTGCGACTCACTCGGATTCTGAGTCCCCGGGTAAAGCCAAAGCCAGTATGGCTGGGGACTTTCCACCCTTCCTAAGGGGTAAGTCACCCAATGTAAATAGCGTGGTTTGTATTTCGGTTACGGAACAAAAGACAAATTCGAAGATAATTTGTATTTTTCCTAACCATACAAACCTTAGCTATTTACATATATTTGCCCGCCAGCCCTGTCCCCCAAGACAAGTCCTACCTCTAAGTGAAAGTGAAGCAATTCACCGGTGTGTAAGGGGGGGAGGGGTAGCTAGCTACCACTCCCCTACCCCTCTGCTAACTAGCGCGGGGGTAATACACCCTCGTTAAATTTTAGTGGCTCGCCATTTCAGCTACGCTAAAAGGTAAACCCAATGTAAATAGCTAAGGTTTGTATGGTTAGGAAAAATACAAATTATCTTCGAATTTGTCATATTTATTATGAAATTATGTTAATAAAACGTAAGGTAAATATCATTTGGGTAACATTTAATATCCAGCATCGTATGTAGGGCTACCAATATACAGTACTTGAAAAGACAAGAGATTTGATACATTTTGTAGTGCTTGACTTGCACACTTTGAACAGCCTCGCAGATACAGAACATTTATTTTTGAAAACTAGCGACTGCATAAATGTTGAATCGCATAATTCGAACATGCATAATTCGGGACCGTACTGTAACTCCAGGTTTGTATTAGGTAGGGAAAGATACAAATTATCTCCGAATTTGTCATTTTTCCATGTTTCCTCTCCTCACTGGGCTATTTTCCCTTTTGGAGCCCCCTGGTCTTTTAGCGTCCTGCTTTTCCAACTAGGGTTGTAGTTTAGCAAGTAATAATGATAATAATAATAATAATAACAACAATTAGAGTGAGTCATCCATGATAAAATAACGTAAGGTTTGTTAATATTGAAACAGTGACAAATCCGAAGATAATTTGTATTTTACACTAACTAATACAAACCTGTAGTTATTTGTATAAACTGACCCGCCATCACTCGTCCCCCTGTAAGTCCTGCCTGCAATTAAAAAGGGATGTAGCTCACAGCTGTGAGAGCATATATAGGTGGCTGGGTACCCCCAGCCGTAGGGTTGCCACCTCACACTTTTAGTCTAATAACTACCTTCTAGCTTTGCCGAAAGATAATCCACAATATATAACTATAGGTTTGTATAAGGGAAAATACAAATTCTTTCCGAATTTGTAATTTTTCCAAACTATACAAAGCCGAGTCCTTCAAGTTGCACTTCCTGCTTCAACCACCTTGCAAGCCCTAATTGAAAGTCAAGGTAGTGTCCCAGTGTGCTTGCTAGGGGACAGGGCTTCCCCCACCACCTGCCTGTAACTGCCTTGTTAAAATTCTAACAGCTGAAATTATACTCCTATTTAAGGACTCGGGTTTATAGTTAGGAAAAATACAAATTACTTTTAAAATTTGTGATATTTCCCATCTCAACTACCTGTCTCAAAAGTGAAGAGTCATTAGCTATCTCGTTAATTAATTCAATGGCTGTACCAGTTCCGCGGAAGACATTCCTATTTCAAAGGACCCAGGGTTGTATAGCTAAGAAAAATACAAATTGCGTTTAGAATTTTTTATTTTTACTTGCAAGTGAAAGCACCATATATAGTAAACTTGAAATAGAATAAGAATTTGCCTTTATTTCAGCAGTAATTTTATATATTAGTGAGTAGCCTTAAAATATTATGGTAAACTATTATAAATATTATTTCCTCTTTCAGAGAGAATCTTCCATCACATTTTAAAGTCAAAGAATATTGCCCTATTGTGTTCAGAAACCTCCGAGATAGGTTTGGCATCGATGACATAGACTTTCGAGAATCCTTGACTAGGTATGTTTGATACGTTTGTGTAGTATTGTTTCATTAGTAACTTTTTTCGTAATTAGATGTCCGTTTTGGTTTTGTGTCAGATACGGATATATAGTAGTGCATACACATTACAGTATTTGATGATTTTTTTATCAAAAGCTTGTTTTGATGTAGATGATTTTGAAGTTATAGAACTATGAGAATTTGATTTGAGATTTTTATTCTAGAATGTGTTAAATTCTCTTTAACTTTAAAGTATTTTGTTAATTTTTTTTTTTATGG
Organism: Palaemon carinicauda; assembly: GCF_036898095.1. Taxonomy (NCBI): domain Eukaryota; kingdom Metazoa; phylum Arthropoda; class Malacostraca; order Decapoda; family Palaemonidae; genus Palaemon; species Palaemon carinicauda. The sequence continues at coordinate 40,948,761 of NC_090737.1, read as the reverse complement.
GGTTTTAAGGCTTTATTATTTTTTTTTAGAAAAGTAATGTTTGGTTAAAAAATTCCTTTATTTAGTTGGTGATTCATGAAATGGATTAATTTCCTTGCTGTTTGAAGGTTTGTTAATATTTTTTTCTATTTCTATCATGTTATGAAGAAAAGAACATCATTTCATAAGTGAATATTCCCATTTTTGGGTCCTGAATGCATCTTGGATCACCTGTCTTTCGTCTGGTAGACAAATAGATGAGGAGGCAGTTGTCTCTTTATGAATAGAACCTCTCTTGGCTTTGTACTGGACCATCGTAGGCCTATGTTTATTATTTAATAATTGCACTTTCTCTTTCATTCTCCGGGAGGTTACAATGAAGAGAGTAACATTTTCAGCATTTAATGCAAAGTTATTTCCCATTCTTATTTTGGATTAACTTTGTTCCTGTGAGAACCATGGTAAAAGATGGGTTATTTTCAGAAACTTGCTACTACTGAGGTAGTTGAATATTGGCAAAGAGTGAGTACCCATTTAATGATCTGTCTCTGTAGTCTGTCCTCACATTTTTTTTTACCTGCCTTGGTGTTAATACATAATGTCTGAGGAACCTTCCAAATGTCTTATCTTTTGGTATTGTTTGGTGTTACTTGAGTGTGTGTTTTTCATCATGAAGTATGTAAAACATCTTAGATTACAGGAGGGAAATTGTGTGTGGTCGTTTTATTGGCGGTTTGATTCTCGCCTTATTTTCTTTTTTAGTGTAGAAGTTAGCTTTATCTGAGAAGGCTTCCTTATTTGTGGTGTATGTATGAATAGTTCACCTATGTAATGGTCAAAATATGATTGTTATAGGGCTCAATGTTGCTGGGATGTTTCGTTCTTTCACTCTTTTGTTTCTTGTTGAATCTATCTTTATTATCTTAGTTGTTATAGGAGTGGTAGTTAACTAGTTGCTGGTACTTGGACCAACCTCTGAAGTTCCCTCCTAATTTCCAAGACTTGCCTTTTATCCTTGACCATTACTGGACTTGTTAGGGGATTCTTCCTTTTGCCTTGGCTAAATGTTGCTCACTTGCTGATCTTGTGTTTGTGGAAACTCTTTGTCAATTTAATCTTTTGCTGGAATAGGGAGATAAACAAGAACAAGAAGCATAGGCTGGTTTTCTTTGAACTTTATTTCTTAATTTTCCAACTTTACTGTCTTACTCTTCTTGATATGTCAGATGTAGGAGGAACAGAAAGTGAACTCAGAAATCTTTTCACCATTAAAAGTTTTGTAAGACTTCTGAACTATTTGGTATATCCATGGAAATGAATGGGACCATCCATTTGTACTCTATATTAGTTTTGAACTTTTTGTCTATGCTTTTGACTGGTTGCTTGTTTGTAGTGCTGATCCTGGTTCTCTATTAGGAACCAGTCAGTATGGTGATGATAGTACAGGTATGCTTACTTGGGCTGGCCCAGTACTAATTCCATTTGGATTGACCTTTACCTGCACCCGTGTCTTCTGACTTGAGTTCATTGTCCATGCCTAAAGGCTTAGAACATAATGCCACCTTCTGAGTAATTACCCAAAACAGGTTGGTGCATTTTTTTTTCTTTGGGAGGGACCATTTTAGCCTAGGGTAGAAGTTGAAGCTTTTGGCATCAGGAGGAAAGGCTTTTTCTTTTCCTTTTGCGCCATGTAGTTAGACTGTGGACCAACTTGGGTTTGAGAACAAATGATAATTTACATGGCCTTTTCCCAAAACAAGTTTCTTTATGAGAACAGTCTCCTTTTTGTTTTGGGTCAGTGTTGAACTCATCTATGGTCTGTCAGAAGACTGAGATTGAGGCATGGGTGAAACTACAGGCTGACTGAGCCAAGGACACCTTTTTCCTATTTGTGTAACAACCTAGAATTTAGGTGCATTAGTGTAGGGGAATAGTTACTCTTCTTCAAAACGTTGGTCTGGAGTTCAACATTATTCTTTCATAAAAAGGGGCTGGGATTTTCCCCAGTACTTTCAACTGGCCTCACAGACCACAACAAGAGGGTTAAGGGAAAGAAAGTAGTGTCCATAAGTAGATATCTTTTCCCCCCTCTCCAGCTGTCTTTTGTAGAGGGATGCCTTTCATGCCACTGGACAGTGTGGCAGCAATGAGGATAGATCCCTTAGTATTCTTGGCTATTTAGGATGGACACATTAATGTTCTTCAATGATCTGTCATTCATCCCTCTCCCTTACTCCTTTATTCAGAATGCTCATTTTAGAGGGAAGGAAGTACAGTAGACCTCCAGCACAGCCTGCCAAACCCTTTAACCCTGTAAAGTTCGAGGATACTCAGGGTTCTTTTGTTCCTTAGATACTGGACCATGCCCTGGTACCAACGGAAGTAGAGAACCCTGATTCAGAGTGTTCCTTTGTGGACTTTCTTTCACTTGTGCATGAGTGCTCTGAACTGGGTAAGGCAATTTTGGCTCTCCCTTCATGCAGGACCTCTGGAGCTGCCATGGATAGAGCTTGCTAGTTTGTTCGGGATCTAGTTGACGATCAGAACTGTGGATCAAGGAATTCTATTGCTTCCAGTCGCTGAAACAAGGTCCTGCCACACACTCTTGAGGCAATGATAATACTATGTGCCAGAGTCTGCTGCCATCACATCTTCAAGTTGACATATCAGTGTGTTCACTGTCAGGGGTACTTCTTTTGGAGAGTCTCAATTCAGAAGGCACATCTTTCTTAGCCTCTTGAGTTAGCGCCATGGAGTCTTCTGCCTTGGTCACCTTCTTGGCTTGACAACTGGTCAAAGGAAATTTGTGTTTTTGAACCCCAAGTCTTTTGGGGAATACAGGAGTCTTGCTGTCTGGTGGAAGGCAGTAACCTTCTTGGCACCCAGGTTGGTTCTTGTAGTGTCATCTTGGCTGCTTTCCTTGCTGGAGAAGCTTGTTCCACACTGGCCCCTCCACAAGAAATCCCTTTTATGGTGTTAGAAGGATCACTAGTTAGCCTCCAGGGATTCCTGGATGATGATGTCAGTGGAACAAAGCTTCTGCACATCAATGTACTAGCAATGCAAGCAGTGTTTCTAGCGTCTGCAAGCATTCCGAGAATGTTTGAGGAGGCACTCAGTAGTGTTGTTGGGGTAACACCACCAAGCAATGGGGCATGGTTGCACTCAGCACTATTATTATTATTATTATTATTATTATTATTATTATTATTATTATTATTATTATTATTATTATTATTATTATTATTATTACTTGCTAAGCTACAATCATAGTTGGAAAAGCAGGATGCTATAAGATCTCGGGCTCCAACAGGGAAAATAGCCGAGTGAGGAAAGGATAAAAGGAAATAAACAAGTTATATTGGCAGAAGTAATGAATAACACTATAAATTATCTTAAGAACAGCAACATTAAAATACATCTTTCATATATAAACTCTAAAAACAATAAAAACAACACAAGGAAGAGGAAAAAGATAGTGTACCCAAGTGTATCCTCAAGTAAGAAAACTCTAATCTAAGACAGTGTAAAACCGTGGTACAGTACAGAGGCCATGGCACTACCCAAGACTAGAGAAAGATAATTTGATTTGAGAGTGTCCTTCTCTTAGAAGAGTTGCTGACCATAGCTAAAGAGTCTCTTTTACCCTTACAAAAGAAAGTATCCACATACCACTGTACAATATAGTGCTGTAGTTAACCCTGTGAGGGAAGAAGAATCGTTAGATAATCTTAGTGTTGTCAGGTGTACGAGGACAGGGAGAATGGGGAAAGAATAGGACAGAATATTCGTTGTATGTGTAGGCAAAGGAAAAAAAAAAGAAAAAAAGAAAAAGAGTCCTAACCCGAGAGAAGGATCCAATGTAGTACTCTCTTGCCAGACAATGGGCTCAATAACATACTAGTGGTAGTATCTCAATGTGTGGTTGGTGCCCTAACCAACTTACTACCTATAAACTACCAAACCCCTTTTTATAAGTTATCAGAGTAGATGCATATCTGGTTGATGTAGCAATGCCATTTGTCAGCCGCACTGTCAGAAGTACCTCGAAAACAACTTCACGGTAGGAGACTATCCAGCTTCCCCTCCAAGTAAAAGACTGTTTGGAAGGTCTGTAAAGAAATTTTTTGATACTTGCTACGGTCTTCTGCAGCTGTTCACTAGGAAAAGTTGGTCATCCTCCTGGATTGGTGTCATAGAGGAGGTCCTTCTCTTGACGAACTCTCAAGCTAGATTGCGGACTTTCTCATATCCCTTCATTGAGAAAAGCACCTCTCAGCGTTGTGTACAGGCTTTCGACTGAAGGGCAGGGACTTTAATCCTTATTGGGGTTTTCTGTGCTCCTGAGGTGGTTCAAGCAGTGCTGCCCACCCCAGGACCTTAAGGCTCTTGCAAGTATCCCGTATAGTCTTTGAGAAGGTTGTCAGACAGATAGCTGGCTCTCGAGACTGTCCCTATATAGGCCATAGCATTGTTAAAGAAAGTAGGTGAGTTTTATGGTGTCTCAGTTAGTTACCTTCACTAAGGGCTATAAGGAGTTCCCATAGTTTTGTGCCTAAGTTTGTGGTAAAAAATCAGAACCCCTTAAGTCACAACCCCAAGTTTGAGACTTAATACCCCACTCTATGTTAGGTGTTGGGTGATAATTGAGAGGAGATGCTTTGTTGTCTCTTGAGGGATCTGTAGTATCTGAAGAGGACTCGATATCTCGTGTGAGTTTCAGTGTTTCTTCCTAAACACTGGCCTAACCAAGAAAGACGTGTGTTGCAGAACACAGTCTCTTTCTGGTTTTGTGAGACAGTTAAGATAATACAGCTCAGCTCTTGCTGGGATTCGAAGTGTCAGCTCGAGCTAGAACTTACAAAGTCCTGTGTTGATCCCACTTATGCTGAGAAGAATCTGCAATTGCACAGGTGAAATTTGGATGTTCCAGTTGACCCACATTATCTTCTTCACACGAGTATACTGTTTCCACAAGTCCTTCAATATTTTTGTGCTTGACCCTGTGTTGTCAGATCTAGTGGTTATGCAACCAGCCCAGCTCCCATACGGGAGGAAATTCACATTGTCTATGATAACTTGTTTAATGTAAGTTTGTAGGACGGTAAAATGACAGGCTCTTCTGCTTCTTCTTTTCTTCCCCTTAAATGGGGATGAAACTTCTTGCCATTATTCACTGGATCTAACTTTGATTCTCGTAAGCTACATATATAAGTACAGTACTATTCTTATTAAATTGGATCTGTAAAAAGTAGTTCTACAGTATTGTAAAGGGAGGATATTGGTTTGAATTTTTATTTGGTCATTTGCCAGGTATTTTATTGCAGACTATGGCTTCCCTTCAGTGGAGAAAGATTCCTTCGTCAACCGAATACGAGCCAGGCCCCAGACCCTAACAGCCTACTCATTCATATGAGGGGCTGACAGGTTGCTTGAAGTCTTCTCCTTCACTCCCATATGAGACCAGGGAGATTGGTATTTGCCAGGGAAGAAAAAAGAATTGATAGATTTTGGTTTAGGGAGAATTCTTACTCACCAATAAGTGAGTCTCCCTATTTTAAAGGATTGGTTTATTTATGCGTAGGAACAAATAAAAAATTTTCAAAGTAATTTGTGTTTTTCCTAGCCATACAAACGCGAGTCCTTTAAAGTTGGACTTCTTACTGCAACCATCCCTCTCAGTATTATTCTGAAGCTCAAAAGTAAAGTGTCTTTGACAGGAAAATGGGTTGTGACCACCTATCGTTAACGACCTCATTAACAATTTCAACAGTCATTCTAGCTCTGCTGGAGTCATTCCCTGTTTTAAGGGACTAAGGTTTGTATAGCTAGGAGAAATATAAATTGCTTTCAAAATTTGGTCTACCAACACACTATGGCATTTAATACTTCATCCTCTTGCCTTGCTTTTTACCAGGGTCTTGTATTATCAATGGAGTTGTGATGACTGGAAACGGTTCTTTCAGTAGAAAAATCTTTTTGTGTTTATAGTAATCTGTTTCCTTGCCTTAGGGTTCAGAGGGCTTATACATAGTGAGACTGCCACCTTCTTTTCTGTGACAAGCAGAAGACTGATGATCCTGGAACTTTTGGGATGCAAATATGGACATGTAAATGATTGATGGACGTGTGTGGAAAAATTTATTAAAATATAAATTGGTTTCCTTATGTTGATTTTTGTTATTGTAATTGACAAGTACATTTCTTTATTATTAAGATATATTAAAATTATTAGAGAATGCTACTAAAGTTCCTAGCTTTCACTTCTGTATATTTTTACTTGATTTGGTACATAATCATGTGAACTTCGGAGTTTGTCTCAAAGCATAAAAAGTAAATCGACCTTTGCTTATTTACTAATTAAAACAACAAGTTATGCCTTGTCTTTGCAAAAAAAAAAAAAAAAAAACATAAGTAAATTGACATTTGCTTATTAAAACCACAAGTTGCAAAATGAAAATTTAATTGACAATGGCACTCATTTAAGGAAGGAACGTGTCGCAAAATATCCATTTGAGCTTGAAGTTGTTGCTTAGATGATTGTTATCAATTTAAAATGATAAGATTACAAAATATTTTGTTGCCTATTTATTGAACTGTTGCCCTACTGGTATCAGACCAAATTTATTAAAGTACATATTGATGTTTTATGTTGTTTGGGTGTCTGGAGATGAGATGAGATGATAGGTGCTGATTAGCTGTAAAGATTTATTTTTAGATCTCTCCCAGTATGATAGCCTCTTCATACCAGAAATATTCTGTAAGCCATCTCTTTAAGGAGGATTTTCTATGAAAATGTTTAGGCAATTTAGTCTCACCTTTGGTTTTGATATAAGATTAATACTTAATTTTTCATTAAAAGAGTATTGACTCTCAGTAAAGGGAAAGTAAAAGAGTATTGATTCTTGGTAAAGGGAAAGTACATACTTGGCAAGATAGTAGTTATTGTTCTTTTGAGTAACAAAGATGTGAAAGCTTTTCAGAAGTTGCATTTTGTGGTACAGTTAAGCCACTGATGATAAAGATTAAATTAATTTTGGGAACATAGTAACCAGAATAATATAAATTTTGGCCATGGGATCATGAAAGGGGCCCTGTGTTTGTGACTAAAACAGTCTTGTACCAAGTAGTATATTATTTATGCAAATGAAATTATTATTGGTATACCTAAAATGTTTCATTGAAGTATAAGAAAAGGGAAAAGGTAGGGACAATAGACATTAAACCTAACATGAACTTGACAAAATAGCTTCATTGATGAGTGCAAATACTCGAAATTACGATGTATTCAGTTTAGGGTGAAATAAGTCTAGCTAGGGCAATGATGTGTATAGTGAATGGTATACCTAAATTAGCATAACATAATACAGCTCAGCAAAGTGTGATCTATATCAAAACCAGACAAATGATTTAGAAGAAAGTCTCCAGAGGGGTCAGATAGAGCTTGGGTGTTCTGAAGGAATTGTGAGACCAAATTGCATGCAATACTGAGAAGAAATGCTTGAGGCTGCCAGAGTAATAATACAAAAAGTTAGTAAGGCAAATTAAATATATCATTAATTCCACTCAGTAGCAGAATGAATTATCTTGGGTGTGGATAAGAATGAAAACGTTAATGCGAGATTTATATTATGATTGATGTGAACTTGTAAAATGTTGATATTAAATAAGCAAATAGAGTATTATTTGTTGAAACACCTTGATATGAATACAAAAGATATATTGTACCGAGGTGGGAATATAGTGGAAATATTTTTTAATGCTTTGTTCACTAAGCCTTCTTCAAGCTCTCTCTTTTTTTTTTCTATTTGAAATAGGAGAAAACATTTTATGCATCTGTCAAAGAAGGAAAAGTTAAATTCTATTGGCACCCTTTATTTTTGAAAGGTCATCTTAGTTTTGATATTCTGGTTTTAGACTTCCAGTTAATTTCTAAATTTTTGAAATCTATAGGTTATAGTGTATTGTTTTTTTTCATATCACAGCATAAAATAATTAGAAATATAGATGATGAAAGTAAAGTCAGTATTAATTGTATATGTGTTAGATGTTGAATCCTAACAAGGGGGCCCCTCTCAGGTCGAAACTAATACGAGTCCCACCTTATGGGGTCATACCTAATCAAAGGTAATGGTAGACAGTGTGTGTATTGTTTTCTTTTAAGAGTTCACCTATACCTATCAGCTTACTAGTTCCCTTCAATAACTTTTGTTGTAATTTGGTGTTACAATACTACTCATGATCTCTTGCAGACCCAAAGCCAGAGGTGGTTCTCACACATGCTTCATTCTAACGAATTTCCTTATAACATGGTTTTTGTGGTTTTGTGGTGTTACCTTCTTGCTGACTTGTAGAATATTATTGTATACCACTGTTAATATAGCTTAAAGTGTTGTACTCTAACTGTGTGTGTTCATGCAGATGATAAATCTTACATTTACTTAATTTCTGATTGTCTGGTTTGGGCAGACAAACTATTTTGAGGAGTTGCTAAAATACGACAAGTGAATGTTGAAGAATAGGTCAAACATTTTCTTTTCTATGAACTACCCTCTCACCTACCAAGCATTTTCATTACATGACTTGTTTTCACTTTGGGTGAATGTATATCACGTACTTTCCTCTACTATGTATCATTATTCCAGTATTTGATTTTATTTTACTACTACAGATACAATATTTATCTAAGTTCTTCTTTTTTATACTTTTGTACTGCAAGTTTTTGGCTGTGTGGCGTACAAAGTCAGTTTCTATTATTAACCTTTCAGTATTAGTTGAAATAAGGTTATGCATAATTGAGTGAATTGAACTTTATGTTATACAAGATTTCTTAGTGTTATCACTCTTGCTATTGCTGTACAATAAAAATTCAAATCAATTTGCTAAAGATTTTTTTCACCATTGGCAGTCAACTTTAACTGTAGATATACCCTATGCTAAAACATGAATTACACCTTAGAATTTGTAGAGTTAACCTGTATGCTATCATATATGACACAGACATGTGTATAGCTGCCAGTGGTAGAATTAATGTCTGAAAACTCAGTCAAAAAATGGAATAATTCATTCTAGCATTATAATTTCTTATGAAAATGAAAGGCTTGTTGATAGGATTGTCTAGCAGTACTGTATTTGAATGTCAACACTAAGTAAAACAAGTATCTTTTTCTTCCCCACCATATCCTTACATTAAGGGGTCGGTTGCTTGGTGCGCCTTCTCGTATGCCTTCGATCGAAGGCATCCTTTACCACCAAACCTCTTCTCTCCATATCATACTTCACTTTATCTCACCATCTAATTCTCTGCCTCCCTCTTGATTTTCTCCCCCTTACAGGTTCCTCTCAATCTTCGCTCACTCCCTCCCCACCATCCAACCTTACCATATGCCCACATTCTTATCATGTTGTTAATCTGTCTTACACCTGCCATTCTTCTAATTTCATCATTTTCCAATATTACAAACTGTGAATTTCCCATAATCTACCTTGGCATTCTTATCTCTGTTTCAATAAACTTTGCTTCCTCTTTTCATCTCAAAGCCCAAGTTTCTGATCCATGCATTAACACTGGACTTATTACTGTGCTATAGATCTCGACTTTGGCCTGAGCACGCATGAGATCATAAAAAATGTTGCAGTAATGGTGTCTATAGTGATTTCTTTGTCTTCAACACAAAGGAAAAGCAGTTTCTCCATCTCATCATGGACGTGGCTCCTCTTGCTTCAGAAAAGTCATGCCCTTAGAAGGTGTTGCTGCTTTGATAGCTTCCTTCTGCTTGAGGATTTTGACCATATTCCTTAGTCATCACACTCAACCGCATGCCAGCCTCATACTTCGTGTTTATCTCCAGCTTTTTCTCCATAGAAAGCATCCTTTTCTTCTTTCCCCGAACATCAGCATCATTCTTCGGACCCATGGCTAATAATGTATGAGTAAAATAACATGATACAGTACAGTATCTAAAAGCATGAAAACAAAATCTCCAACACAAATTTAGTCTGAACAATAGCTCTGCCAAAACGAAATGGTAGAGGAACTACGATACATAGGTGCATGATGGGATAGATGCTGACCAACAGGAAAGCAGGATCTTAACAGCATTAGAGTAGGGAGATAACCAATGGGAGAGCAGGACAATAGTGTCAAGTTTACAGTTTTATCAGTTAGCGAATTATAAAATTATTCTCGGCGGCCGGGCGAATCTCGTACTGTATCTCGTTTCGTATCATAAAAAAAATTTTCGTAATGAGGGGAAAAAATATTTGTACAGTGATACCTCGGTACTCGACCATAATCCGTTCGAGATCCGTGTTCGACCTCCGATTTGTTCGAGTACCGAATTTTTTTTCCCCATAAGAAATAATGGTATATATTCTATTCCGTTCCCAAGCACTCGAACAGGCCCAAAATATTAATAAAACGTGTACCTAAACAACAATAATTATCTAAATGTGTATGAAATTGGTCAGAAAATCCTATAAAACAATTTTAAACCATTTACTGTACTAAAATAAAACAATTTTAAACCATTTTCTGTACTGTAGTGAACATACCTTTGAGCAGCGGTTCGATGGCATACAGGGATGGATGTGGAGAGGATGGAAGGGGGAGGTTACTGCTTGGAAGGAGAGTCCCCTTCCATGATGTGGCGGGGTAGTTCTCCTTCAGGAGTTGTTTCTCTCTCCAATGAAAGGGTGGGCAGATCTATTTCAGGGGTTTCTTCTCTTCTTTGTCTCTTCTTTGGAGGAGAAACAGGCTTTGATGTAGCAGCTTTCTTTTCTTTTGTGAAAAACTGGTCTATTGTTAATTGTTTCTTCCTCCTCTGCAGTATTCTTCAAAAATGATACATGACACTATCATTAAACATATGCACTGCCCGGTTTGCTACTGCAATTTCTGGGTGGTATTTTTCAGCAAAAGCCTGCACATCTGCCCACTTGGAACAAATTTCATTGATGAGAGAACTTGGAACATCCTCCCTTACCTCATCCTCTTCTGAAGATTCCTGCTCCACAATCAGATCCTGCTGCTGTTGTTGTTGCAGGTGCAACAATTCCTCCACAGTCAACTCGGTAGAATGGCTTTCTACAAGCTCATCAATATCATCCTTGTCGACCTCAAGCCCCAAACTCCTGCCCATGACAACAATTTCCTCAACGACATCAGTGTCATCAGAAATTACAGGGGTAGCAGTGCTTGGACCCGCCTCTGGTTGGAAACCTTCAAACTCCCTCTCTGTGACACATGATGGCCACAGCTTACGCCAGGCAGAGTTCAATGTCCTATAGGTCACACCTCGCCAAGCTTGGTCAATCATGTTAACAGAGTTGAGGATGCTGAAGTGTTCCTTCCAGAATTCCTTTAGGGTCAACTTCGTGTCACTGGTCACTTCAAAACACTTTCTGAAAAGGGCCTTGGTATAGAGTTTTTTGAAGTTTGAAATGACCTGTTGGTCCATGGGCTGGAGTATGGGAGTAGTATTGGGGGGCAAGAATTTGATTTTGATAAAGCTGTATTCTTCTTTCAAGTCATCCTCGAGACCTGGAGGATGTGCAGGAGCATTGTCCATAACCAGAAGACATTTCATTGGCAAGCTCTTTTCAATGAGGTAAGCCTTAACCTGGGGGGCAAACACTTCGTTTATCCACTCAGTAAAGAATTGTCTTGTGACCCAAGATTTAGTGTTCGAGCGCCACATAACTGGTAGTGCACTTTTACAAATATTATTTCGTTTGAACACCCGGGGGTTGTCCGAGTGGTACACTAACAAGGGTTTGATCTTGCAATCGCCACTTGCATTTGCACACAGCAACAATGTTAGCCTATCTTTCATTGGCTTGTGACCTGGCATCTTCGTCTCGTCCTTGGTAATGTACGTATTGGCTGGCATTTTCTTCCAAAATAACCCAGTCTCATCACAATTAAAGACTTGTTGTGCGATCAAATTTTGTTCATTTATGTACCGATCGAATTCCCCCACGTATTTATCGGCTGCAATTTGATCCGAACTAGCTGCCTCCCCATGCCTAGTAACACGATGAATACCTGTTCTATTACGAAACTTTTCAAACCAACCCCTGCTCGCTTTAAATGTAAATGAATCACTTTCACTGGTACTCGGACTTTTCTTCACTAATTCTTCATAGATATGCAACGCTTTTTCACAAATGAACGCTTCACTAACACTTTCCCCGGCCAACTGTTTTTCTTTAATAAATATTAAAAGCAACTTTTCCATCTCCTCAATCACTTGTGGCCTTTGCTTAGTTACCGCCGTAACTCCCGTTGCAACATTCGCCTTCTTAATCATTTCTTTATGCTTTAAAAACGTAGAAATGGTCGACTTCGCCATTCCGTATTCTACCGCTAAATCGGACACTCGTACACCATTCTCATATTTCGCTATAATTTCCTTCTTCAACTCGATCGTTGTTCGCACTGTTTTCCTCTTCTCCTTCCCCTTAACACTCATTACTTTCTTGGGACTCATTATGAAAGCTAAAAAAGCAATTAAAAGCACTGAAAATCACTAAATCACAACGAATGCTGATCGCGCGTTGTCTGAGTGACGCTCTCGAGAGAACTGATGCTTCCCGAACAAGCGAGAGTGGCCGAGATGGCGCGATCATCACAAAGCCCATGCGGTCGTCACGTGTTCGGCTGGTCGAGTACCGAATTTTTGGTCGAGCACCGCAGCAAAAATTTCTCGAAAATTTTGGTCGAACTCCGAATTGTTCGAGTATAGAGTCGTTCGACTACCGAGGTATCACTGTATATAATTTCGTATCATGGATTTTTCATATGCAGAAACTCTCTTTTTAAGAGGTATCACTGTATTTTAACAGAGGTTAGTTGAACCAGCGGATAAAGGTTTTTAGTTGCCAATGACATCCAATTGACTAATATGTTTGTGCAGTTAGTCGTGTAAACAGTTAATGGGAAGTGAAATGCTTGGAGGCTTATTACCTCTTTTATTTTAGTCACCTTTCAGTACATAGTGTGTCTGCCCTTGCTTGCTAATTAGGCATTATTAAATGTAAAAGGTTTATTCTTGTGAAACAAACATTTTTTGAAATTTTTTTATTCTCTTTATTTTTTCAAGTACACCTTGGTGATTAATTCTGATTTAAGAAGGATAATAACATGATTAAAATTCACATCTAGTGCTTCGGGATGTATGCATTTGTAACCAGTCTAATACCTGTATACTGTACATGATTTTGGTATTTTTTAACTTTGCCATGCTGTGTTTTATGTTTTTCTCTGTATAAGGATATTTATTTTGTATGGATTGAGGTTTAAAACTTTTAATATAGTCATTGTTAATTATAAGTCATTACTATAATTACATAAAGATAGGCTTCACAGTTACTTTGAGAACAGACCACATTGGTACATAGTAGACTACAATTACCTCAATTTATTGGAGCTCATAAATAACAAACATTTAACTCAAACTCAAAATGAGTAAAACAAACATATATAAAGGAAATTAGTGGCTTGGGGAATTATTTCTTGAATAGGAGTACTGAAGTTATCTCATCAGTAATATATAATTACAGTATATCCATGAATCTTACCTTAGAAAATTGAAATGCTCTAAGCCCAGGAGTGCTTGTTGGGCCATTGAATTTCTAAACTCCAGTTTGTTCCAGTCCTACGCAGATACAAACTTTTCGTTCTTTAAATGATGGTACCGTATGTCTTCGGTGGAGCTTAAACGGCTATTGAATCATTAAGGGGCGCGACTCGCAACCTCTGCTTGGAATTTTGGAAATTCCAATCTTTGCGTTTTTGGCTTGGAGAATGTCTATATTTCATATTTCAAATGTTATTTTTAATGAAAACTTTGTTTTATGGCTAAATGTCTTTTTCTTAACTCTACATAAGCGCATCCGGTCGTTTACGCAACCTTCTTCGTGTCAGCGCACGTGAATTTTCAATTATTCTTCTATAAATTTTGTCATTAAGGGTGAAAATAAAGAATGTAGTTTCTTTCGATCGTGTCTTGAATAAAACGTACGTTGTGTTTTGCTAAGTTATTTTCATCAAATTATTATATTTACATGAACGCATCTGGTTGTTTACGCAACCTTTTTCATGTCAGCATACGGGAATAATCAATTTTTCTTCCATAATTTGAGGTAAAGGTACTTATCGTAGTCTTTCATAAACATCATGTGAAAAAGTTTTTTTCATTTAGGGTGAAAATAAGATAGTTTCTTTCAATTCTCTCTTGAAAAAAAAACGTATATTACGTTTCTCTAAGTTGCATTCATTGAATTTCTTTATTCGTTTATATTCGCTATTCTCATATTATAAATATACTGAATGATTTAAAAAGTGTCAGATGGTAAGCGTAAAATTTGCCCAGAAAATATGCAGACATGAATATATTATGCTAGGACTGTCTTACTGTGTGGGCATTTGGTACATATAGATTATATATTTCAAATTTTGAGGGGAATTGGCTCACCACTGCATGGTAGATAATATGATGAGAATGATCTTATAATCTCAAGTGTTGAAGGAAATTGCCTCTAAAAGCTGATACTTATGCATACTAAAGTATATTTTAGCTGATTGCTACAAAATGAAAATTATTGGAAGCCAGTATTTTTTTGTATGCTCATTTATAAAATTACACTTATCTTATATTTATGCTGAAAGATGTATGAAGTATTAGAGATGGCAGCTAAGTATACTTGAAGTGTAAGATTTTCCCAAATAATTAGCAGACAAGAATATATGCAAGCAATGTCTTAATTATGTATAGGCATTTGATATCTGTAGCTTATATATTTCTGAATTTGAGGGGTAGTGCTCACCACTGCTTAATGAATAACCCTGAAATATAATGATTATGTCCTTATGATCCCTAATGGTGAGATATAATTTCCTATAAAACTGCAAACCCCTAATAAAGTTAATCAGACAATATCTATACAAAACTTTGATGGCCAATATCTCAAAACATGAAATTTTCAGAGAAAACTCAAAACTGTTTTTTGGGGGTTTTGAATTAGTATTTACCATTATGCAAAAAGATCAGAAATTTCATGTCTAAAAAATTATAGAAGGGATTTGCAAAATTTAAAAAAATTATGTAGTATATGAAAAATGGCAATCTTTACAAATATACCAATATGTTTGAAAAAAATATATACTGTATGAAAAAAATTAGGACAAAATTTTCCACATACATTTGGCTAATGAAATTATTTTTAAAATGCTTTTCACATGAGGAAAATTTGTTGAGAAACAAAAGAAGTAGATTAGTTTCAAATGAACCCAAAATAACATTAATTTAATGGAGCAGAACCGCTCCCCTTAAACAAGGTAGAAGAACTAGTTAGCGGGACATATACGATACGAGTCATCTGCATGCCTGACCATATCACGTCACTTTCTTTTCCTTTCGGATATTCAGGTTCAGATTATTTTGCCTTAGTCATGGCCATCATTTGTTTAGAAGGATTATAGATTTTTTGTACTAGAACTCGGGTAAAACCATTCTCCAATCCTCTCCTGGTAACTTGTAGTGTCACCATGAAAAGGAAGGGTGATTTCATACCCTTCTTGGCTGAATGAATCGTTCTTTCAGACCGCATTCAATTGGGGTCTGTCCATTTTCTAGAGGGAGTGGGTTCATTGTTTTAGTGGCCCCAAAGGCTGGTACATCTTACTGTCCGCCGGTTTTCCCTTAGGCTCTTCCTTTGTCCTTCAGGGGAAAACGCGAATGTCTGGTCGAGTGGCAGCTGGACCCCTTGCTCCATCATGATCTGAGGGTCATGGTGGAGAAAATCTGATGTCTTGTCCAAGCATCAAGCAAGACTGATACCTGAGAAGTTATGCAGTTGAAAAGTTTCCTACGTTTTGCCCCTACATTGTCAGGAAGGCAGGGATCGTTCTCCTGTTTAGTAGTAACTGATTACTCGTGACGAGGACTTGTGTTGTAGAAATGCAAATTTGCTCCCCCTTATTTCTCCTCTTATCAAGTCCATCTTTCTCCTCTTTCTCTTCATCAGATGCTTTTTCAGAAGAGGGAAGAAGAGACTGGAGTAGCTATAAGGGAGGCAGGGATCTTGCTCCTGTTCAGTAGTAACTGATCACTCATTTTGACAATGACTTGGGTTGGAGAATTGCAAGTTTGCTCCTCCTTATTTCTCCTCATATCAAGTCCATCTTTCTCCTCTTTTCTCTTCATCAGACACTTTTTCAGAAGAGGGAAGAAGAGACTGGAGTACCCATGAGGGATTTCTGTCACAAGAAGCCTTACCGTATTGGAGGGAGTGATGGGTCTTCATGCTTTTGATCATTACCTGTAGTTCAGTGAGATGAGTCCATGGGCCAGATGAGAGTAAACAAATGCATTCTCCTTCCTCATTTCTGTTGGAATATAAGAACTCCTTACCTAGAGGAAATAGTTTCCCTTTCTCTGAGGGAATGTCTAGAGCTTGATACAATGGTTGCTTTTCAGAGACAGGAGTTTGGTTCCATACGGTTCCAACACAGTTTCTTTAGGTCAGAGGGAAAGTGAAATTCTATCAGTTCTTCTCTTTACACCTGTCCTGACTTCAAGCTAGCCCACTTAGCTTTTCCTTGGAATCTGTCAAACAAATTGTGGGCCTGGCAAGCTCCTGCAGAGGAGCAGATGAGGAGTCCCATATAGACTTATTACCTACACCATAGACTGTGTAAGAGTATGGGTTACGCTACCAGTGGTTTCTGTGTCAGTTTGCTGTTCTAGTACGTCCTGGAGAAGATGTTTCTTGGACAATTTCCAATGCTGTACAGAAATTCCTTGATTGTTGCCAGGAAATATGTATGATTGTCCATGATATTAGTGCTACCTTTGACCGTGTTAATCATGAGCCCCTTGTAGGGGGAACTTTTTTTAGCATCATTATTGAATTTTTAAGTAACAGATTGCAAAGAGTTGTTGTTGATGGTCACTGTAGTAAGTACTGTACAGTATAGGATTGTGATATCTGTTGTTCTTCAGGATAATGTTCTTGAGTCATTACTTTTCATACTACTTTATATACACATAAGGTGGTTTTGTCTAGAAAACAAGCTCGTTGCATATGCAGATGATGCTACTCTCTTTCCCTCAATTCCATCTGATTGTAGATCTGGGATAGCTGAATCCCTTAATAGAGATCTATCTAAAATTAGTGCATAGTTCAAATTATGGGGCATGAAGTTGAACCTAAAAAAACTTGGGTATGATATTAAGTAGGTTGAAGACATTGGCTCTTTAACATCCAGCTCTCTGCATTGGTAATCTTTCTTTAACTATATACAACTTTAAAATTTTAGGTGTGATTTGTGATTAAGAATTTACTTTCGAGAAATGCATTCAGTCTGTTTCTTCAATTGCACAAAAAAATGGCTAATTGAGAAGTCCTAAGATTTTTGGTGATCATTCAATCCTGAAGTAATGTTTTAATTCTCCTTCTACCTTGTTTTAAGTATTGAAATTGTTGTCTGGAAGAACTGAATCCTATTTTAATTTGTCATACGAAAACTTGTTGGTTATTAAATTTCTTATTCTTGATCTGCATATAAATCTCTGACACCGTGGTTCAATTGGTTATTTTTGCATGTTGCATAATATTTTTCAAAATTCTGACCATCTTTTGTATTCAGATCTTCCCGGACTGTACTTTTTTTTACATAATGCTAGGTGTGCATTTAATTTTAAGTCACGCTTTTTCCATCAGGCTCAACATAAATACAGTACAGGTATACCTCATCTTTTGGGCAGTAATTTGTCCCAGGAGAGGTGACAATTTGAAAAACTGCTCAAGTCAGATTTACTTGTCTACAAATTTGCTTGTCACTAGGCTACCCCACAAATAACAATTCCTAGTTTTTTGTTTTATTTATAAATTTAATTTGAATATATGGTTAATCAGTATACATTTAAATCTTGCAAACATAAGTTTTAGTTTTCAATGAAGTACCGACAAAAGTAATCTAAATTTACAAATACAGTAGATATACGTACATGCTTATAAAATGTAGATGTTTACTAATTGGCATGTTTACAGTATATCGTAGGCTCTATTTTTGAATATGGTTTATACTCTAAAACAATATAAAACAAAATGATTTATTGAGGGTAAGTAACAAAGGAATTTATTGAAATTAGTTTGTGATGGTAAAGACTGTTAAATAAGACGACAAAAAGAAGACATAGTCACAGATGTTTTCATATTTCGTTCTCTAAGATTAACATTTACTGTAAATGTATGTATTTTAATATAATTTTATACACTTTTTTTCTTACTTATTGTACAGTAATAGGATGTGTATACTTTTAATGCTTTTCTAGTGATGATATGACTTCAGTATCTATGGTGGACAGACACAAAGTTGAATGAAATAGCTTAAACTTACTTTTTAGTTTTCCATATACAGTATAATTTTTGACAAATGACATATAATCAAAATCAACTTAAAATGAAACGACGTATCCCGAGGTATACCTGAAATCTGAATTTTTCCTAACAAAACAAATCTGAATACTTGAAGTTATACTTCTCTCCTCAACCCTCCCTCCATCTCCGTCGTTATGCTAAATGTCAGAAGTGACGACATACAGTTGGGCCGGTGGATGACCCCAACCTTCCTCCCACTAGCTACTGCACTTTGTTAATGATTCAACAGTTATTGCAGCTCTGCTGAAGACATACTCCAATTTAAAGAACTCGGGTTTGTATAGCTAGGAGAGATACAATTTTAATAATAGAATTTTTTTTTTTCTGGCATTAAATACAAACCTTTCAGCTCTTTACCATGGAGATACATTTGAACAACAGTTGAAACTAATCATAAAACTTTCAGCAAGTGTTACTCCCCTCTTTGGGGGGGGGGGTGCACATGCAGTGCCCAACACAAGCCTCTTTGCATTTCAGCTTGGAGGAGAACAGACGTTGTCGGTTTTCCTCCGCCCGCTTTATTCGGTTTAACAACCATAATAAAAAACCGACCGGCTTAAAATTTAAAAATTTCATTAATACGAAATGGTTTTTGTAAGTGTTACAATTTACTGTAACATACTTTACTTCTGCTCACCTTTGTTCCTATAGCTTCGGCGTTGGAATGAGTGCAGAGGCAGTCTGAGAAGGAGGATTTCCCCTCCTGAGGATTCGTCCATTCTCCGCAAGTTCTTTGAAGCTTGACGGTGGAGTAGTTAGGTGACTGCTTGCAGTGGCGCGCTTCGCCTTCTTATCCTCAGGGTACAAATCAAGTCTCTTGAGCAAATTCCCTTCTGGGTCATTGCTGCAGGTGGTGATGCCTGTCGACCGCTTGTGGTCACTGCTGCTCCCATCGTGGCCCAGTGCACAACGTGTCTCATGAGCAATACTCCTACGGGATCATTGCCGCCGGTAGTGATGCCAGCCGACTGTTTTTGGTTGCCGCCTGTCCCATAGACTAGTCTCATAGAAATGCAACAAAGCTCTTGGAGCTTCATGAGGTCAATCCCTTCGGGATGTGTGCCTCATGGTTTGTAACCTCTTACAAGGGAGAAACCTCTAAGCCATATCTCTTTGGGGTTATTATTATTATTATTATTATTATTAATTGCTGAGCTACATTATACATTTTTGAGACACAACAAAGCTCATGGAGCTTTAAAAGGCCAGGAACTTCAGGACCTGGATTCATTTTCAAACTCTTACAATGGAGAAACTTCTGTTCTTTGACAAGAGAACGATGAGCCTAATGCGCTAGCACACTTGACCCTTCACCCATTGAGGTTAAGGGTCGGAGAGCTCAGAGCGCTACCATTGACAAGGATTAGAGCACTACTATCTACGACCTTACATACTCACTACCCCTCTCTGGGAGTTCAGTGCTCACACAACTATGTGCTAGAACCATTTTTTGCCACAAAGAACAGTTGAGCGAGTTCAGCGCTCACCCACAGCTATATGTCATAGCCCCCTCTCGCCACAACATAGTTGAAGGAACTTAACTGTAGAGAGTGTCTAGCGCACTTAATACCTCACTCACATACTAGGGACTTCTTGTATAGCACATAAGTGAAGTGAGAACAGCGCAACTCTATTCAATACATCTGCTCACCATGAGTAAGCAGTAACTGTGCTAGCGTTAGCTCACTATACAAAAGAGAGATATGCACAGACATTTAAGTTGCCTGCGCATACGGATGCGGTACTGTCTCGACAGCGTTCATAAGCGCTCGCCAGTGTTTTGCGAGCAGTAGCTGACGCCAGTATTTGCTAGCGCTCCCCAGCACTCACTAACGTTCGTACAGTTAATCCTTGCCACACCAAACAATGAGTGCACTAGACCTTACTTGCCAACCTCTGGGCTCTGGGCAAGGGTTTGGGTTCTTTGCAGCATGCTTAGGCAAATAACCCTAACGTGTGAGACTATTCACTTTTATAAAAGAAAGCCTATTCAGCACTAAGGAGAGGTGCGTGCGGAGTTCCATTCTCTACTGAGGTCTGCTTGAATACAGGTTCCCACTAACTACTACTACAGTAGAACCTCGCAGCAACGGATACTGTTACTACGGACTCCTGATATACCAGAATAAATTCAGATAACTATAGCAGCATTCTGTTGGTAAAGGTCATCATAAGAAGTAAACAATTCTTAGATCTTTATTTTTATTAACTGTATATTTATTTATATATAAAAAAATAAATTTTATCATATTCATAATTGGTATATCTTCATTATAAATAGTATATTAAAAAAAAATAGTGCTATGTATATGAAATCAACTTCTTATGTGAGCCCATCTCCGAACACGTAAACCCAATTGGCTGATCTAAAGCAACCAATCTCGAGGACATGCCAACATAAGTTACAAATAGTACTCTTAACGGTGTACATGTAAAGATGACGTTATTACAATAGTTATTTTACTTACTGTAGTCTTACAAATTCAAAATAAAGTTGTTTCCATATCATGTTTCTCCTACATATGATGCCAAAAAGGAAAACACAACAAACAAATGAAGAAATGCATTTACACATCCAATTGATTACTAATGACACTAATCGCTTTTAGTAAACTATGGTAATCTTTAATATACAGCATTGACATTTATGCAATTTTTTATTATAAGATGCTTTGAATAAGTTTGGGAACTTTATTTAGAGCTCGGCTGATTACATGTAAACATTGTCGGCTGATTCAAGCTACCTCTATCAAAGATATAGTATAATTAAATATTCTTAATATAATTTCAAAACTTATTTAGATTATCACATAATCAATAACAAAGGTTTCATACAGTTTTCTAAAAACTATAAGTATTGTTAGTTATCACTTTAATGTATAAATGCGTTCGTTCGTTTGTTTATTCATTTGTTCGTTCATTGTGATGAAATGTAAACAAACAAAATGGCTTCCCCTCTGGGCATTATATGTAGGGAAGATGTGATTTAGAATCGGTTTTATTTAGTTTATTTTGAATTTCTAAGGATACATTAAGTAAATTGAAATTGTAATAACATCTTTACATAACCAAAACCAAGATTACATGCTTATACGGATAGTTTTATGATTTAGCAGTCTTTTTATACCACAGAAATGAGATAAGTTAAAATTAGTTTATTTTTACATTTTCCAATCAATAGGTCGTTTTATGGTCGGATATATGCAATATTCCTATTTATTTACTTATTCATTTACACTAAAGTAAAGACACAATACCTGAGAGGTACTAGCTGACCAGGTATCCAAGAGTATGTCCGAGTTTTCAATGACTCGGAAGGGAAGACTATTTTCTCCAGAATGGTTCCTGGTACAATTGGTCTTCCGCAGCCTTTTCCTTACTTGTTAGGAGCTAAGACCTTTTTCTCTTGGAGTGAAGAGACTACTAGCTAACATCCCGGGGGATGCATACTGATCAGGAGGGATTTAGTCATATTGTTTCGGTAGGTGGAAGCATAACCAGACTCAAGGAAGAACCTGCCGTTCTGCCCACGAGCCAGGGCGTAGCAACAACATAGTCTGCTTTGCATCCGGGCTTGCAGGCAGTCTACTCGCTTAAGCGAGATGAAGATTCCTCACCGATCTCCTATGGGAGAAAGGATGAGCAGGAGTGTTTTCTCCAGGACACGCTAGTTAGTCAAGATACAGTTCTTGGTCTTGCGGGAGAGTCATGCTCACTGTTACCCACCCAACCGCATAGCGAGATGAGAGGACGACCTCTTCTGGGAGGATGCTTATAGAGAGTATGTCAGAGGTGTATCCCCCGCGGGCCTGAATCTTGGTCGTACTCCATCCTCAAGGCAGTGTAACACGTCCTGTTTGTGCACCTTCACCCTCTTCCCGTTCTTAACATTATTGGAGAGAATAAAACGAATAACACAACTGTTTCTAAGACAAGACGAATTGGCAACAGTTGTTGGGAGGAGCTGCTAGAACACCACTCCTCCTTGAGAGTCCATGATTCCTAAAAGTTCTACCTGCTCTCAAACTCTCCAGTGGCAGCTGGATACCTTCTTGTCCTGGCCCAAAGATCCTCCGGATCTACCTGTCCCTATAGGGTCGGAGCAGTAGAGAAATCTGCAGTGGTGGGTATCGGATACCAGCCTACTCGTGATTAGATCTCTCTCCTCCCCTGAGATGGATGCTCGTTACAGATGTATCAAAAGGTTGGGGGCCCTCGCCAGTTGTACCTTACTATCTTTGGACATTTATCTAAGCCGAGCAACACTGCCACATAAACCTCCTGAAATGAGAGCAACCTTTTAGCTCTCAAATTCTTCAATCATTCCTTTACAGGACTCCCCGTAGTACTGATTAGTGATGGCTTACATATATAAGCAAGGAGGTACTTTTCCTCAGTCCTCAGCTCCTCTGCCATCTGGCTGTGGAGATAATCAGATTTATGGACGACAGCTCGGTGACCCTCTCAGCCCATTTCATACCGGACAAGAGAGCCATCTTGGCAGACAAACGGAGGAGGAAGATTTGGATAGTTGGCATTGAGGGGTTTGAATCAACAGATAGCCAACAAAGTCCAAACTTTGTGGAGTTCACCGACAATAGATCTTATCACGATGTGTCGCAACCACAAACTACTGGTGTGATAATCCACAGTACTGGATCCCCAAGTGTTCTGGCAAGACCCTTTCAACACCTGGGGGACAACCTAGACGTTTATGCGTTCCCCCATTCTACCCAGTAAGGAGGCTTCTGAACAATGTTCGGTTATCTCATAACGTATCTATACCCTTAATAGCTCTGATGTGGTAGCATGCAGAAGGGTTTTCAAACCTTCTACACCTCACAAAGACACCCAAGGAACTCCCTACACTTCCTGAGCTACTCAAACAACCATATGTTCAGATTTTTTACAGATGAGTAGCTTCGCTACACCTTCACGCTTGGAAGTTATCGAGCAACTCTTCACTGCACGAGGTTTTTCGCAACCAACTGTGAGGAGAATGGTAGATACCTCAGAGAGTCATCTATTGCTTTCTTCCAAGCGAAGTAGACTATCTTCTGTGGTTGGTGGCATGGAAGGGGCATCTCCTCACTCAGTGCCACTATTCCAACAATAGCGGAATTCTTGTTTTACCTCGAAGGAAAAACTTGGTTCAGTGTCGGTTGTGAAAGGCTATCGCTCAGCCTTAAGTATTAATTTTAAACTGAATTGAGTTGACATTTCCTCACGATGGAATTATCTTTCCTCATATGAAGTGATACTCAACTTCGTCCTTGAGTTTATTGCAAAGACTCAAAATCCAGCTGTAGCAGATCATAGATTCGGGCTCTTCTGCATTGAGAGTGTCCGTACTGCAACATATGATCCAGGTCAACTGTTGTTATGCCCTGTAAGGGTGCTGAGGAAATACGTTAAACAAACTGCTTGAGCTTGACCACAGATCAATAGACTGTTTTCCAGCATAGGTTAAGTCAAGAGGGGGGGTTACAAGGAATTCAATATCTTCCTGGATCAGGAAAGACATTGAATGAGCCCTCCAAGTGACTTATCGTCTCCTGACCATAGTCCTAAAACTCATGACGTCAGGAGCATTAGTACGTCCCTGGTGTTCAAAAGAACTTCAATGTGATGCAGGTCTTACAGGCGGGTATGTGAAACGTCAGTCTACTTTCACCACCCGCTGCCTGGGAGACGTAACCCACAGCAGCCTCGACATATACTCCATAGATCATCTGGTGGATGCATAAAATATGATCAATAACACCTCAGCTCCCTAGTAGGACAAGTAGCAGTTGGTGGAGGGCAGATGTTACCCATGTGTAAGTATAATATTGATAGGCAAAGGACTGGCTTTTCACCTTTAATTCTCCCCTCTCTTGGGGCTTGAGCAAACCTAGGAACACTGCAAGCTGATCTCTGACTGTAGGTGGGTATCATTGTTCCTTGTATATCCTAATATAGGCATTACATCCCTGTTCGCCCAGCGAAGTGGGAGTTGGGTAATGTCCAGGTAAGAAAAGCATAGCCAAGGGAAGTCTTAGCTTGACAAGTTGCATTACTTAGTTGTCACACCTTAGCACAATTGCTCAGGCTATTATCTCTCATTGGGAGTTAGCGAGGTGATAGGGCGTACATCTCCACAACTCATACAAAGCATATAGTTACACCCTGGGTCAGAGACCAGTTGGTCTTGGACTTCACCTACCTAAGCCGGGTTCTTTAATCTGAAGCTCTTTAAACATTCTGGCCTGCCGTCACCTACCCGCAGGAAGTCCTGCCTGCAATTGCAAAGTGGCTTGTGTTGGCCACTGGGTGTGCGAGTAGGGTGCTAGGTCCATCTACTGCTCTCCCTTGCTAATCTGCGGAATGGAGTAACACCTCGCTAAAAGCTTTTTGGCTAGTTTCAGCACTTGCCGAAATTAATCTCCATGGTAGGAAATGATTGGCTCCTCTTTGATAGCCAAGAAGATATCCAGTGAAACACACCATATGTTCCCGATAAAAAGTTTTCTTGTACCTTCCCCATACACTTAAGCAGATTAGTCTTCCAGAATGTTCAAGTATTCCAAGTTCCACTTATAGTAGAATATCGATGTGATGTTTAATAGCAGTTGGGAATTGTTTGTTCCAGATGGATTCATGATCCATGGAATAGAGTATTTAATATTTAGTTGTTTTCTCTTACCGGTTTACATTTTAATATTTATTTGATTTTATTGAAAGATTTTCCTATTGTACTTTCTGCTTCACTGGCGAATATATCAAAGAGCAAAGATCTTTACCTAGCTCAGGGGTATTTCCAAAACGTAAGAAAAGATTGTTTTGTTTGATTTGAATAAGGTAGGTATAACCAAAGTAGGATCATGTAAGAGTATACTGGTAGTTGTCTTTGAAAATAATATCCTGAGATGGAGAAATGAAACCGTAGGCAAACTTCTTATGTCAATTTGTCACGATGAATCATCGTCAATCTTGATGTTTTTAAAAGAAGCTGGTATTTTATCCCCATGGTGTACTTGCATGTTTGGAAACTAGTGAAAGATACTTGTAATAAATTATATCTTACTGAAATGTTTTTCTTTTTTCATAATAAATTATTTTAGTTTGGTATCTTTTACTCATTGCTTTATACGGTATTTCAGTGTTTTATAACATGTTGACTAGTTCCTTTCTTGATTAGTTCTTAGAAAACTTGTCTATTGAGGTTTTACGAGGGTAATTTAATTGATATATTAACATTTTCTCTGTACAGTATATTACTTTGTGTGTCCATTTTCTTTCTGTGATTTAGCTGATTTATTTACCTAATAGGTCACAACCAATTGTCATGGACTCTCCAGGCCGAAGTGCTGCTCGATTCTACAATTCTAGTGACAAAATGTACATTCTCAAAACTTTAACCAGTGATGAGGTTGAACAAATGCATGCCCTGCTCAAAGAATATCATCCTGTGAGTAAGGTTTTTCTTTTTTATTTTGTCAAATCTTTTATGCTATTTTCATGTATATTATGCATTTACTTTTACTCCACATGTTGCACAGTGTGCAAACAACTGTCTTTCATAGGACTATTACTTTCTAAGTTGACGGGCAAAGTTGAAAAATGCATGAATTCATAGGTATCAATCCTAACTCTCTCAACATTTAGTTTTGATTAAGAGTAACTTATCACTCTTAGACAATTACTGTATATTCATTGTCTAATGTGTATTGTGTTATTGGAGGAAAGTACAAAGTAGCATAGGAAATGAGACCCATGGGACACTGTTTACAGGTGACCATGTAATGAAAACAGTATCAACAGAAGCAGTTTGAAATAGGGAAGAAGGGAATAGAGAAGAGATGTTTAATAATCATTGTAAGCAAAACCAATAATATGGCAAAGGAGATTAAAAAATGTTTTTCAATATTAAACTTACCCGATGATCATATAGCTGTCAGCTCTGCTGCCTGACAGAAATAACCTACGGGCGGAATACGCCAGCGATCGCTATACAGGTGGGGGTGTACATCAACAGCGCCATCTGTCAAGTAGGTACTCAAGTACTCGATGTCAACATAGAACCAATTTTCTCTCTGTCGTGCCAATGGCAAGACCTACTAAATACGCCGTCCCTAACTGGATTTGTTTTCACAACGATTTGGTGAAGTACACTATTCCAGTTTTGAGCTTTCGCTATGCAGGGGTTTTATCTTCATTTCAAAACTTGAACTCGTTTTGGATAGATTTAATTATGGTGACGAAGAGAGTATGGACTCTCTTTCACTTTTAAATGGCCGACCCTTCCCTTAGACGGAAGTGTGTTTAGGTTTTTGGTAATTTTGCTTAACAAGTTATAGATCTATTTATTTTATATCTCTCCGCCTTTATAGGCCTCTTCGATTAACTTTCCATTTATTATAAACTTTTAAAAAATAAATTTTTTGTTTGTTTATATGCGACCTTTCCTAATAGTAGGCGGTCCTTACTTGGAACCGAAGTTAATTAACATTGAGCCCGTTATATCGTATTTAACCTTTTAAGAATTTAATACTTTTTTAATTTTAATGTTTTATGAAAGAATTTCTTTGATAGTCTCGTACTGTTTTCAAAGATGAACTAACGTTTAGTTTTTTTTTTGTTTAGTCTCCGCAGTTGTTGACGTTCAGAACGTTCAACATGCGCTCTATCGTTACGATAGAGAGAGAGAGTGTATCACGGTTTCACTTTGCAGTAAGAGTAAACCGATTCTAGCGTTTCGTTCATTCTTTCTTAGCTTAAATGGTTTAAAGAATTTCTTTGATAGTCTCGTACTGTTTTCAAAGATGAACTAACGTTTAGTTTTTTAGTCTCCGCAGTTGTTGACGTTCAGAACGTTCAACTTGCGCTCTATCGTTACGATAGAGAGAGAGTGTATCACGGTTTCACTTTGCAGTAAGAGTAAACCGATTCTAGCGTTTCGTTCATTCCTTCTTAGCTTAAATGGTTTAAATTTTAAATAAAGGAACTTTTTATTTGGGAAACCTTTCAGTTTTTTCCTTTAGCAAATAACATGTTTTAACGATATATAATTGGGCTCTTCTCTCCGGTGCTAAATCAAGAGAGAAGAGAGAGAGAGATAGAGACGGAGGGAGAGAGAGGAGAAAAAACGTTTCGTTCAAGCGGGTAACGTTGTTCTCGTTTTTTACTCTTCTCCCTAGTCGCTGTAGGGGAAGAAGGTAAAACGTTTCTAGGGTTTTATTCTTGTTCCCAGGCTTTATGCGGTGAGAGATTGTAAACGTAGTTTATTTGATCTAGTGTTTAGTCTCTTTTCCAGCCACTGAATTCTTTATCTTTATTTATGTTTTTCTGTTGCATTGTAAAACTGTTTTCGCAATTACTACCTTTTAATGAAGGATAGGATTGCGTGTTTCAGGTAGAAATCGGTTAATGTTTCGATTTCAGTGAAATAAGTGCAAACAGAAAATCAAAAGTGATAAAGTGATATGCGCAAAGTGTTACAGTGTTGCGTCCGAGGGTTCGTCTGTTCGTGCCAGTTGTTCACCTAGTCCGGGACCTCTTACAAGCTCCCAAGCCCAGGGGAGAAGTAATGTCGAACGACTTATGGGTTCCACAGGCCTTGATCGACGAACAGACGTTTTTCCCTCCGTGGTTTCGGGCGTATCTACACACGTTAGCCGACGTGAGATCGCCCCACCCACACAAAGACGAGAGAGCCCATTTATTCCTCGTCTGCGGAAGAGGTTTCTCGTAAGAAACCATGGACCACATCTTGCAGCTTTTAAGTGCAAGTCGGTCCCTTCCGCGCAAGTCCAACGGCCTAGGTGTAGCCACTGGGTCAGTTCGGACTCGCTGCAGTCATCCGACGACTGCACACCTCCCAAGAGAGGCAAGGTGGTACCGCAACAGGCAGTAACTCCGTCTGTTGCCGCACCAGCTGTTTTAGACCCTCAGTCACAACGGACAGTAGCTCCGTCTGTTGCCGTTTTTTGTAGACCCTAAGTGGTCTTTACTGCAGTCTATGCAGACTCAGTTAGCTGCGGTTATGCAGGAGTTTCGTGCGGAGAAGGTTGACACTGCTCTCGTTAGCCTACAACCTGCCACGGTTGTGCGCCCAGCTCACGCTGAGGCTGCCTGCTCCCACACTCCGGCTGCGGAGAACTCCACCTCCGATGCGCAATCGACCCTGCCAGACGCATGTTAACGTTAGCCGACGTGCGGCTCCCTCCGTTAACATGCGTGAGCTACCGCATCAGCAGTGGGAAGGTGGAGTCAAGCTGCCGTGTTTTGACGCGATGCGTTAGTTTCCGCAACCCACGGCAGTCCCCACCACGCACCACCACTCCGCTTTGGTTGTTGCCTGCTCCCACACTCCGACTGCGGAGAAGGTTGACGATGCACCCGTTGGCCTACAGCCTGCCATGGTTGTGCGCCCAGCATGGCTGCCTGCTCCCACACTCTTGTTGTGAGAGCTCCTCCACCCATGCGCAGTCGACCCTGCCAGACGCATGCTGACTCCCACAGACACACGGAGCACTCCGTTGCCGTGCGTGAGCTACCACAAGCTGCCGTGTTTTGACACGGTGTGTCAGCCTCCGCAACCCACTGTGGTTACCGCCACTCGCCCGCAGCAGACTAGTCAGTCAGGAGTTGAGGCTTCCCCACACAGCTTTGGTTGTTGCCAGCTCACAGACTGTCAAGCAGTTACATAACGTTGCCTTCTGGTCTGCTGCTTATGCACCAGTGAGACCCTCACTGAGATATCCTAGCTTTTCTCGGACATGGTTCCTGTAGATGAGAAAGTGCTGTTCTCCCTCCTTCTGATATTCCTTTGAGGACTCTGTCATTTGGAGAGGAGCCTTAAGCTGCTTAGCCTCCTATGGACTTTAATTAAAGCATTACAAGGCTTCCAGGGATGGTAAATGGTTCCGCTTCAGTCGCTAACCCCGTCTGTTGCCACACCTGCTCCCATAGACCCTAATGGGCTTTGTTGCAAGACATGCAGTCCAAGCTTGTGTCCTTGATAGAGGATTTTTTACGGAGAAGAACCTTCTAGCCAACAACCTTCCTACCGGTTGGTTGTACGCCCTGTTGACGCTGAGGTATCCTACTCACGTCCGCCAGTTGAGATGGTTTCTCCACCGGTGCGACCCAGTGTGGGTTGCCAGTCGCACGTTGACGTTAAGCGACTCTCAGAGGTGGTTGTGGACGTTCAGTGTGTCACTAGGAAGACGTTCAACAACCAGCAGAGGTGACTTGTTGTGACGCAGTGCGGCAACCTCAGCAACCCGGTAGGGGGTTGACTGCACAACCCAGACAGTCTAGACAGTTTCGGGTTGACGCTGTACTTCCTCGCGTCCCCATGGTTGACAGTTCACAGACTGTGCAGCAGTACCATGATCTTGTGTCCGGCTCCGTCACGCATCCACCAGTGCGACCGGATTCAGCGAGTCAGACTTTGCCCACTCCGTTGCCGTTTCCTCATCAGTTTCGGATGAGGAACCCTCTGATGAGGACATTGCTGAACAAGACGATCAACCCCCAGCCCTGCTATCCATCCAGAGGATGCTGAAGAAGGAGCACTGCCCTGTCAGGCTGTGGATGAGTCTGGTAAGGACACTGTCATCCGTGGTTCAATTTGTGTCACTTGGAAGACTACACCTCCGTCCTCTTCTGTATCATCTAGCTTTTCACTGGAAAAGGACAAGATGCTAGAAGCGGTCTCGATCCCGGTTTCCGGAAAGATAAAGTCTGGTCTGACTTGGTGAAAGGACTTTATCAACCTTTGAAAGGGTCTTCCCCTGACTGTTCAGACTCCCAACCACGTTCTCTTCTCGGACGCATCGGACGTAGGCTGGGGTGCGACATTAGGCGGTAGGGAATGCTCGGGATTATGGAACTCGAGTCAAAGGACAAGGCATTTCAACTGCAAGAAGCTTCTGGCAGTACGTCTGACCTGGAAAAGCTTCAGGTCTCTCCTTCAAGGCAAGTGGTGGAGGTGAACACGGACAACACCCTGCTTTGACGTACATCTCCAAGCAAGGAGGGGCCTACTCTCTGACATGGTACGAGTTCGCAAGAGACCTCTCCTGTTCAACAGGTCTAGACTTTTCACTAGTAACGAGGTTCATCCAAGGCAACTTGAATGTCATAGCAGATTGTCTCAGTAGGAAGGGACAAATAATTCCAACATTTTGGACCCTCCACAAGGATGTATGCAAGAGACTTTGGGCCACCTGGGGCCAGCCAACCATAGATCTCTTCGCAACCTCGATGACCAAGAGGCTCCCAATACTTTGCTCACCTATCCCGGACCCAGCAGTAGTTCATATAGATGCCTTTCTACTAGATTGGTCACATCTAGATCTATATGCATTCCCTCCGTTCTAGATTGTCAACAAGGTACTGCAGAAGTTCGCCTCTCACGAAGGGACAAAGTTGACGCTAGTTGCTTCCCTCTGGCCCGCGAGAGAATAACTCACCGAGGTACTTCGATGGTTAGTAGACGTTCCCAGAACACTTCCCCAAAGGGTGGACCTGCTACGTCTGCCACGCGTAAAGAAGGTACTCCAAGGCCTCCACGCTCTTCGTCTGACTGCCTTCAGACTATCGAAAGACTCTCGAGAACTAGAGGTTTTTCGAAGGAGGCAACCAGAGCGATTGCTAGAGCAAGGAGAACATCCACCCTTAGAGTCTACCAATCGAAGTGGGAAATCTTCCGAAACTGGTGCAAGTCAGTATCCGTATCCTCGACCAGTACCTCTGTAACTCAAATAGCTGACTTCCTCTTATATCTGAGGAAAGAACGATCTCTTTCAGCTCCCACTATCAAGGGTTACAGAAGCATGTTGGCTTCAGTCTTCCGTCTCAGAGGCTTAGATCTTTCCAACAATAAAGATCTACAGGACCTCCTTAAGTCTTTTGAGACCACGAAGGAGCGTCGTTTGGTTACACCTGGTTGGAATTTAGACGTGGTTCTAAGATTCCTTATGTCAGACAGGTTCGAACCACTTCATTCAGCCTCCCTGAAAGATCTCTCCTTTAAGACTCTTTTCCTGATATGCTTAACCACAGCTAAAAGAGTCAGTGAGATTCATGCCTTCAGCAAGAACATCGGATTCTCATCCGAAACGGCTACATGTTCTACAACTTGGTTTTCTAGCCAAACACGAGCTGCCTTCTCGGCCTTGACCAATATCGTTCGATATTCCAAACTTATCGTATGGTTGGAAATGAACTAGAAAGAGTATTATGTCCTGTAAGAGCTCTTAAGTTCTATTTTAAAAACCTTTACGAGGCCCGTCTGAAGCTTTATGGTGTTCAGTTAAGAATCCATCTTTGCCTATGTCAGAGAATTCTTTATCCTATTTTATCAGACTGTTAATACGAGAAGCTCATTCCCTTCTGAATGAGGAAGACCAAGCTTGGCTGAAGGTAAGGACACACGAAGTTAGAGCTGTCACAACTTCCGTGGCCTTTAAACAAAATAGATCTCTGCAAAGTATATTCGACGCAACCTATTTGAAAGGCAAATCAGTGTTCGCGTCTTTTATCTTAAGAATGTCCAGTCTCTTTACGAGAACTGCTACACTCTGGGACCATTCGTAGCAACGAGTGCAGTAGTGGTGGGGGCTCCACCACTACAATTCCCTAATTCCAGAACCTTTTTAATCTTTCTCTTGAAATATTTTTGGGTTGTCCGGAAGGCTAAGAAGCCTTTCGCATCCTACTTGATTTGGCGGGTGGTCAAAATCATTTCTTGAGAAGCGCCTAGATTAGAGGTTTTGATGAGGACCTTTAGTATGGGTTGCAACCCTTCATACTTCAGCTCCTAGGAGTCGCTCAGCATCCTATGAGGATCGCGAGGCTCAGTAAGGAAGACGTACTTAAAAAGGCAGAGTAATTGTTCAAGTCGTCTTCCTTACCAGGTACTTATTTATTTTATGCTTGTTATTTTGAATAACTGCTAAAATGAAATACGGAATACTTAGCTCATAATAATGTCAACATGTAATGCTGGTCTCTACCCACCCCCCTGGGTGTGAATCAGCTATATGATCATCGGGTAAGTTTAATATTGAAAAATGTTATTTTCCTTAGTAAAATAAATTTTTGAATATACTTACCCGATGATCATAAATTAAAGGACCCACCCTTCCTCCTCAATAGAGACCCAGTGGACAGAGGAGAAAATTGGTTCTATGTTGACATCGAGTACTTGAGTACCTACTTGACAGATGGCGCTGTTGATGTACACCCCCACCTGTATAGCGATCGCTGGCGTATTCCGCCCGTAGGTTTTTTCTGTCGGGCAGCAGAGCTGACAGCTATATGATCATCGGGTAAGTATATTCAAAAATTTATTTTACTAAGGAAAATAACATTTCAATACTCAACATTTATTGAAGGAG
The DNA here is from genome assembly GCF_036898095.1 of Palaemon carinicauda. Classification (NCBI taxonomy): domain Eukaryota; kingdom Metazoa; phylum Arthropoda; class Malacostraca; order Decapoda; family Palaemonidae; genus Palaemon; species Palaemon carinicauda. The sequence goes on along the minus strand of NC_090737.1, from coordinate 40,915,945 downwards.
CTAATAATAAAGATATCCAGGAACAATATGGTATGGTTTTGGGACCAGACCCTGGAGATTGCGCAACTGAGAGGTCAGAAATGGAAGTGGAGTAAGAAATAAAAAAGCAGCTGCAGCTTGGAAGAAATTGGAAGGGGTTGCTCAATCACAAGTATACTGTATAAAGCAATCTTAATTGTATTTCCTTTGCAATGCATCAGTCTCTGTTCTGCAAAGGTTATAATCTTATATAAAAAAATTTCATTATTATTATAAAATTAGTCTGGTTGAATTGTTTTTAATACAAACATGTTTATGATGTAATATTAAACCATTTCACAGAGCAAAGATAGAAGCATTGAAAATTGAGTTTTTTTTAAGAGATATATAAGGATAATTACATTTTTCTGAGATTCATGGCAGGAGGTCATTAAGAAAAATAACATCACAAATGAGAAACTAGTAGATAAATTGTGGCAATATGAAAGTTTTATAAATTGAGATGAAGAGGGGAAAATAGCAATCCTTTAGAGAAGTATTAAGTTTAGAAAGGCAGGAGATCAATCATTTGGAAGTTCAAAAAAATCACGGAGAAGGGTTGTAAATGAACACTTGGGCCCTGGGAATTCAAGCAGAAAGTTCAGAAAGAGAAGTGAAAGTACTTGACATTTATCAAATTCAGTGAAGAGAAAACATGACACTTAAGATGCGAGTGATCATATCCAATCAGACACTTCTTTTGCTCACACATGATCTCAGCTTTATAAGAGCACGAGTACAGACACCAAAGTCCACTGATGGGTATTTCTTGAGTTACCCATCTGGCATCTTAAACTTACAGTATAAGCCCAATAATCTTGAAGCTCTGCTATGGAACTGTAGAATGAATCTGGCAATATTCTGGATTCTTTAATACAGTACTAATGTTTTTCCCCGCTAAGCCTTCCTCACGTCACTTGCAAATGCATAGAAGATTTACTTCCAGAATTATCCTAATGTTGAAGATAGTGCTGTTATTAGTCATTGCCCACGCTGAAAAGTTGGCAAATTTTTATGATTGACCATAGAAAATCTTGTGTATGTTAGAATGGTAGATATAGTTGCTCGTTTTCAGGCGTTGAAAAGAATACGTTTGAACCAGGGAAATTAAATTAATTAATAATACCTTTTATAGTCGGGCAATTAACTCACTTTTAGAATGAACTCGAATAGAAATATTTTCTCTGTGGAAATACACTTGGTCATGTCAGGTTGAGGAAAGGTAGCCATTTTTAAAATTTTCTCTCTTTTTATATGTTTTTATGTACCTAGTGATGAAACATAAGCAAAGCAATTGATAGTTGGTCAGGGACATGTCATTTGGAACTTATTGCTAATAGGGTAAGATCACTTAAATTTTATTATAAATGCAGCAGTTTATTAAGGCTTGCAAAGGGATAGAATGTAGGAGGTGGTTGAAATTGTCAACACTTATCTGATGTTCATGTGGATGTGGACCAGGTTGATGTCAGTCCATAATTGTTCCTATGCATATATTACAAACCTTTTGTCCTTTAAAATAGGCTATATCTTCAGTGGAGCTGCAACGGTTGTCGTATTCATTAAATAGCGCGACTCAGCCCCATTAAAACTGTCATTTTGTGATTACTTCAAACTCTTTTATCTATTTTTTTCTCAGTCAATTTCTTTCATTTAAAAAAGCCTGTGAAAGGTAATATCATCTACAAAAACTGGAAAGAAGAAATTTCCTTAGCATTTTAATTTTTATATGTATTTTATCAATTTAGAGAAAAGTTTCCATTGTGACTTCTTCATATAGAAGTTTTTTGTTTTTTGACAAGTGATTTTCCAGATTGTAGGCTATACAATTCCCTATCTTTTCCTGATTGAATAAAAAATCAGTCTATTAATAAAAAAAGAATTAGATATCACTTTTCTGCAAAAATATAATCTATCAACCACAGCATTGGGATGGGTGTAGCCTACACAAAAAAAGAACAAAAGGGGACTTTTCTTATCTTTGTTCCTTCCGGTCTGATGAGGGATTCAGCCGAGTTTGGTTGGTACTACTAGGGTGCCACAGTCTACTCTCCACTGTTATCCACCTCAGTGAAGCTTCATATGTTGAATCACCTACTGCTGCTACCAGAGAAAACAGGCTTCGAAGTATTTCTGGGTTATTTAATCTCCATTTGTATGCCCGTTTTCTCCTATCCAAAGGTATAGCTTCCCATAAACATAAATAAATGTTACATGTACCAAATGTGCATAGTTGAGCAAATTGGCTAACATAATATATTCTCGTCCGTATACTTTTGTGGTCAGATTATATGCTTTTGTTTTTTTGTTCATCTTCTCTGACACTCTATGCATCTTTCTACATAATCATAAAAATTACAAAATATGTAAATGAGCAGAGAAAGAAATAAGACGAATATATGTGGAGAAAACTTTTAATTATGAATTCAATATGTTACATGAGAAAACTGATAATCTATTCCTCAGAAAATCATATAAAATGGCTGAATTAGTGTATATGAGATACCAAAATATCTTTCCTTGGAATTTTTGAAGAAAAAATTATTCCTTGGAATTTTTGAAGAAAAAATTAATATGTATCCAAGTCAAAAGAGGGTCGTTTAAGGGACCGGATGCTATTGCTTAAATATATCAAAATGAATGTTTAGCTATATGACAAATTATTTACATTATAAAACATATTGGAAACTGGAAATAGTAACATTCTTCTAGCCAAAAATGCAATGATACTAATTTTGAGCATTCCAACCAATTGGTATTGAATTGTGCTCCTTAATGAAATAGTTAACCCTTTTACCCCCCAAGGACGTACTGGTACGTTTCACAAAACCCATCCCTTTACCCCCATGGACGTACCGGTGCGTCCTTGCAAAAAAATGCTATAAAAATTTTTTTTTCATATTTTTGATAATTTTTTGAAAAAATTCAGGCATTTTCCAAGAGAATGAGACCAACCTGACCTCTCTATGACAAAAATTAAGGCTGTTAGAGCAATTAAAAAAAAATATACTGCAAAATATGCTGAGAAAAAAAATAACCCCTTGGGGGTTAAGGGTTGGAAATTTCCAAAGAGCCTGGGGGTAAAAGGGTTAACAAGGGGTGGTGACTGCAGTCCAGTAGCCCCGTTCATTTTCCTATCAAAGATTCTTCACTTTTGTCTTTGCCTGCAACAATTGCAGACATTCTGTTATGTCTTATCCTTAAGTAGGTCGTATAATTAGCTGTTAGGAAATTTTTTGTTACTTTCCTCACTCCTGTATGGGAACAGGAAGGATGACATGTCTAGAAAAGAAAATAACCTTCCAGTTTGGTTCTAGAGGACTTCTTCCAACCAGTGAGTGATTTTCCCTATTTTGAAGAATGAAAGCTATGTTTATGGTTAAGAACAACTAACATATTAGAAGTAATTTATATATTTTACAGCTCTTTAGAATAGATTTCCCACCTCAAAGTCCTAGGCCTAAGACAGAGGTGATTAATCTGTGACAGGCTAATGAGTGGGAATTTCCCCTTGTGCCACCAGACTCAGGTTTGTAAAGCAAGGAAAAGTAATTATAACTTGAAATTTTTTTATTTTTCAAAGCTATAAAAATCTGAGTCATTGACAATTAAACTTTCCACCCCAAACACTCCTCTGAGCCTGGAACAAAAGATAAAGAATGAAGAGACTTTGACAGGGAAGTAGGCGGAGCTACTCTCCCACACTCACTATTTATCATCAACTACTGTATTTCTCGTGTCATAAGACCCACGTTTTTTTCCTTAAGAAATACCATAAAAAACACCCTACGTCTTAACACTAAGATAAAGTTCTATAGGGAAGTTTGATAACCCTCAAATGTCCCAGTTATGACACAAACACTCATACTCACCAGACATAAAGTATAAGCCTACAATTATCATTTGTATGTAAATTAGTTTATTTTACATGCACTTTCTTCAGTAAATAAAGGTAACAAGATATTTGTTTTTGTTTTGGTGGTCAGCTGATAAATTTGTCAACATCATCTACATGCAAACATGCCAACTAATGGTATCCAAAAAGTTGTTTATACAGTATTTATCTATTTTCTCATCTTTAGTTGATATTTTGTAATAAAGCATTGTTTTTGTAATAGCTGAGTTGCATGGATTCATAAATAATGCAGATAGTTGTTACTTAACAGAATCTTGAAAAACATCTCTCATCCAGTTGAGTTCATTGTTACCAAGTTAGCTGTAAACTAACTAGGTCTAGAGTCACACAAACATCAGAAAAAATAGTCCACCTTGTGAAATTTCTCAATAATTGGCAGCACTGCTTTCATGTAAACAAACACTTGAAAACATTGTTACAGTGGTAGCAACTATGACTTGTTTAGTGGTTTTTTATATTAATATGTAATAAAATTGGGTTAGCAGCTAATCTATATTTACTTATCACATCTAGTAATATATCCAATTTAAGAAAATTTATTGTGACGCAAAAACTCACACTAGAATCACCGACTAGGAATTACTGCTATGATAGGTTGGAAAACCTCAATTTGTTTTTTTCCAAAAATTCTTTAGCTAAATATCGGTGGGGTCTTACCACGTATAGCTTTTTATGACACAAGAAATATGGTATCTTCTCAACAAATTTCAAGTCATTCCAGTTCTGCTGTAGACATTCTTTATTAAATCCATATAGCTTGGAAAAATAAAAATTACATTTAAAATTTATTATTTTTCCCTGATTATGCTGACCTTGAACTCTCCTTCTGCCTGTAAAAATTTAGGAAAATTTTAGGACTGAAGGTGAGCACTTGTAAAAGTGCTTGCACCTACAACCTGGTCTAAAATTCAGGTCTGCTTGTAAATGTTTGAACAGCTTTATTCACTTATTTCTTTGCTCCCTTTGTATGATTTTAAAATTTTTGTTTAGCCGATCATTTTGCCTTAAAGAATCTCCATTCCTACTCTTTTCTTTTTCATTTCAGCTTCAACTTCTGTATGAATACACATTAGTTTACAGTAAACTTGTTTGATGTAACAATTCACAACTTACATCTCTTTATATTTAGTTCTTTCACTTTCCTTATACCACGTAGAATAACTATTTGTATTTTTGTAGACTTCAGTGAAGATGTTTACCCGGAAACTAATATTTATCTCCATTTTTCAGTATGTAGTGAGTCGTCATGGCAAAACTCTTTTACCACAGTACCTGGCTATGTATCGACTGACTGTAGAAAACATGGAGACCTATTGTGTGGTTATGAGAAATGTCTTTTCAACGTTCCTTCCAATTCACAAGTATGGATGTTTTTTTTGTACTCTTATGTACATTGTTAAACCTTAGTATTAACATATTGTTTGGTGTACTAGAATTTAGGTATTAACATCTTAGTGTGCTAAGCTGTAGATATTATCATCTTGTTTGGTGCTCAATACTAGTTGCTAAGTTCCCATCACTGATGAATATTTTTATTTGACTGCAAAAAGCTAATGACTCCATCCTTGTCCAAGTTTTTAGAGTTGCAAGCACACTTTCTATGCAGTGAATCGGGCAGCTTTTAAAAGCAGAGCGACCTAACTGTACTTTAAATAGATTATGCACTGTCACAATAGCTACAATGGATCTTGTTAGTTTACTGTCTCAATTTATCAGCAAACTGATTACTTGTATTTAGCCTTTAAAGATCGCTAAATCATTCTCGGTACTTCAGCCTATTTAGAAAAAAAAAAGAAAACGTAATCTTATGGTAATATTGTGCATGTATTGGGAATCCCACTGTCTCAGGCAGCTAAATCTCTCAATATTGTAGTCTGCGAATACATCAAGCTCTTTTGTGAACACCCTAGACATTTTTGCAAATCATGTGTTTTATTGGATTTTTAATGGCTTTCTTGTCTAAACACTTATTTTATTGCTCTAAAGTTCTGTCATATGGATACAGCTCCATATCTGATGTTTAGAACTTTTATTACGGCATCTTTGAATTACAAGGTAGATCCTTTTATATCAGATAATCCTATCCTCCCCTCCTAAATAGAGTTTAGAACAGTATCATTTGTGTGTAAAGTGATTTTTGTTCTGGCACGAATACAAAACCCCTTTGCTCTTTACAGTGGATATTATTTTGGGGAATAATATCAAGCCTCGTTATTTGCGATAGTTAGGTTACAGACACAGTTGCGAAAAGCGAAAATTTGCGAATGTTACACTAGGGTGAGCTAGCTCTTAACCTAAAAAGTCACTGCCCCTTGCCACAAGCGGGTGCCTGAGTTGATGATTAACACAGTAAATACTGCCTAATAGTTTTAATTTTGTTTCTACAACAGATATTAATCATACGTACAGTGTACAAAACAATTGCATACATGTACACAATGTACTGGACACAGTAAGGTTACAGTACAGTATTGTACTAAGGTAAAGTTCACTGATTCATCATCATCCCCTTACTGTTCTGTATCCCCTTACTGGTCTGTATAGCAAAAGTTGTTCCTATCTAGTAATAGTGTACACACACACACACACATTCTCTCTCTCTCTCTCTCTCTCTCTCTCTCTCTCTCTCTCTCTCTCTCTCTCTCTCTCTCTCTCTCTCTCTCTCTCTCACACACACACGTTTATATAAGAAAGGTTTATCTTCAACAGGATACACCAGTTCGAAGTGCTGTTCTTCGGCCTGTCCACAGCACCTCAGGTTTTCACACGGCTTTTTTCCCTGGTGTTGACCTGTGCTCACAAGAACGGCATTCGTCTACTTCGGTATCTAGACGATTGGCTGATTCTAGCGGACTCGATGGAGATCCTTCTCCCACATCGAGACAAACTTCTCAAGTTTTACCATGGTCTTGGTATTGTGGTAAATCATAAGAAGTCCTCTCTGCTCCATACTCAGAACCTGGTATATCTCGGAGTGAATATCGACACATAGCTAGGCAAAGTCTTTCCCTCCTTCGACAGAATACAGAGACTGAAACAGGTAATCAACCCGTTTCTGAATACAAGGCAAGCTACCTTCTTGTCACTGGCAAAAGCGACTGGGTCACCTGTCCTCGTTGGAGAGGTTGCTGCCCAACAGCCATCTTCGTATTTGTTCTTTCTAGTGGCAAATGAAGACCTTTTGGTCTAAGCACAAAGACTATGAACCTCTGGGTTCCGATAGGGTAAGAGCAAAAGATAGACCTGAGTTGGTGGGTGTCAGACTGCAACCTCCTTAGTAGATTAGACCATCATTGATGCTCTTTACAGATGTGTCAAAAGAAGGGGAGGGGGCTCACATGTTCCACCACACGTCCTCCGGACTGTGGTATGAGTCCTAGCGACAGTGTCACATAAACCTCCTGGAAATGAGAGCAGGTTTTCTAGCCCTAGCTATCGAGACACTCTGTGGTACTGATGAGTGACAACAACACAATAGTGGCTCACGTTAAAAAACAAGGAGGTACTTTTTCACAGCTTCTTTGCCCTAGCTGTGGAAATGTTGAGATGGACAGAGGACATCTTAGGCTGATTCATTCCAGGCAAGAGGAATGATCTGGCATATAAACTGAGCAGGAAGACAGATAGTTAGCTTCGAGTGGTCTTTGGGTCATTAAAGTGCTATAAAAGCCCTGACTATGGGGTTCTCCAACAATTGACCTCTTCGCAATGCTCTTATTATTATTACTATCCAAGCTACAACCCTAGTTGGAAAAGCAAGATGCTATAACCCCAAGGGCTCCAACAGGGAAAAATAGCCCAGTGAGGAAAGGAAATAAGGAAATAAATAAATGAAGAGAACAAATTAACAATAAATCATTCTAAAATAAGTAACGTCAAAACAGACATGTCATATATAAGCTATTAACAACATCAAAAACAATTATGTCATAAATAAACTATAAAAAGACTCATGTCTGCCTGGTCAACAAAAAAGCATTTGCTCCAACTTTGAACTTTTGAAGTTCTTCTGACTCAACCACCCGATTAGGAAGATCATTCCACAACTTGGTAACAGCTGGAATAAAACTTCTAGAGTACTACGTAGTATTGAGCCTCATGATGGAGAAGGCCTGGCTATTAGAATTAACTTCCTGCCTAGTATTACGAACAAGATAGAATTGTCCAGGGAGATCTGAATGTAAAGGATGGTCAGAGATATGAAAAATCTTATGCAACATGCGTAATGAACTAATTGAACGACGGTGCCAGAGATTAATATCTAGATCAGGAATAAGAAATTTAATAGACCGTAAGTTTCTGTCCAACAAATTAAGATGAGAATCAGCAGCTGAAGACCAGACAGGAGAACAATACTCAAAACAAGGTAGAATGAAAGAATTAAAACACTTCTTCAGAATAGATTGATCACCGAAAATCTTGAAAGACTTTCTCAATAAGCCTATTTTTTGTGCAATTGAAGAAGACACAGGCCTTTTATGTTTCTCAAAAGTAAATTTACTGTCGAGAATCACACCTAAAATTTTGAAAGAGTCATAAATATTTAAAGAAACATCAATACTGAGATCCAGATGTTGAGGAGCCACCGTCCTTGACCTACTTACAATCATACTTTGAGTTTTGTTAGGATTCAACTTCATACCCCATAATTTGCACCATGCACTAATTCTAGCTAAATCTCTATTAAGGGATTCACCAACCCTAGATCTACATTCAGGGGATGGAATTGATGCAAAGCGAGTAGCATCATCTGCATATGCAACAAGCTTGTTTTCTAGGCCAAACCACATGTCATGTGTATATAGTATGAAAAGTAATGGGCCAAGAACACTACCTGTGGAACACCGGATATCACATTCCTATAATCACTCGCCATTACTGGATCCCCAGGCCATCTGGCAGGATGCCTTCCAACATCCATGGGACAGGTTGGATGTTTATGTGTTTCCCCCATTTTGCCTTGTAAGACAACTCGTAAACAAATTAAGGGCATTGCAAGATCTCTCAATGACCTTCAGCTCCAATGTGGCAGCATACAGAATAGTTCCTGGACCTGCTCACAGATGCTCCGAGAGAGCTACCACTTCTTCCTGAGCTACTCAAACAACCACGTGCAAGAATATTCCTCAAAGCCGTAACTTCGCTATGACTTCATGCCTGGAGGTTATCCAGCATCTCCTCTCAAAGAGAGGCTTTTCGCAACCAGTTGCGAAAAGGATGTCTGGATACCCTTGTGAAAAGGATGTCCGGATACCTCCTGGCTAAGTGGTCTATTTTTTATGGTTGGTGTCATGGAAGGAGTGTCGCTCCTTTCAAAGCCACTATCCTTGTGATAGCAGAGTTTATTTTATATCTCAGGGAGGAAAAACTCAGCTCAATCTTGACGGTAAAAGGCTAACGCTCGTCCTTAACCCTCGCCTTTAGATTGAAAGGAGTAACATTTCCTCCATGATGAAATTGTCTCTCCTCATATGGAGCTTTTAGTGCTCTTGCCCTCAGTCGGAAGTGAGACCTCCTCCGCGGAACGTAGTACATATGCTATGACCCTTGAAAGGAGCACCTTATTAACAATTATGTCAATCGTCAGATCGTAACTTAACACTCCAGATGGTGTTTCTGCTGGCCCTGGCCTCTGCAAAGAGTCAGTGAACTAAATAGTCTATCAAGCATCCTTGCCCATTCAAGGGGGATGGAGGCAGTCGGCTTCATCCCTGAGTTTATTGCCAAGACTCAAAATCTGGCTGTAGCTTATCCGAGATTCTGGCCCTTATGGATTGAGAGTCTACATTTTGTAACGGACAATCTAGATCAGCTATTATCATGGCTTATTAAGGAGCTGAGATCTTATCTCAAAAGAACCACAGGAGCTCGCCCACAGACTAACAGACTTTTCGTCAGCACAGGCAAGGGTCAAGAGGAAAATAACATGCAATAGTATCTCCGCTTGGATTAGGCAAGTGATAGAGAGCTCCTGTTCCAAACTCTTATCTTCAGACTAGTAAGACCCAGAGCTCATGACATCAGGGGTATAAGCACATCCCTGGCATTCAAATAGAACTTCTCTGTGGCGCAGGTATTACAAGTGGGCGTTTGAAGCATCAAACAACCTTCACAGCCAACTACTTGCAAGATGTAACCCAAAGAAACCTGGACACATTCTCCATAGCCATAGGTCTTTTGGTGGCTGCACAAAACATGGTCGCAAGCACTCCGGCTCCCTTGTAGGACAAGTAGCAGCTGGTTGAGGGCAGATGTTACCCGGTGCAAGACTAGAATGGATGTGCGAGTGACTGACCTTTTTGTCTTTCTTTCTCCCCTCTCTTGGGGTCGAGGAACTGCGAAACTTGACCTTTTTGTCTTTCTTTCTCTCCTCTCTTGGGGTCGAGGAACTGCGAAACTTGACCTTTTTGTCTTTCTTTCTCCCCTCTCTTGGGGTCGAGGAACTGCGAAACTTGACCTTTTTGTCTTTCTTTCTCCCCTCTCTTGGGGTCGAGGAACTGCGAAACTTGACCTTTTTGTCTTTCTTTCTCCCCTCTCTTGGGGTCGAGGAACTGCGAAACTTGACCTTTTTGTCTTTCTTTCTCCCCTCTCTTGGGGTCGAGGAACTGCGAAACTTGACCTTTTTGTCTTTCTTTCTCCCCTCTCTTGGGGTCGAGGAACTGCGAAACTTGACCTTTTTGTCTTTCTTTCTCCCCTCTCTTGGGGTCGAGGAACTGCGAAACTTGACCTTTTTGTCTTTCTTTCTCTCCTCTCTTGGGGTCGAGGAACTGCGAAACTTGACCCTTTTGTCTTTCTTTCTCCCCTCTCTTGGGGTCGAGGAACTGCGAAACTTGACCCTTTTGTCTTTCTTTCTCCCCTCTCTTGGGGTCGAGGAACTGCGAAACTTGACCCTTTTGTCTTTCTTTCTCCCCTCTCTTGGGGTCGAGGAACTGCGAAACTTGACCCTTTTGTCTTTCTTTCTCCCCTCTCTTGGGGTCGAGGAACTGCGAAACTTGACCCTTTTGTCTTTCTTTCTCCCCTCTCTTGGGGTCGAGGAACTGCGAAACTTGACCTTTTTGTCTTTCTTTCTCCCCTCTCTTGGGGTCGAGAAACTGCGAAACTCTGCAAGCTGACCTCTAATTACAGGTGGGTATTATCATCCTTTTTTTTTTTTTTTTTTTATCCTGCTGCTTCCTCCGGTGCCTTAGATGACCGCGGAGGTAGCAGCAGTAGGGGAGTCAGCATTATGAAGCTTCATCGGTGGTGGAAATGTGGGAGGTTGGGCTGTGGCACCCTAGCAGTACCAGCTGAACTCGGTTGAGTCCCTGATTAGGCTGAAGGAACATAGAGAGTAGAGGTCCCCTTTTTGTTTTGTTTCATTGTTGGTGTCGGCTACCCCCCAAAATTGGGGGAGGTGCCTTGGTATATGGATGGATGGATTATCATCCTTTGTGCAACCTGATATATGCATGTATAATTATGTCCCCGATATCCATGTGAGGTGGAATCAGGCAATGTTTAGGTTAAATGTAGAATTTAGCTCCAAATATTATCTTACCTGGTGAAGTCACATTGCTGAGTTCTCACACATTCACTTGATTGCCTAGGCCGTGAAATCTCTCACATATTCTAAGAATTAACGAGGTGTCAGGGTGTATCTATTAAACTCGTGTGAAGCACACATTAACACCTTGGGACAGTCTCCAGCCAGTAGGTTTTATGATTTCCACCCACCTAAGGGTGAGTCTCCACTGTAAAGAGTGAAAAGGGTTTGTATTTCTGTTGAAAAAATGTCAAATTTTTAAATGATTTGTATTTTTCCTTGATATATAAACCTTGAGCTCTTTACACATACCTGACCCGCCATCACCTAATCCCTAGAAAAGTTCTGCCTGCAATTTAAAAAGTGAAGTAACTCTACGGGTAACGAGCCGTTGGTAATCATACCTCGCTAAAAAAACCTTTTGGGTAGTTTTCAGAATTCACCGAAACAACATACACTGTAAAGAGGTAAAGGTTTGTATAGTTAGGTAAGATACAAATTATTTCCAAATTTGTCAATTTTAAAAAACACAAATGTTTTTCTAATAGCAGAATGTCCTCAACTTTCAAACATTTTGAGAAACAGATAGGTATCTAATTGAAATTATAAATCTCAGATATTTGTAACAAAAATTATGAATTTTGAAAATTGTGCTACTCCGGAGTAGTTTCAGACGCCACTGTCGCTAATGGGGTCAGCACTGACCTCATTATTCAAATTTTCTGTTTGCTAAACGTGATTGTCATAACAGTTTGTGATTTACCTCATGTACATGGGATAATAAATACTATAACAAAACAATCTATGATATTTAATACAGTAAGCAAAAGGACATTTGCAGTTAGGTTTTATCTACCCTAGGCCAAAATTTAGCAATTAATGACTTACACAAGGCTTCTTGGAAACTATCAAGTAGTTTGTAGTTGAGGACCTTCTGAATTTATGTTCATCAAAGCTGCAATGACACAAATTAGGACTTGTTTGACGTTTAGGACAAGTTGGTCTGCCCATACCTGTGCTATACTCCACACCTTAGGGACGCTTCTTGTCTTGGTCATTTCATGAAATGGAAACAGTTAGTGAAAGAAAGGTTTATATATTTTTGAAATACTGTAGTTTAATATTTATTAGAAAAAAATGAAAACTCATTTTATCAAATGGGAATACTTTTTCCAGGAAGTACGATCTTAAAGGCTCGACAGTTGACCGCGAAGCATCAGTGAGAGAGCTGGAGAAAGATCTTCCAACTCTCAAAGACAATGATTTTGTCAAGGATGGAACTAAAATTTATATTGGTGAAGAAGCCAAGCAGCAACTTATGGAAACATTAACTGCCGATGTAGAGGTAATGTATTGTTGTGAATTTGTGAGATTTGTTATTGTTCTCACAAGCTTAATATATCATGAGATGAATGTCCATATTTCATGAGCAATTCCTCATTTCTCCACAAACTATCTACAGTGTACTAGCCATTGTCTTACTTGAAGTTTAGAATAGATTTTAGCTAATTTTGTCTTTACTTCTAGAATTAGCTATTTGTTCTTGGTCACCAGTTAGTCAGCAATCATGCATTTAACCAAGGTCGATGAATTGAACAGTTTAATTCTTAAGGAGGTATCATTAAAGTGTGCCATGAGTGGCATACGCAAATTATGTAGAATTGTAGATCTTTTACGTGGATGCAACTTCTTTCCAATATATGTATTAGTAAGTGAGATGTGAATGAATAGAAAATAGCCTTTTTTTTTTTTTTAAGCAAAAATTTCAGATTTTCTGACCTACTTATGTTGTCCTTTTTCATTGTTACTACGTAACAAATAAAGATAAGGAAAAAATATAATTGTAAAGCCAGTTGAATTTCCAATAAAAGGAATAAATAAAGTGTAGAAGATAGAGTAAGTTTTGCAATTTGGTTTAGGTGTTATGATAATGTTTTTTGTATAGAAGCATTAATACTTTTACGTTTTATATACCATATAAAAACATAAAGAATTGGCTTTTTAATTATGTATGAGACATGTATATTACAATTATTTACATACGGACAAACCCCCTAGAAAATGTTTTCTACGAAAGCGTGAATTGGTTTATAAAAAAAAAAAAACAAGGCAATAAAGTGTCCACGTGGCGAACAAAGCACATACATAAAAAAAAATTCCAATGAAACTAAAAAATGGCTGTGCATGCCAGCAAATGCAAAATGAAAATATATATAAGCAAAATATATAATCATATATATACACAGTCAAATACAAAATATGTCACATGGGACACAAAGACTAGGGAAATGGTGTCATTTTCTCACAGACCTTATAAAATTAATGTGTTTTCTCATCTTTATATTTACTTTGCATTGTTCTCTAAAATCACGTGTAACGCACTTCGAAATAAAATTACCCATAAATTCAGGAAATATGGCAAAACAAGGTGCAAACAATACTGTACATTAAAAAATAATAGGTCACATTGGAGATCATCATAGGCCTGCTGCGCATGCACTGCTACTTCCCATTTTCTTTTAGGCTCCACATGTCCCTCAACCATCTGCTGTCTTGTGGTGTGAGTTTTGTTTTCCTTTAGTGACTTGTATTGACGCTGAATTTCCCCCAAAAAATAAGTTACGTGTGTCACGGCAATTCACGTCATCGTATCACTTCGGCCAAAAATATTTTCACGTCATTGAGTCACCGGATCACCAGAGGGCTGAGCATTCAGCATTGTAGTTAGCGTATTGCTTGTAGCACTATCTTTTGATGAAGATTCTATCAAGACAACTTGATTAAAGGATAGAGAAACAAAATGTGTGGAAAGGGAAAGAAGTATTATTGTTTGGGCAGGTACTGTTTCCCTGGTTTTCCCCCTTCCCCTGCTGCCTCCCCCCCTTTCTTCCTGTCTTTCAGGTTACATCTTTTCTCTGTGGAACAAGGTAGTAGTTTGAGTGTTTAAGGTTTAAAAGCTTTTATATTGATTATTTAAAAAGGGAGTTTAAATTTGAGGTTACTTATTTATTAGCCATGTTGTGCAAAGAATTTGTAATACTTATTCTACTTTGAGGTACTTAAATATCAACATGTCCTTTACCAGACACTGAAGACAGAGCCTTTTTCATTTGAAACTTATTTCCTACCTTATGAAGTACCGTTTATTCCGTAACTGAAATACAAACCTATGCTATTTATTTAGGGGTATTACTTTCTACGAAGCTGAAATGACGAGCCATTAAAATTTAGCGAGGGTTAACTACGCACACCACTAATTAGAGGGAGGGGGGGGGGGTTAGCTTGCTACCGCTCCCACTCACACACCAGTGATTTAGATCACTTTACTTTTGGCTCGGATGGAGACCGGCTGTATCCACTCTTCCTCCTCCCCTATTTTGGACTGCCATTAACTTTTGTGTATTAACTTGCTTATTCTTATACATATGTGTGTGTGTGTATATATATATATATATATATATATATATATATATATATATATATATATATATATATATATATATATGTAGGTATGCATATATGTATGTATATCTGTACATTTATCTATTTATCTATATATATATATATATTATATATATATATATATATATATATATATATATATATATATATATATATATATATATATATATATATATATATGTATGTATATGTATATATATATACATATATATATATGTGTGTATATATATATATATATATATATATATATATATATATATATATATATATATATATATATATTTATTTATATATATATATATTTATTTATTTATATATATATATATATATATATATATATATATATATATATATATATATATATATATATATATATATATATATATATATATATACAGTGGTACCTCTACAAACTAATTTAATCCGTTCCACAACCGACTTCGGGTGTCAAAAATGTTCGGTTGTCGAAACGAATTTTCCCATAAGAATACATTAAAATAGGATTAATCCGTGGTTGCGCCCAAAAACCTATGATAACTCCCAAATAAATTACTACACATAATTAAACATGACAATAATGCACACTAAATTAGATAATAGACATGTAAAAAAGAATATTTATAATGAAATAATAAATAAGAAACGGGGTTTTAGCGTCACTTTACCTTAAAAGTCCAGCGCAGGTGTCTTTCTTGCTACGCAGAGAGGAGACGGACGGGCGGTGAGGAGGTAGAGAGGGTGACTATGTACACTGCCGTAACTTATTCTAACTTAAACTAAGTGAACTTTAACCTAACTTAGTTTATTTTTTTTTTATTTTTATATTTTATATATTTTTTTACATTTTCTTTTTTTCTTTTTGATGATTAATTTAAACACTTTCACTCTCTTTCTGTTTCAAGATTGTCGAGATCGTCGACATGTTTCGGCCATATTCTTTTGCAAGTTCACTCACGTGGATGCCATGCTCATGCTTTTCAATAGTTCCTTGCTTTACTTCTAAAGAAAGCATTTCCTTCTTCCTTTTCTCACCACTACCACTACCACTTGCGAAACTAAGCCTTTTAGGACCCATGATTTACGTAAAATACCGTAAAGGGATGAACATAAAAAATCACGATTAAAACACAGTTAATAGCGGAACGCACAGGGCACAACCACACGAAGCCGACGAGAACAGAGGAAGGACCCAAGCCACGCTAATTGAGGGTCCCTCTGAGGTCGAAGTGCTGCCTTCTATCAGCGGAAATAAAAAATACATCTGGCGCTATGAGTACCATCTTCGTATACGGGTATTGTTTACTTCGGGTGTAGAGTAGGAACGTGTTCGAATTGTACTTCGTGTGTCGAAAAATTCAGATACAACTGGTATGACGAAAATTGCTTACTTCGTGTGTCGAAATAAAATTCGGGTGTAGAGCCGAAAAATTGCTTGAATTTTATTTCGGATGTTGGAAAATTCGGATGTAGATACGTTCGTATGTAGAGGTTCCACTGTATATATCTATCTACATAAATATATATTATATATATATATATATATCTACATAAATATATGTATATATATATATACTGTATATTATTATTATTATTATTATTATTATTATTATTAAATGCTAAGCTACAACCCTAGTTGGAAAAGCAGGGTGCTATAAGCCCAGGGGCCCCAACAGGGAAAATAGCCCAGTTAGGAAAGGAAATAAGGAGATAAGGAAAAATAGATCATTTTAGGAATAGTAACAATATTAAAATAAATATTTCCTATTTAAAATATAAAAACTTTAACAGAACAAGAGGAAGAGAAACTAGATAGAAAAGTGTGCCCAAGTGTACCCTCAAGCAAGAGAACTCTAACCCAAGGCAGTGTAAGACCATGGTACAGAGGCTATGGCACTACCCAGGAATAGAGAACAATGGTTTGATTTTGGAGTGTCCTTCTCCTAGAAGAGCTGCTTACCATAGCTAAAGAGTCTCTTCTACCCTTACCAAGAGGAAAGTAGCCACTTAACAATTACAGTGCAGTAGTTAACCCCTTGGGTGAAGAAGAATTGTCTAGTAATCACAGTGTTGTCAGGTGTATGAGGACATAGGAGAATCTGTAAAGGATAGGCCACACTATTCGGTGTCTGTGTAGGCAAAGGGAAAGAACCGTAACCAGAGAGAAGGGTCCTATGTAGTACTGTCTGGCCAGTCAAAGGACCCCATAACTCTCTTGCGGTAGTATCTCAACGGGCGGCTGGTGCCCAGGCCAACCTACTACCTATATATATATATATATATATATATATATATATATATATATATATATATATATATATATATATATATATGTATATATATATATATATGTATATATATATATATATGTATATATATATATATATATATATATATATATATATATATATATATATATATATATATATATATATATATATATATATATATATATATATATATATATATATATATATATATATATGAGCTTAACTCTGAAAGCTCTATGGTTGACCCCCTTACAGGATTGGTCATCCAGCATAGAGTGACATGTATCGCCACTCCCAGCTGATTGCTATGCGACAGCTTAGGCTGGTCTCGCCAGCACTGTTCCTTTCGTTTTCGAATGAACCACCGTCACCTTCTCCCCACCCCTTCCATGTCTAGTGGTTGGATTAGCAGGCAGCTTGTTTTGTCTCTCATCATCGAGAAACCCCCAACTGTTTGGACGGAAGCCAGCAGAAAGAGTTTTACATTCAACTTTAATTCCTTTTGGCAGGTCTTGCCTGCATTAGACGGTAGTTTTCGCACTAGCAAGAAAGCGTACGATGGCAACCCCATACTGGAAAGCGGTTGATGGCAACCTAATGTATGGTCTTGTTGAGCAAACAATCATATACGAGACTACACTCTTTTTGGGAAACTCTTGTTCCTGAGATGTTTTACATATCTTCAACGGGCGTTGTTGAAACTTTATAAAGGTAGTAAGAACTCCTTCCTGGCACATGCGTTCTCTCCACACAAAACCATCAGGTTATTGTCACTTACATGGTTTCTACCGATTGAGTGAGTCAGCCGCATGCCATCATTGTACCCCTGGGCACAACAACTTCTCGTTTTACACGATAGGCTTCTGAGACTTATTTATTTTATCCTTACATGGTTATTGTCTCAAGTATTTAGTCCCAAGGGAGAAGTGTTAGCTTACATTTTTTAACTATTTCAACTATGTGGGCATCTTTTTATTACGTTTACGAACGTTACAAACCCCTCCCTTAAGTGAGCCAGACAACTTTGTGTATGAACGTTGGCAAGCCCCTCCCACAAGGAGGATAGGCAAACCAAAGGAGGAATGATCGCTACAATAACTATATTTGTTTGTGGCCATATGCGCTCACATCATAAAAAAGTACTATAGTTAGTCGACTATCAAATTTTCCTTTGTCAATAATGTTGCGATTCGTCGCACAGACATTATTCCGGCAATCGAATTCGTTTTCAAATGTTTACCCAGAGGCAAAGGTTAAGCATACGCCAACGCAGATGGGCAAGTACACATGCGTGCAAGCGATCTTTCAGCTAACAAGGGCTATAAACCATCTTGCAGTTAGAACTCCATTCTAATAAGCTGTAATGACTATATCCCTTACCAAAACCAGGCTATACATTACTCATCTACCTTCCCGTAACCAGACATACTGTATATATGATCTGCCTTCATAGGTTTGTCCTTCCTTTCTTTCCGATTGAGGTCTTAGTTTCTAAGGAATACTCCGACCGAAAATTTCTCATAAGTATATCTGATACAATACTTATGCCAGTTTTACTGATCGGAGACGAAGAAATACAAACGTTCTTTGGCTTTCTTAAGAAAGAGGAATCTCGGTTATTATTATTATTATTATTATTAACTGCCAAGCCACAACCCTAGCTGGAAAAGCACAATGCTATAAGCCCAGGGGCTCCAACAGGGAAAATAGCTCAGTGAGGAAAGGAAAAAAAAGGAAAATTAAATTTCCAAGAAGAGTAACAACATTAAAATAAATATCGCCTATATAAACTACAAACACTTTAACAAAACAAGAGGAAGAGAAATAAGATAGAATAGTGTGCCCGAGTGTACCCTCAAGCAAGAGAACTCTAACCCAAGGCAGTGGAAGACCATGGTACAGAGGTTATGGCACTACCCAAGACTAGAGAACAATGGTTTGATTTTGGAGTGTCCTTCTCCTAGAAGAGCTGCTTACCATAGCTAAAGAGTCTCTTCTACCCTTACCAAGAGGAAAGTTGCCACTGAAAAATTACAGAGCAGTAACCCCTTGGGTGAAGAATTGTTTGGTAATCTTAAGTGTTGTCAGGTGTATGAGGACAGCAGAGAATATGTAAAGAATATGCCAGACTATTCGGTGTGTGTAGGCAAAAGGGAAAATGAACCGTAACCAGAGAGAAGGATCCAAAGTAGTACTGTCTGGCCAGTCAATGGACCCCATAACTCTCTAGCGGTAGTATTTGTACGTTCTCCGAGTTCCGGACACGACTTTAATTCGGGCTACGCCCGTATGCTTGTCCTGCTCACAGGTCTGTGTTACTTGTCCGTAGGTGGACTTAGGCACTTATTGCTCGTCCAACAATAGATTGAAGATACATCTCAATCTTATTAAACTTCGGGAGTAGTTGGTTGCATTCAGTAATTACCGACTGGTCTCTTGTCTGGAAGGCGATCTCTAAGGAGATTATCTGTAATAACATAAGCATTACTGGCTACCTGGTTTACCGATTTGTATCATTCTTACTCGGCCAACCCCCACTAGATTGGTGGCACTTGGAGGGAGAATAGGATCCCCCCCTTCATAGCGGAACGTCTTGGTATCATCTCGAGATGTTTTTTCTTGCTACACAATCTCCCGACCCCTTGGAATGAACTGCAGATGGTGGGTGGCATAAGAAAACCTCTGCATACAGTCCAATCTTCTCCCCTCCCCCTCTGGAACTGATGCTCTCCTCAGATGCATCAAAAGAAGGGGAGGCATATGATGCACCAATCCATCTTTGTCCTTTGGCCCGAATCAGAAAGTTACCAGCATATAGCTCTCTTAAAGCATCATCTAGCTGTAGAAATACTCAGATGGACAGAAGACAGCTAGGTGTCCCTTCCGCTCGCATCATTCCTGGCACCAGGAATGTGCTTGCAGACCATCTGAGTAGGGCTACTCAGATAGTGGGTTCCAAGTGTCTTTGAATCATCTAGTAGCCAACAAATTCTTAACTTTGTGGGTTTCCTCGACTGTGGACCTGTTCGCTACGGCCCTGAACTTTAGGCTCCCGCTCGACCGTTCCCCAGTCACGGACCCCCAGGCTCTCGAGCAAGATGTATTTCAACAGCGGTAGGACAGCTCAGATGTGTACACATTCCCCCTGTTCAGTCTGGTAAGAAAGTCCTCAACCAAGTCAGAATAAGCAAGAACTTATCATGACTCCAATAGTTCTGCTATGGGATCACTCAGAATGGTTCCCGGAACTTTTGCATCTTCTGAGGGAACTTCCTCCATGACACGTTCTACTAAAACAGTCACATGCCAACGTTTTCCACTAAGCCATAGCTTCGCTTTGATTTCATGCCTGAAAACCGTCCAGCACCTCTTCTCTCAGAGGTTTTTCACGAGTTGTGGAAAGGATGTCTAGACAACTCGGACGCTTTTCAGTGTCAGTCTACCAGCCGAAATGGTCGGTCTTTTGTGACTAATATTGTAGAAGGGGTATCACTCCCCCAGATGCCTCTACTCATACAATTGGCTTGTCTCCCATCGGAACTTAAACCTCCTCCTGGGAATGCAGTTCGGGTCCTCCAGTCTCTGAAGATCTCTCTCTACGAACCCTTATGCCAGGCAACAGATCGCTTCCTTATATGGAAAGTGGTTTTTCTACTTGCTTTGGCTTTGGCCAAGAGTGTTAATGAGTTAGCTGACCTCACGTCATTGCAGGTAAGACTCATTTCCCTTGTACCTCCTAAGTATGGAATACTGTAATACTTTTTTACGTCACCACTACCTCTTTGAGGGAGGTAGGGTATTGGGTAAGTCTTAAGAACTCTAGGTCTTGTACTTGAGTCCCTATGTTAAAGACAAGCCACACTGCTAGTTTCAATATCACACAAGCTTCTGCAGGCTGCCATCAGTACATTAACCTTATATCAACACTTGATTTTAGTGAGGGTAGGGCTCCTACCACAATTGATCACAGATCGAAATAGAGAGAACCCCGGGTCATGACCAAGGCCAGTTTAAAGGTTGCTCATGAATGGCAGAGGCAAGGGATGACTTCCTCCCTCCTAGGAGTGAGTCATCCCTATGAATAGTGGAGGGTTTGTATTTGTGGCGGAACAAATAATAAAACTGGAAGTACTTTGTATAAAGCCTAGCATACAAACCTTGGAGCTACTTATACAAATCGTTCTGCCACCCTGTCCCCCAAAGAAGTCCTGCCAGAAAGCAAAGTGGTTACTCTGCCAAGAGGTGTGAGTGAGCGGGGTAGCCAGTCTACTCCCCTCCCCACCCGCTAACTAACGGATAGAGTAGTTATTCCTCACTAAAATTATCATGGCTCGTCAATCAGCTACGCCGGAAGTAATACCCCTATAAATAGCTCCTGGTTTGTATCTTAGGAAAAATACAAATTACTTTTTAATTTGTTTTTTTGGTGTGTTTTCTTTGCTTTGAAGAAATATTAAATAGATATTAGAATGGTAACATGTCTTTTCAGTTTTTGATGAGGTTAAACCTAATGGATTATTCACTACTGCTTGGGGTTCATGATGTAGCAAGAGCCGAACAGGAGGGCGAAATGCACAATGAATCGGAAGATGATGTAATAGAGGCAAGTAAAATGAAAGTTAATAATTCTGCTTTGCATTTTAATTTTCCTTGTATACCTGTGATTGACCATTCTCTTTTAATGAAACACTGTAAGAGTGAAACTATCCTCACAAAAATAATAAATTTTTTTGTTACATGCAAAACTGAAACTTTTATTTCATGAGGTTTTATTTTTAAAGGAGGAAGATGATGAATGCACTGGTGTTCCAACGCCACCAGACTCCCCACTCACAGCTGCTAGAGAGCGTGCAGCAAGTAATGGTGCTATCAACCCAGATGTTGAAATTTATGCCATTGAGAGTAATGATAGTACGTACTGTACTTTTTTTTTAATGTATTTGTAGTAGATAGTTGCTATATTTTTCATTTTCTCATTGTCCCTAAGATTGAAAATATAGGTCACTCATATTGACCACAACTTGAATGAATAATGTAATTTAACCTTGAGTGATTTTGCCATGGTATGTGACAAGCCATATAACATGTAGTTACTACTAAAGGCAATATGCAACATCTCTTCTAGGCCCAGATATTACTGTCTAACTTCTTGAGTTTTTTCTGTTACAATTTTACTGATCTCTTAAAACTGGATTCTTTGGGTCAGCCTTATTAGCGTCAGGAAAGGTAACAGAGTGGTTCTTGAAAATACATAAGAATTTTAATTTTCTTGCGATTACAGTATTGTATAGTATCATGAAAAGCCTTAGTTGCTCCTACGTGAAATATAAACTATTGTCCTCTTCAAGTAGGGAATTTGTTTTCAGAGCAAGTGGGACGGCTGTTGAATCATTTAATAAGTAGTTAAACGACAGGGTGGAGCGATGGTTAGTAGTCCCCCCTCCCCCCCACCAGTAAAAATCTCTTCACTTGTGCTTTTGGCCGTAACTAGGACAGATGCACTATTTTGCCCTTAATCAAACTTTTCCTTTTCTTTTTCTTTCAGGGAGTGAATAGTGGCTGTTGATTATGATATGAAGCAAGACACTCCTTACACGCAAGAATGGACTTTACATCCAGTTTTAATTAAACCGGCTATAGATCTACACACTGTGCTTCTTACTAGAGGCATGATTATTTGCAATCATCCCCATGTGCCAATACCAGAAAGCTTCAAATCAATCAATCAATCAATCAATCCCCATGTGCCAAGTGTAGGTCGTGGCCTTCTATGCAGTGTTGGGTATATACTTTGAGGGGGAGGCTATTATCACTCCTGCTTTTACACCCCTAGCTCAGTGTATGTGTCTGGTGCAAAATGCCCTCGGAGCTACATCAATAGCTTTCAGGTTCTGGTGGGGTTTAGGGTTCCCCACTGTTTTCCGCACCCCAATGGAGGTCGGAGGCTCTTTCCTGGTGGTGCTACTGCTCGACACCCATCACATTCTCTATACCTTGATTATTCCTTTCAACTTTATCAGTGAAGTCG
>NC_090737.1:40853471-40892709 GCF_036898095.1 Palaemon carinicauda | reverse complement strand
CGCCGTCGACGTTTGCTACGAAGAAACGGAAGTCTCCAGTCCTGCTTCTCGTTGCCCTGTCACTTCTGTCCCGCTTTCCTGTTCCCGCCAGCGGGAAACTTCCTCATTTCACCGACGCCTCCGTGGTGGATGAGAACAACCTAACCGAAGGGGACGCCCACCCATTAGACTACCAAGAAGCATTGAGCCTTTTGCAGCATTTGCAGCAGGAAAATGGTCTCAAGAAAACAGATGACGGGTTACCAGAGGCGCGCTCGGACCAAGATGACCCTCGGTTCATT
This sequence comes from Palaemon carinicauda, assembly GCF_036898095.1. NCBI lineage: Eukaryota > Metazoa > Arthropoda > Malacostraca > Decapoda > Palaemonidae > Palaemon > Palaemon carinicauda. Next base: position 40,892,428 of record NC_090737.1, on the reverse strand, counting down.
GGCATCACCGATGGAGGTTTATATAGGGGAGGTAAGGATCATTCGCTTGGTATCTTGCTTCATTTTCTTAACAAATAAAGTCAGTCAAGACACTATCTTTTTCTTGTTCTTTTACTTCTTATCATTTCATATTTCAAATGTATTAGAGATTTTTAGTGACAAGATCATTTCTTAATAAAACGTTGAAGTCTCCTCATCCACAAATAAATGACTGACTGTAATAGGGTGTCAATGTTTACTCAATAAAGAGTCATTGGTCCAATCCCTTGACATGCTGAGGTATTTAAAAGAGATTTTTCCCCTTCCATCTATATTCAGTTCTTTGCAATGAATGGAAATTAAGTTTAACATGCTGAGACGTGACGTAAAAAAGGTGCCTCGACAGACTTGCCGTTGTAGATTTTTCAGACGTCGTGGTGGTGAGGAATCAGCTGAGTGCCTGAGGCTAAACCAAGCTGGCAACACACTCTAAACACTTGGTTCATTAGCCTCTCTCTCTCTCTCTCTCTCTCTCTCTCTCTCTCTCTCTCTCTCTCTCTCTCTCTCTCTCTCTCTCTCTCTCATGATATATCTACAATACAATCCGCTAGTGTAGTTGTGTAAAGATTTATTTCAGTAAGATGTTGCAGTGGAGTTATTTTGACTAGTGGGAGTAATATTTTTTGTATGAAAATAATGCAAGTGAAAAGTACGGTGTTTCGTTGTGTAGAGCTATATTCAGCTTTTGATCCAAAGTAAACGAAGGGCCTTCACCCCATGAAATTTTCTGTGACGGACACATACACACGTACACACACGCACACACATAAATGTATATACTCATATATACACATGCATATATGAGTGTTTTTATACACCCCTAATAAATACCAAAAGATTATTCACTGAAAATATAAGTACTTAGCATACAAATACTAAAATGCAACTAAGCAAAAAATTCGATAATATTACATAGAATAACTTGAACACCATGTTTATCTTTTTATTGAATCGTCAATTCAATCTGTAAATTATTGTGCAATATTGTAGTGATATTATAAATGAGCTTTTAACTAAAAGCTAAAATGAACATTGCTTTCTCTGTCTTAATTATGCTCGTATGTGCACACACACATACACACATACATACATACATGCATATATATATATATATATATATATATATATATATATATATATATATATATATATAGAACAAGTCTTAGCATCATGATATATATAGATGTATGTAGCCTCTTCCGCAACATGCAAATAGAAACGGTAGTGACAATGGAGAGTTTGTGTAGTTCAGCGTTTAACGGTGACTTGCCCTAAGATTTCCGCCTTTGTTCGAAGCATTGCTCTACTTACTGTTCACTTTACGAATGAAACTGTTAAACCTGTTCTTCATATTCAGAATCGTACTCAGTTAGAATTGAACGGTAAAGCATAAAAATGAGGAATTGTGCTCGATAAGTGAAAGAATATACAAATAGATAAAGATTCAGATTCACCCAGTCCATCCAGTAATTTCTATCTAAGGGCTTTCCCCAGATATAATTTTAAAATTCTTTTTAGTTCGTTCTTTTGCCTCATCACAAGGATTAAGTTTCCATTGGTACAATATAAAGATATGAATAAGGTTTTATTTTCATTAATTAATTTATAATTGAAAAGAGCAGCTTATGAGATAGAAAAGTTATTCTAGTTTCAGGAAAATATTCACATCAGAATAAAGATTGAAATCAGACACAGCGTAGTCTCAGATATATTAGTTTTTGTTTTTTCTCATGAATGTAATGAATAGAACCAGCAGACAAACAACAACAATAAAAACAAAAAAACGGACAAGGAAGTGGTAGTAGAGATTCAGGAACTAGAAGAGCGTTGCCAGGACGCGAACGCAATGTTAACGAACATGAAATTTCTGTGACGTATGACGGTGAGATAACAGATTTCAGTCGACCCTACGGAAACCGGAAGTCTTTCAGGTGATAAAAAAGGGAAATGAAAAATTTAATAGTGCAGTAAATAGTCTGTTGAGTTTACCAATAGAAGCTTTATTTTTTCATTAATACGTCGTTAATTGTTCCTTCCTTTTCTTGTGAAGTGTAAAATGAAAAACGAGTCTGAAATAAAAATAAACCTGTAGGAAAAATTTCTTTCTTGACGGACCTTGGGCGAGGGCTGCAGAGACCTTGGCAATTGCATCAGCACCAAATTTATACAATTCTTTAACTTCTCACCAATTCTGTCATTATTTCGCAAGTGTGAGAATGTAGAAATTATCGTATACATACATACATAAATACATACATACACACAAGCAGTGTATATATATATATATATATATATATATATATATATATATATATATATATATATATATATATATATATATATATATATATATATATATATATATATATATATATATGTGTGTGTGTGTGTGTGTGTGTGTGTGTGTATATATAACAAAATGTTTGTTAGGTTTCGAATGCGTACAAAAATTAATCCAGATTTTTCGATTCCTGGCTATAAGACTACGCAGGCAATTCCTCCCAGAAAATCAAATAATGACATACAGGACACACAACCAACATTGAATGTAGGGTGGCAACGATGTCTGAACAAATCATCAGTAAAGCTAAGAAACGTTATCCATAAGTTCTTTCCCAAAATCTGCGTTGTCTGATTAGCTCAACCAACGAGGAAGTGACTAAGCTGTTCTCTCAGCTAGACAAGAGCAAGGAATGTAACACGGCATAACTCATCGTTTGGAGCTATTTTTGCTCCTTTCAATGCCTGTCTGAATATGACGTCGATGTCGGAAAAATTAACTTTTGAATGGAATACGCTGTGTATGCATAAAGAATGCGCTTTTGGAGTCTGCCTTATAAGGAGCTCAGCAGATAACTTCCCCGATGAGGAAGACGATAGAAGGCTCTTCTACTTCCGTCTAGTCCATCTCAATGAAAGAGGTGAATCGTCCTCGGTCAAGTAGGAAATGGGCTCTCTCTCTCTCTCTCTCTCTCTCTCTCTCTCTCTCTCTCTCTCTCTCTCTCTCTCTCTCTCTCTCGTGGGTAATTTGCAGAGTAAAGCCTTCTCGTGGACCCTTCTCTTCTTTAAGAGACTTGAATTGAAGGCCTTTCTCTTTGGTTACGACCAACTTCCTGACATTTCATATACACATGTTCGTTTCATATTCTTTATAAAGTCATTTATAATTCTTATTTCCTAACCAGGGCATCATTCCCCTACTTACTTTGAAAGTGTGTTTTTCTATCACCTTGAGCTATCTAGACAGGCAGTGAATATGTGCCATTGAACATGGAATGTGCTTTCAACGTGACCATCTATCTCTCTTCTCAAAAGAAAACAGGTTTCCTATAACAAGCTTGAATATAAAAAGCAAGTATTCCGTTATGCAGCTAGTTTTGTTCCCAAGCGAACTTTCATTAATGCTTGATTTTCTTCAGTATTTGTGAGGAAAACTACATTTTGTATGATTTTTCTCTAAAAGGAACGAAGATGTACCTTGATCAATATTTTAACAAATGTGCTTATCACGAGTTTCCCTGGCGAATTTAAATAATCAAATTAGCTAGGAGGAGGAGTAGGAAGGTCCTCTTATATAAGAGTATACAAGAATCGTAAGAGAGGTAGAGGGTGGGGGTGAGTGTAGAGGTGAGAAGAGGGGAGGTGGTAAATGATGTCCTTGGATGTTAGTCGCTTTGAGAGAATCAAAAAGAACCTCTTACTTAGGAAACATGTTGTTAGCAGTTCAAGATTTCTATCTATCTATCTATATATCTATCTATCTATTTATCTATCTATATATATATATATATATATATATACATAAATACATATGTGTGTATGCACGTAATATGTGTGTTTAAATTATGAACAAGTGCTTGTATGTATCACATTGACAACCTGACTGTCTGCATTAGTTATGTAGAAATCGATTCGTCACGTAGAAGTGATAATATTTGGTTACTTAAGTCTCTCTCTCTCTCTCTCTCTCTCTCTCTCTCTCTCTCTCTCTCTCTCTGACGTACAGTTAAACAATATTACATTCCCTGAGATATATCTATCTCATACCTTATTAATAGTTCATGTTGATTAAAATTCAAGTAACTCGTTTAACGAGAGTCTCAGAGAGTCTGGTTATCACGAACACGAAGCGCTGAATGATATATGACGTAAAATTTGTTATACATCGAGAAATTTCTTAGTAGGTCTGCAACGGATGTTAGAACAACAACAGTAACAATAACGATGATATCTTTCTGGACGATTTTTTCCCCTTTAAACAATTTATATCCAAATTGTAACAAGGAATTAAAAAAAAAAACAACTGTGCCGAACATTCTCTAAATAAAATGGATGAATATTATGTAATATATGCTCTCGCTACTTCAAATAAGGAGAGGACTGTAATCCTGGAAAATATTGTAACAAATAAATAAGTATTGAACAAAACAGCCAACATATGAAAAAAATGCAGTATTAAACTAGGAGACAAAGCTCAAACTTGCCCAGTTCGCCACAAATGCATGGAAAGAATATCTTAGGAGAGACCGAGCTATACGAGAATCATACGAGAATCACCTTATTGCTTCCACTTCTTAAAGCTGAAACTTTCCTTGAGAGATGATTGTGGGATACTTGTCTCTGACACGGCGACTACCTCTCTTACCTGGTGTCCTTCACTCCCTATCTCAAAGATCCAAGTCACTGATAAAAGAAACTGGAGCGTTCTTAGGAAGCTGTTAGCAAAACTTATCTAGATGTGTACTAACTCTCTCTCTCTCTCTCTCTCTCTCTCTCTCTCTCTCTCTCTCTCTCTCTCTCTCTCTCTCTCTCTCTCTCGTGGAAACTATAAATGAGACGGAGGAAACGTGACTGCCACTCTGAGTAAAAGTAATACTTTTAACCCAGCCTTGTTGGCGCAACCTTACGACAGCCATTCCTCTTCTTCCCTAGAATATTCTCCCTTCTTTTTCTCAATAAAAAACAAAAACCATTAGCTAATCCTTAAGATTGAGGAAACACCATCCAGCATGTTGCCTCTTGAGAGAGAGAGAGAGAGAGAGAGAGAGAGAGAGAGAGAGAGAGAGAGAGAGAGAGAGAGAGAGAGAGAGAGAATTAGGTCGGCGGTTGATGACCGGTTGCTACTTTCACCTGGAGCTACATCCCTTTCTCTCATTTAAAGTATGGATTACAGTAAAGATTGTTTTCTTCATTGCATATGCTGGTCGTATTGAAACTCTCCTGCTATTCTCATTTCTTATGTTTTTATTTTGGCCACTTCAATAAAGAGGTTAGAATGTTAACGTTGAAAGATATGAAAATTAACCAATATAAGGAACAACACAATTTTTAAGATACAAGGAATAGAGGTGTCGAAACTGAACACGTTCACAGGCAGCCTAGATTTATCAAAGGGATCTTCAAGGTTTCGTGCACTTGCCCGAAATGGCTGCATTCGGGTTTTTGTGTCTGGATTTAAAAACAACCACAAATACAGTGGCCTTCGAAGATATGCAGAACAAATTGAAGAATTGGGAGTTATTTGTATCGAGTATCTGACAGCTGTCATTTGGGTCTTTCGTGGGATATTGAGACAATTGCCGTCTGTATATGGAATGGAAACATTCTACGGACAAACTTTTGTTCTTTTTTTTTAGTTCTGTTAAAGGAGGCCCCTTTCCACTGGATTAGAAAGCAACGTTTAATTGGGAAACCTTTATAAACAACATACAAGTTTTTAAATTTGTATTCTATATTGTAAAATTGCGAATTTTGTTTCTCCACTCAAAACTACTAACCTTCAAACAAAGCAGATATGTTAGGGAAAGAAATAAAACCTTGGTTTGACTTCTTATGAGTGCTATGTGACTAAGACATTATATGAATCTTCTAGCGACAATAGAGAATATCCATTAGTCTGTTTTCCTTTTACCACTTTCAGGAAGGCACCTACAAAAACACACATTCATGTATGTATGTTATGCGCAAGCTATTGACTATTACCAGTTCCATCTTTAATGTGCTTAACCGAAGATTGGGTGACGATACAAAACAAGATCAGACTCGAAAGATTATAACAGTTACGAAAAAAAAAAAAAAGATATTCTTCATGTCCCCCTCTTCCATGCATCTATAGACTTTTCTTTTTATTTGTATATACTTTTATTAAATACCTTCCTCTAGCTCGTTAACACCTCCATTTTCATCACCACCATCATCATGTTCATTGTCCATCAAATGACTATAAAAAACTGTGATTTTTCCCCGAAAATTGAACCGAAAAAGAAACCCTGACTGAGAAGATAGTATGAGTTTGACATTTGTTTTACTCTCCTCTTTTCAGACCTTGTAGTCTATCTACCAATTACCATTCTCCTTCCCACGTTTGCCTTTCGATCTCGCTATTCATTGGCTGGAAGGAAGAACTTTGATTGGTCGAGCTTCTTGTTCGGGAGGAACCAAGCCAGGTCACTTGACTATGAAGACATTAGGGGACCTGTTGACCAAGTGTTAACGAACCAAGTTCGCTACGACCCCAATCTGTTCGAATACAAGACTGACCCGTAAGTACTTCACTATTCACTCACTGACTGTTCTAGAGTTCACTCAGATTTCAGTACACTTTGTTCTTTTCTATTGTTCTTCTTATCTCTCCATCACGTGTGACTCTTACCCACGGTCCAAGATGTAAGCGATAACCTAAGAACTTCTCTTCTCCTCTTTCTATTTCACGGTTGGCTTCCAGCCTAGTAAACAGTAGCACCTGTAGGTCGTTAGGTACATCTGAAATCTGACGGATACATTACTCTTATTTGTTGATACATTACTCTTATTTGTTTATCTCATGATAGAATCGTTGAGTATATTGTTCCTCTTAGTCTCTGATGTTTATCTATTAATTTTTCTTTTCTTTGGCTATTTCAGAAATTTCGGTCCATTGCTGTCTCGAATTGACGCCTATTTCCATTACCTGAAGGTGCAAGACGATGACTGTCGAATGCGCGCTATCTGCCAACTCGCCCAAAATCCGCAGAAATATAGTCCGCTCTCCTACCTGATTCTCTCCGCCCTCAAGTAAGTACAACTCTGTCCATATATTTGTGTTACTATTGAAGTGTTTCAGATTTGATACTCTCTCTCTCTCTCTCTCTCTCTCTCTCTCTCTCTCTCTCTCTCTCTCTCTCCTCTCTCTCTCTCTCTCTCTCTGAGTATTTATGTAAGATGCGGTTAAGCTAAATAACTGTGGGGTGAGTGTATTCTTACCGAGTTCAATTCCTTCTGATAATCTATTCCTAAGATATATAGCTTTAAAACACCTAGCAATAGAAAGTTTCATGACGTCACATTACTATTCTTAGGAAGTGAAGAATATGTGAATAAATGTTATTTAGAAATAAAGAAGAAGATATTGGTAAAGTAATAGGAAAATATAGAAAATCCCATAGCTGTCATTTTGAGGGACTCCCTTTCTTCCCCGCTTCCCCGCCCACCCTCAGTCTCCCGAGTCGATCTGATCTCTCGTTCTATTTACGTAAGATCCAGTCAGAGCAGTGTTGCCAATCTTTCGCGCAGACGCAAGTAACTATACTTAGATGAGAGAATAATAATTCTAATATCCGTGGCACACTCTAATAGCTGGTATAATGTTCAATATTATTCAATACAAATATAATAATGACAAAGCATAATTTTGGGTTGTCGATTTTCCATGGTAGTCCTGAGAAAAGCGAATTCTGGCACGTCTGATGTACCAGATAATTTCATTTCATTTTCCAAATGATGACTTACGGTATGGTCTTCTCCAATACTCCAAGCTGTTCTTATAATTAGTTGTTGATTCAAAAAGTAATTTTGCCTTCAGACGTCTAAATTATAAAAATTTCTGAAATGACGAATGTAGACAGAATTGACACTTGCGCCGTGATCACCTTGAACATCCTAACAAGAGGATGTGGACCTCTCTCTCTCTCTCTCTCTCTCTCTCTCTCTCTCTCTCTCTCTCTCTCTCTCTCTCTCTCTCTCTCTCTCTCTCTCTAACATACATTTTTATACAAAGGCATTTATTAGCTTCGTGCAGCATTACAGTTGTTTTTAAGAGGGATAACATGGGTTATGGAAGTTTCCAATGTTGATCTATCTACAATGATTTTATACGCCAAAAAGTTCGGTTGAATTATAGTATTTCTTAGAATATATCTCTCTTTCTCTCTCTTTTGTTATCTCTAACTCTCTCTCAGCATCCTCTATCCAAGATTAAACTGTCATCAGGAAATTAAGCGAAAACGTTTTAAGACTATGATTACTGGAAGTTTTAAGATCGGCTTTAGAATCACGTCCATCCCAACAAATTCGTATCTGGGAGGGTTTTTATTTATTTATTTATTTATTCTATTTCAAACCGGCTTCAATAATCAGAAACGCGTTTTATATTTGCTGTCTGTCTCCTCAGCAATATTTATTAAGGTCCGGTGGTTGTCACCAGCCCGGCCCTTGATTGAGATTCGGCTTATGCTTTTGTTTGTTGCAGAAGGGTAACTAAATTAATCTTATCGAATAAAGTTTCTTAACTTTGTAGGTGAAGGAATATAAAGGGCTCTTCTTCAATTCAGCTGAATAATTGTCATCAAAGATTATGAGATTAAGGAGTTGAGTTTGGCAACGTAAAGTCTAGGGGACGAGGATAAGGAGTAACAACGGGTGGAGGTGGAAGAGATTATGTCAGTGCAAGAGTTGCTATGGCCCAGTCGAGTTGGACTTGAAGCAGACAGGGGACTTTGTCAGACCTGCGAACCTCTTGCTAAGTGGTGTCCAAAGGTCAAATCGGGGGTCATCGTTCTAATGGAGGATAATATTCAAATTGAAGATATAGATGGGCCATAAAATCAAAGGATTGGAAAAGTGGATTGCCATAAAAAAAAAAAATCATATTTGTAGTTCCATATGTATTCAATGTCTCATTTTATAAACGTAGTCTCTATGACTAAAAAATATGTATGCCATATCCCCTTTCCTGTCCATCAAATCTAGAAGAAAAACCTGAGTAATGAAGTTTAGAAAAAGTGGTTGCCCTTTTAATATAAAAAAAAAAAAAAAAAAAAAAAAAAAAAAAAGTGTGAGTTTGTGTGAGTGTATTCGTGTATTAATAGATGAGTGTGGGATTAATTACAATTATCGAAAAATCTTAAGTGATCTTAATAGAGAGAGAGAGAGAGAGAGAGAGAGAGAGAGAGAGAGAGAGAGAGAGAGAGAGAGAGAGATTTTCTGTCATTGTTGTGTATTTGGCCTATATTTATTCTTTGATTTTAAACGGCTCGCTATTTTTTAATTTGTGCAGAGAGAGAGAGAGAGAGAGAGAGAGAGAGAGAGAGAGAGAGAGAGAGAGAGAGAGAGAGTATATCTACATCAATATGTGTCTTCGCACCTAAGGACAGAGCAATAACTGCTATGACAATAGTACTTACGAAGGGACGTTAGTTCTTCATGAAAAATGTATAATTTCCTGTATCAGTAATGTAAGAAGAGAGGCCGCTTAAGGGGATTTTGATTCCCCCCTCACAGGAAGATCCCAACGGCCCCAGAAAGTCGCCGTGCGGGATGCTTGCAAGGACGAATTTTTAAGGCGCAGTGGACCACTAAGGATAGTTACCACGCGGAAGCCTCTCTCGAGAATTTATGACGCTCATATCCGTAACACGGAAAAAATAATATGATAATCTATATTAGAACTATAACCAGAATTAGTTATGTGATCTGAATGAGTTGGTGGAGATTGGTGGAAGTCGCGCATTGTAAAAGATTTTTCGTGAAAGTGGCAACCGAACTTCCAAAGAAAAGCAAAAAAAGTTTTTTTTGATTCTGGCGCCAGCTGGATGGACATAGGCACGGAATACCGCAGACAGACTTGGTGGTGTGTGTTTGGTTAGCTGGCTGAGAGTTATAGATTAGCAAACAAGACGACCTTGCATTTGCAATTTCTAATAATTGCAAATAGTTCAGACCCTAAAGCAATAATGTCATAACTAAAACTCTTGCTGCCTTGCTAAACTTCTGTTTGCTTTTTAGCAAAGTGATGAGATGAAACTTACCAAAGGAAACATAAATGTGATGAAAGAGAAACAATGAAAAGAAACAATAACTCGTTTTCGACATCGACTCGACTAATGTGTTCTGAACGGTATCTTACCGTTACTATTTCACTCCATCTTTCGCCACTCTATAATTTTGAGTCAGATTTCTGGCTAATTGTAGTTCTGATGTATTCTTGTATTCAAGGCAAGGGCAAATTTACTATCTGGGTCCTTCCATCTCTTTAGTAATGGAACCTAGGGTTCAAGTGAGAGGTAATTGTATAAGATAGGAAAGTTTGCTGTCAGGATTTTGACCAATGACAGAAAATTACTGCATGTTGCATAAATACGTCGTGAATTTGCTAAATATTCAATATCTATATAGGTCATAACAGTTGTTCAGTAGATGCTAAGCCAGAGGGATAGTCAATCAATCATTTAGTCTATAAGATGTGTGAGCGTCATTGCACAATACTGTCTGCATGTGACATAATAGATTTATGAATGTACCAAAAGATATTCTAAAAACATTACATTTCTGGACTACTAAGAAGTAAACTATAGATTGATTTTGTCTATATCATTTTATGTGTATGTTTTCTTAAATGTTTTTATTGTTAAAGAATACTGGGCTCTTCTACTTCAAAAACTAACGTTCCATCTTCTTCCCCCTTACAGGAAAAGCGAGTCTTTCCCCCGTCCAACGGTCTACAATGCAGTCGTGTTCCGATTTCTTCGGTATTACTGGGCTGCTGAGAGAGGCGTCTCCGATTACAGCTGCGACCACGCCTATCACCGCTGTCCCGCTGGCCTTGAGGACATCGTCAACATGCGGGTTCTGACCTTCTGGCAAAGTCTCGCTTCTCTGGTGTCCATCAAGTTGAGTGACGAATAATGATGATTTCGTCACAGCTTCTTCCGTGATCATTTTTGTTGAGATTATTCTTCGAGTAAGTGTTAATGAAAAGCCCAACTCGGTGCTCAATGTGCGCGGGATAATCTTCAGAATCCCCCTTCGCTCCCCAGGGCCTGATTTCAATGGATGCTGATAGTTACCAATCGTTGTATTTTTTCCTGATGCAGTTTACCAGTAAATTCATTATGAATGAACCCCTTACATCCCCTCATCAGCTTGAATTAGTGGAATATAACTATGACTGTTAATATATCTTGTATATCAGCCTCGTTCCGTTCTGTTCCTCTTCATAGCTACTATATGCTTGCGGATTTACAGTGGAGAGGTCACTTTTTTAACTACAAATTGCATCCCAGAAAACTCTCATGGAAAGACAAAGTGAACGAGTGCTGTTTAGAGCAAAGAAACCTCACCCAACTGACATCTCCACCAACAGCTTGTTTCTCTCTTGAAACATCGCTACTGACGGGGGTCCTATGAAGAACCTTAGGGGCAATCCCCTACGCCCCCTTTTACCGCAAGTTTCTGCTATTTGTTTTGATGTTTCCAAGCCCTGGCGCCTCGGGCTCTTGCTTGTCTGCTGAGAAGGAAGAGAGATAGAGACCCGGGCGTCGAGCAAAGAGGTGACGGGCCACACAATGTATATGGCTCTGTCCCTTCAAAGATCTCGCCACCTTTCCCCCAAAAGGTGTTCTGAGTGACGTGTTTTACCTGTGATATAGTAGTTTATTTTTTATGATGTGTCTGACCCCGCACCTGCAGGCGGTCTGCGGCACCTGACCCACCGATCTGCCATGCGCTGCTAAAGGCTCCCTCGTGAAGAGTTTATTGTTCGTAGTCGTAGTAATAACCGTGTTTTTCCTACTGACCTACTAAAGACTATGCTGTCGAGCGCTGTGTGTGTGTCTGTGTAATATTTTGGACTTCACTAATGCCAAATGCTCCCTCCATGACACTAACCCCTTCTCCAGATTTCCATTAAGTCTCCATCTTTTTGCTCATTTGTTAGGGGAATGCGTTGCATTAGGTGTGGATAAATGACTCGACTATTTTTCGATGCTTTATCATCCTCTGTCTGGCAAATACAGACAATTTCTAACAAAAATGCTGATAGTCAATTCATGTATTTATACAAATAATAACAACGGCATCATCGGTTTTCCTATCATCATCCATAACAATAAAGAGTCGCCTCTATGCTGCTTACTCTCTCTCTCTCTCTCTCTCTCTCTCTCTCTCTCTCTCTCTCTCTCTCTCTCTCTCTCTCTCTCTCTCTGTACTTGAAATTCAAGTTAATTAAAATCATAAATATCCCATAATTTTGACGATTGCAATTAGAGCCTTGCTATTGACCTAACATGCAAGTAGAATTGACTGAGATAACCCAAGCTGACTAGCCGGAGTGTTGGCACTTATGTACATCGTAGTCGCTAGAATTCACATGTAACTTGCTAGCCACCATTCTGACCAAGACAACACGTTTTAGCGAACTCTAATGACTCCATTAACCATGACCATTTGACATTTAAAAAAAAAAGGACTCATTCAATGACTTTGATGGACCAAATTGTATCATGTTTGACCCAGTATGCTTAACCTTCACAACCTGACATTATTAGGTTTGATCGGCGACATTTGTCACCAGAATATGTATTGGACTTAAAAGGACATTAATTCAAATTGATTGATACCATTTTATTTGTTTTAATTCCGACTAAAGTTTTATATTGTAAAAGCGTAACAGAAATTTCTGTCAATGATTTAAGTGCCATGAGACAGAATTTGTTACTGCTATTATGGTTAGATAGACTGACAACTGATTGACTTCATGGCTGTAGTTTCTCTAAACTGGTTCCTAGAAAAGAAATTCATTGAGGAAATGCATATCATTGGCGAATCTGACGAGGATAGACACAGACTGACCTCGACTTCTAACGAAAACTTTATTGCTAAAAGTAACTTGACAGGATTCCAGCAGTATTTTGCGCGACTTGCCAAAAAACAATGGATTAATCAAAACTGAAAGGGATAAAATTTATGGAGGAGGTATACTTAAAACTTTCAGTACATGTAAACTGAAATTTTGACTTAGACTGAAACAAACTAGACTGATGACGTCAACAGGGAAATACTTTGAAGATAAAGGTTTTGACACAAGACATGATAATGGAAATGAAATTAGAACTACTTATTTGACATGATGTCGAAAACGAACACTGACTGGGAATGTACTTGAAAAAATAAATCTTTTCTAAGTGCACACTTGACTAACTCTCTCTCTCTCTCTCTCTCTCTCTCTCTCTCTCTCTCTCTCTCTCTCTCTCTCTCTCTCTCTCTCTCAATGATAGAGACAATACCTCGCATGACATTGGGAAAATGTGACAAATACAAGAGCATACAAGAAACGACCTTAGATGAAAATGTCAAGAGTTTCTGAATTCCAAGGCATGGCTATGTTCTGTACTGGTGTATGAAAGAACATTACAACAGGCCAACTAATTGATTACATATTTATTGCCTCTATATCATCGACTAAAGTGCCTGACAGACTTGACGACTCTAATGTAGTAAATAGGCTCTTAGCAAAATTGTTTCTTCCTTATTCATGATGATGAACCGTAATTGTTTTAGCTGATGTTACTATTTCATTCGATCCAATTTAAGAATAATCAGCAAATAGCAAATGACTCAGGAAGCTTTTTTATAATCACTATTTTTTCCTTTTTATTCGGGTTTCTTGTTTCATTTATTTTAATCGTTCATAAAGTTTTCAGCCACTCGAGCAACTCATAAATGTTGATACTTATTTTTCACCAGCCTTAAGAACACTTCCACAAGAAGCATCTCAGAGTAAAACTGTCAGACAAAAGATCTGACAGCGAAAGCAATAAACAAGACAGATCCCTTTGCCAACACACCTTATGAAGGAAGACAAATCAATCAATACGCAACCCATCATGTCATGTTCGGCTGAGATGTTCCAAAATACCTGACATATGACAATGTTTGTCTTGATGGAAAGAAATCATACTGCTAGTGTTTTTTGCCTCTTCTACTTGCCCCTAGCCAGTTGCCATTTTGCCCCTCCTGTGGGGAATAAGGAAGACATGCTTTCACGCGTTGGCGCTTGGTGGCAGTGCCGTTTACCGCCTGTCAGGTGGTTTCAGGTCCAGTACAAGCTAAGCATATCTTGGAGGCCAACCATAAAAACAGACGATGTCTTGATAGTTTCCAGCTGTTTCGCTCCGTCTCCTCTCGTCGGATTTCTCCTTTCCCCGAAGCGCTTGGTTCATTCCGGCGAAGGAGATTTCTTTTTATTATTATTATTATTATCATTATTATTATTATTATTATTATTATTATCATTTCGCAGTTATTGATGCAATCTGCCTTTCAGTCAAGCAGTAAAGATATGTTACTGATCGATGAACAGCTGACAGTAGCATCTGAAGTAACTGTGCATTAAACCAACTGTGAGATAGTGTTGTATTTTCTAATTTATTTTCTTTAACAAGTAGCCAAATAATGAAGTTCCTTTGGGTGATCTATGTATCTCTATGAACGTATGTATTTATACACATTTGCTATGACTTGGGGTTTTGAGCTTCTTCTTCTTCTTCTCTTTCTACAGCTCGTAGCGCTCATAAAACCTGCTAAAATAACCAAGTGTAGAGACTATGGGCAGTGTGCATGGAAATATATATGTATGTATATATATTTTGCCCTTCTCCTCCTCCTCCTCCTCTTCCATCTTTCACAACGAGCGTAAATAGTAGGATAGTATAAAGGCTGGAGTGTTTCGTGGTGGTCTCGTCTAGCGACTACGAGTGTGTCAAAGTGCCTGTGTAAATGTATATCAAATATAATTGTTATTTTCAGAGATTATTGATACATGGTATTTTTGTAGCAGATAAAGATCATGTAATATGTTTATTATATGAATAAATAAGATATGAATAAGATCTATAGTTTCAATCGAATCCTCTTTTTTTATGTGTATTTGTTAAGAAACTAGTAATTAGGAATTAGTTCATGAAGGAAAGTGAAGATGCCAAAAAAAAAAAAAAAAAATATATCATTGTTGTCAATTTCATCACCTTATAAGATAAAGTTGATTGAAATATAAAAAAAAAATTCTTGGAAGAATGATATAGGAGAAAACAAAATATACAACTACAGATTTACATTAGATAAACAAATCCAGTTGATCTGTACTGAAAAAAATGGCAAGAAAGCTTTTGATAAGATTCTGAAATGTTTACCTAGATTTGTGTGGATAAAATTAATGAAAGAATAAACCATTCAAACACAGATTTGCGTACAAACACCCATTAACACACACACACACACACACACATATATATATATATATATATATATATATATATATATATATATATATATATATGTATATATATATATATATGTATATATATATACATATGTATATATATATATTATATATATATATGTATATATATATATATATATATATATATATATATATATATATATTATGTGTGTGTTTGTGTGTCTGTGGGTAATACAATATGAACATACACTTAAAGCGTAAAGAAAATAACCATTAACTGCTATGCAATCATTCCAAGAAATTAATATCCCTTTGTGTAAAAAAAGAGAGAAAATAGCAAGGTAAAACAAAA
The DNA here is from genome assembly GCF_036898095.1 of Palaemon carinicauda. NCBI lineage: Eukaryota > Metazoa > Arthropoda > Malacostraca > Decapoda > Palaemonidae > Palaemon > Palaemon carinicauda. The sequence goes on along the minus strand of NC_090737.1, from coordinate 40,876,763 downwards.
CAACAGCAAATAATTGTATATATACACAAACAATTGCTGCGCAAACTAAGACCTCTTGGAAGACATGGACATCAATTCCCATACCGCTGTTGGAAGTCTTCCACATTTATAGTATAAGGAATAACAGACTATTATCGTAGTACTAGTCAGAAGATGCTAACGTTCCCCTAAACAGGTAGAACACACTGATTCTAAACACACCAAATGGAAGAAGAGGGTCTCGTTTGAAATAAAACTTGCTTAGGGCGAAACTCTGAATGACAATTTCTTTTGCCAAGAAAGTAAAACGTACATTTAAAGCTATCATTTCTTCAAGATAAAGAACTAAGGAGGTTAGATACTTTCACACAGGTGTACAATGTCGTAGCAAAGGTGAAACAAAGTCTTTGAGCCATGTACCGCTAATACTAACAACAACAACAACTACAACAGCAAATACCGCCGTTTCTAGTCCACTGCAGGACAACGGCCTCATACATGTTTCTATTCATGTCTATGGTTTGTCCAGTTTTCATCACCACGCTTTGCTGATTAGTGAAGGTGGGAGACTTTTTTCTGATCGCTCACAGTAAACCAACCTAGTACGGGTAGCCCTGACTAGTACAGCTTTGCTGATCATGACAATACACAAACCCTTTCACTACGTTAAGGTATCCCCAGTCAGAAAGGGCTAATATTGATATAACATATCTATTAATATCAGAAGAATTAACAACTATACAAAGTATAACTGCAGCAGTAGTGTTAAGTTATGCTTTAATATTAAACATTTAATTGGATAGAAGTGACGAGAATGCAATAAGGGCCAAGAAGGCTGTCTTATGATGACCAGACTCCAAAGAGCTAGGATCACTAAGAATGCAAGCAGAACTATTATTTTGTGCTGTTATTACAAAATCAAAGCTCTTTTAGGCATAACGTACAAATCTTAAATTCATATATAAAAAGGCCTAAGATTTGTCAAATTAATAAAAAGGCTAACATAAATTGAAATAAGTCTGGTCTTTTATCTTTAACAATTCCATTCCCTATTAAGATTAGGATATCCGTTGAAAATGATACTTTTTGGTCTTACTCGTCCAGACTGACCATGTGCTAATCAGAACTTGCAGTGATTGATCATGCGTCAATAAAATCTCTTCCTTTGCTTAACTGAAGTTAGCATCTACTATTACGACGTTTTGCTCTAATTCGTACAAGACATAATCACACAACCATAAAAAAATAGGTTTCCTACTTGCTTAAAAGTTTGACACAACAATCTCTACTTGGAAATTTGAAATTTCCTACGCGTCAAAAGCAACGATAGATTTTAGAGGGCAAAGAACGTTTTTGTCAAACAGAATCGAGGACTTAAACAATGAAATGCATTGAGATATTCAGTCATTGAATGCAACTTCTTTACAAGATTGACATATAACTGTGGTTCCAGAAGTAATTGATAGGATAAACAGCAGCTTAAGATTGAACGTGAAGAGGTGATGATAGTATGAGGCAAAAGAAAGAAGAGCATCGAGGACATTAACAAAATAGAGGAAAAGGCAATGTTAGAGACCAGGACAGGGAAGAACGCTACAGGAAAGAGAATGAAAAATAAAAATTAGCTGGATAAATGCTAGAAATAAGTGCTTAAAAAGATTATGTGAAATGATAAGAAGAAACCTTGGTTCAAAAGTCGTTAGCCAGACCCTGTTGTTGAAGAAACTATTCCCAGAGGTCTTTAGAACCATGCTTGTTATCCAAGATGATAATCTATCTTAATATATCTTAGGAAAGGGGGAGCTATGCAAAGGTCAGAATGCTTTATTAATACTAGAAGAAAAAAAAAAGAGACGTAAATTGAAGGTTAAGTAAAGCTGTGTACCTTTTTGGGGACATAAACATTTGCCTTGTCTTCTGGAGGAAGAGTAGATATAGGAACTGACACTCAGTGAAGTAGGTACAAGGCAAAAGATCCGGTTTACTCATTTAATCTCTTATGTAATCTTACAAACAGAAGGTGTGGAGCACATGTTTCGTTGGCCTTCGAAGATAAAGGATTGGCTGAGAACGTACAGTAAGCCGAGAGCCCTAGCTTCTTCATAAGGATTGTATGGTAAAGAGGAAGAAATTATATTTGAAGCTGATTCTGAGTACGTCAGTAGTAAAGGGCAGACATTTGTCGCTTTATGCTGTAAGTTCAGCACATAAGATTTTCCAGCATAGATACCTATGCATGAAAATGAAGCGAATATACTTTCTTCCTTATTTGTCTAGAAGTAAAAAATTGAATGTCCCTCCAGTGCTTGGAAAAGTTTACCTTGTAGTAACGAACTAGAATGATTTACAGTACTGTGAAAATTTTCTATCCAATGGAAAAAGTACATTTATTATTATTGCAAAACCTTTGCCATGGATTTGAGAAGGCCATGTCTTTTTGGAGTAGGAAACAATTGCCTTGAAATAAGAAAAAACTATATTTCTTCTGCAGAGAAAAGTAAAAAACTATTTCTTCTGTAGATAAAAGAAAAAATCCTATTTCTTCTGCAGATAAAAGAAAAAACCATATTTCTTCTGCAGAGAAGCGTTCCCCTTAAACTGATAAAATGGATTTCTTTCTAATGCAAGCTAAACATTTGCCTTGAGATAAAAAGTAACATTTTCTTCAAACATTTATCATAAAACAAAGCAGTACATTGGTTCCTGCAGATTATAAGCTACGTAGGAGTTGGTTGTTTCGTAGGTAAAGATGTAGCAGTCTTTTTGTCAGCACGAGCACCTTACCTAAAGGCTGCTTGAAAAGTGTTGAAGGAAATGCTATGCCTGATGTGGATCTATTGACTCTGACCTACCAACGGAAACTGGAAGGCTGGTATGTCGGCCTCCCTGGAAATCTCAAGTGCTATTTGAAACGTTCTTTTACAGAACAACAGATTCAATAGCAGGTAGCTAGGAACTGTGTCACATAAACCCCCCCCCCCCCCCACAAAAAAAAAAAAAAAAAAACTAATAAAAAAATATTTCTGCTTTGGAAAAAATATAAAACCAAGTATCTTAGTAAAGGGATTACCACATGCCCTTTTGCTTTCCATTTCATTTTCCTTTTTTTTTCACATGTACATTATAAACCCCTCATTAATCATGCCCTCTCCTGACGCCTCAAGGATGCAACTAGTTTTTCTCAGTTCACAATCCCGTGCACACTGTCATGTTTAGTTTCTTTTACAATAGATAGAGGAAAACGAATTTGCTGTAGTGAGAAACACTACAGGAGATGACAGATAATTCAGCCTTAGTTTCTCTCAGGCAGGGACAGTAAAATTAGTTAATTGAGTCAATTTCAGTGTTGATGTGATCATAAATAACATTGGACTTAGTTGCGCCGTAAACAACCAGGTATCTCAGAAGTTTCTTAATGTCAGTGTATATCTTTATGAGAGAGAGAGAGAGAGAGAGAGAGAGAGAGAGAGAGAGAGAGAGAGAGAGAGAGAGAGAGAGAGAGACACTTTGATTTGAAATACGTAGTGATAAACTATTTCCTTCGCTGTCATGATTTTGAAATCGTGAGTAAAAACTGAAACAATGACAAGAATTTCAAGGCTTGATTACGTTGGCGGCTTTTGTTAATCCTTTCGAAAAAAATAACAATCGTGTGATTGTGGTTACGAAGTGTTTTGAAAGCTTATGAAAAGTAAAAACCAAATCATTCTTTGAGGCATGTACGTATCTTATTTAGAATTAGAGTGCGTGAAACATATATATCTTATATATCTTTATTCCTTTGAAGTTAATTCTACCATCCATAAAGAGTTATAATACGTGGAAAGGGGAAAAAATATACCCATTGTCGTAATCGACTCAAACGAAAAAAAAAAAAAAATAGTTTTTGAGTGACTATCTTTATCATTTTCTTTGTGATTTTCAATGTTTATTTTGATCACGGAAATTATCTGACGAAATTTGATGACAAGGATTCGTAGAATAGCCAACTCAAGAATGAATTAGTTTTGTTTGTTCTTTCTAATATACTTTTTTTTTTCTTTTAACAGTGTAAGCGGTATCACTCAGAGACAAGAATGCTTTCAGGAGCTTGAGATTGTGTAAGGGGGCAGCGATGTTGTTATGAAATCTCCCAAGGTCAATAGCGAATTTTTTGCTGCTTCTAGTTCCAAATTTGAGCAAACATGACTTTTATGGTATGAATATTCATCCTTCTTCTCAGAGGTATGTACTCGTTCTTCTGTTCAGCACCAATGTTTTTTTTATTAGTTACGTTCCAGTAATGTTTGATCTACTATACGATAATTCTTTATATTTCATATCCGTTTCTCTATCAGGAGCTACCAATCTCCATTACGCTTCATTAAAGATGATAAAATCCAACTTGTCCATGATGTAATTCACGTCTGCTGGCTTCTTCAAGTGAAGAAGATGAAACCTTTTGCAGTCCTATTTCTCACCGTTTTTATCGAGAAAGTAAGATAGTTTGACCTTTGTCAGTTTGGGAGTGTCCTCTTGAGCTAAGGCAAGCAATGTTCTCCTGCTGCAATAGAAATACTTACGTTTCATGAAAAGTATCTAAAGCATATGTTTGTGTTTTCCATTTCAAGTAAGATGATGAAGTTTCTTTCGATTTAATTCTGCTAGAATAACTCATAATTCCTATTTGAATGTAACTTGAAAACGTTTTCAAAAGGATGCTGAAAACTATTTATGCCAAGTGATGTAAAATTCTACTTGTCAACATTCCAACATCAATAAGAAGATCTTAGCCAGTTGTGTTTTTCTCTCGAGTGAATGAGGAAAATGCGTCTTTTTCAAAAGGACTAATATTACTTGAATAAAGAAAGAGAATAAAAAATGCATATCTTATTATAAGAATCAATTAGTTATATTCTGCAGAAGCTTATTTTAAACTCCTGTATACTGAATTAAAGAGACACGTAATTAGAAATGATGGTTTCATTATATCAACAATCAAAATTGCATGAATGGTCTAATTTAATGATTATGGAATTGATATATATATATATATATATATATATATATATATATATATATATATATATATATACATATGTACACATGTATATATATATATATATATATATATATATATATATATATGTGTGTGTGTGTGTGTGTATTTTATATGCACATATGTATATATATATAGAATATATGTGTATAGTATTTACACACACACACATATATATACATATATATATATATACATATATATATATATATATATATATATATATATATGTATGTATTTTATATGCACATATGTATATATATAGAATATATGTGTATAGTATTTATATATATATATATATATATATATATATATATATATATATATATATATATATATATATATATATATATGTATGTATATGTATTGTATATACACGTATATGTATATTTGAAGAATATATATGTATAGTATATGTATATATATATATATATAATGTATATGTATTGTATATACACAAATATGTATATAAATAGAATATATATATATATATATATATATATATATATATATATATATATACATATATATATACTGCCTATATATAAATGATATGTATGTATGTATATATATATATATATATATATATATATATATATATATATATACGTATATATATATATATCCATAGTATATAAACATGTCGATATATATGTATATATATACATATATATATACAGTATATGTATATATGTATATATATATATATATATATATATATATATATATATATATATATATATGAATATACATTTATTACACATTATGCTACCATTTATAGCAAAGGGAATTACACACAAAAGATGCTACTATACTAATACTTTAACTATTTGAATTAGATATGAAACCTTCTTTGAGGAGCGAACATCGGTTTATAAAGTCTTTGCTTCAGATCTCCGCCAAATTTTAGTTGTTATAGGATTAAACATAGAATCAAAAGAAGTCTCTGATATCTGATCACCATTAGACCTGCATTCATTATCACCAAGAATAAACAATTCAAGGTCCCTCGTCGTAACCCCAACAAACACCTGGTATTACATATATATAAGCACTATAAATACTACAGGGTTAGCAACAATTTAAAAACTAAAGTCAAAGTTTATCTTTATAACAATGGATTGTATTTTTCCCGTAACAATTCACTCACCTTGTATTAGAAAAATGAAGTGATTCAGAGACTAAACATTTTGAAGAGAAGTGGTAACATTAAAACATACCCATAAAAACACCTTATCCAATTAACGCAAATTTCTTGCAAAGCATATTGAAAAACACGGATGAATAAAAACGAAGATCTTATAGATAAACAAAGTTATAGTAGGTTGATGTAGTTATAGAACTTTTATGATCCTGGATAACCTTTAAAGTTATATTGTAACTCATGGAAGTTACAAATAATTGGCTGTTAATCTGGTTGAAAACTTCTCAGTAACGTGAGCTTCTCTTTTTTAACAAGAAAAAAAAAAACTAACAGAAGTATAAGAATGTCAGTCAGCAAGCCATGTGACACTCGAAGCATCTGATTAAGAGACATTTTATCCTACATAGAAACATATATACAGACAAGCAATTATCAATTCCTGCAAACACACACCACTCATGTATGTATGTCCATTTACATATATATATATTTTTGGGCTCAAGCCATGTCGTCCTGATGGAAGTTCCTATAGGGTAGCTTCCTAGGGTATATTACAACTACGGCGATATTCCCAGAGAATTTACCTTAAGGTACCAGAATTCTAACTCCTGGAGCGAGTATCCCTCGTGAAAGGGATATCGCGACATATCAGAGGACGTATTCTAAACACGTCACATGGCAATCTACGACCTGAACAGAGATTTCGTCTCGTAGGAGGTGATTGACGAGATACGAATTCGGGAAAGAAAAAGGGGAGCCGCTCCCAAGGCTTCCCTATCCCCCGATTCGTATGCGTGCCTGGCGCCAATCCTGGCGCCATCTGTATTCCTTTTTGCGTAGCTTAACAACTCGGTGTTTTTTCCTGTTTTTCTCGCAAATCTTGGATTTATTCAGCTTTTCATGGCTTCTCCGTCTTCGTTGGCCTCGGATAAGTTGAGTATAGTGTCTGTTATGTATAAATGTAGGCTCTTGGTAAAATTTTGAGTGATTAATAGGATTAATCTTTGATACAAGAGCCGTAGCCTACCAGAGGTGTCCTGGACACTGTCACTCGCTAGGTATAAATTAGTTAGTCAGAGTGACATTCCTGGTTGTTTTGCTTTAATAAATTTTAGCTATTTAGCTTTACATAGGATTTCCTTTCGTGCTTAGTATTATTTGGCGAAGTATTCGCCATTCTGGCCTACGCTAGGCCATGTAGCCTAGTCGTTTGGTCCTAGTACTTCATGCATGATTTTGGTTTTTCCGAGTGTAATTAAAATTTTATTGAAGCTTTAGGCTATATTTTATACATTTAAGACTGTGTGGAATATTTCCAAGATTGTATACGTGTGAGTTTCGGTGAATTAGGTAATCGATTCTCTTGGTGCCTAGGCTAATTGCTTATGGAGCCTTAGTATACTTTATCATACTCCCCGGTTGCTTTCTTTTCTTCGGAGAAGGTATGCAATCCCTTTCCCTCTGTTTAAGCCTTGGGCTTATCCCTAAGTGGTTTTTTCCGAATTTATTTTCGATAAAACTATACTAGGGTGTTACTGTACCTTCCTGTTCCAGTAAGTCTGGTTCAAAGAGGGACAGAACAACAGAGTTTTTAGTCTGAGTCCGTGTTGGGGCAGAGTCTCCCTCGCTGACCTAACACTTACAAAGGGAGCTTAGCTCCCTTAGGTCACTACCGAAGGTTTCTGTAAGTTATGATTCCTTCTTTTGTGATCGACCAGACTAAGTCCTGTTGCTGTTCTCGGGGGAGGATAAGTTCTTCCCTTGGGAGTAGCAACGCCTTCCTTGCTTTGGTGCTCTGGAAGCTGGCAAGTATTGCTGGCCCTTTCCCTTAGATCTCCCTTAGGCTAAGACAAAGTTCTTGGCTGCGGGTGATCTGTCACTAAAGCAAGGTTGGCAGGACCCTCTTGTCCCTTCCCCCTCTATCTCCATAATGGCCTAGCCATTACTGTACTGTACCTTGCCGGCCGGCAGAGCTGGCCGGCAGGGGTATTACTGTACTGTACGTCGTTCTACTTCTGGACCTAGTATAGGTTGGGATGTGGAATTGACGAAGCCCATTGCCGGCCGGCAGAGATGCTGGCCGGCAAGGGTCTTATGTTTTCGAGTGCTGCCCGGACCTCTCTTGGTCCCTCATCCATGCCTGCTGGCAGAGCCGGACGGCATTGGTCAAGGAAGCCTGAATTAAGTTTCTCCCCTTCCTTATATGCACTCTTTCGGTTGCCGGGCTTGGGGGGTTGTGTACACTCTTATCCCGGCATCCATTCTATTTTCTTCTAGTGATGTACCTGTCCCGGCTGCCGGCCTATGAGGCCGGCAGCCGGGCAGGTGTAGTCTTCTGGTTCTTTTGCTGCCGGCTGGCATCTGTCTTGTACCTTTGCCGGCCGGCTTATGTCAGTCCTTGTCTGCCGGTCACCAAGAGTGTGGCCGGCAGCTGGGTACTACCTTGTGTAGTTGCTGGCCGGCAGTCATTGCCGGCCAACACTGGCTGTTACCGGCTGGCAGCTGCTGCCGACCGGCACAGGCATTTGAACCAGAGTGCTGCCGCCCTATAGCTGTTAAGTAGTATACTTTAAAGCTAGTTGTGGTGTGTGCCGGCCGGCAAAGGCAGGCCGGCACACATCCTCCTATACTGTACTAGTATTCTTCTGTATAGCATATACAGTAAGAAGAAAACTGTAGTAAAGGTTTAGGTACAGCACTGTATCTTCTAACACTATTGTGTTTTCTTGCACAGCCCTTTGCTGTTGCCCTCAGATAGGAAGCAGTTCTTCCCTGTCTATTATCCAGGATTTTAAAATCATTGCCTAGGTGTGAGCTCCACCTGTTTCCTCTGGAAACCTTGCATTGGTTACTCTAGAAGAGATAAACCATTTTGATTTTATTATCTGGAAGGCTGCAACAATGGGTTGTGAGGGAAACACAAGTGTGTGTCTTTCCTTTATGAATTGTTATGCTATACTATGCATATCCAGTGATACATAGTTCACTTGATACTCATGGAAATTTCTTCTCTTTACAGGAGGACCCTCCGAAGTGCGGAAATGTTTTCTGCAATGTCCGCAGCAAGAACCTTTGCGGACATGAGTGTTGTAGGAGACACGCAGCATGCGCTGTCTCCAAGGATGATCTCCAGTATTGGGACCCTCAGGTATGTACTGTATGCACTAACCTGATTACTGAGGCTTTTGATTCCCCTAGAACGGCGGAATCAAGGGATATAGCAAGGGAAAAGCTTCGTACTTGGGTAAGGGGCTTCAAGAAGAACACCTCTGGCCCTTATCTTCCAAGTGAGAAGATGAGGGCGTATCTTTTTCCCCAGGCATCAGCTGAGGCAGTGATTCCCCAGCCTCAAGAGGAGATCCCTCAAGATCAAGTCCAGGTGGACGCGGAAGTCGCAGTTGCGATGCAAGACATCCAGTTGTATGACAGGATGTCTGACCTGGACGAACGTTTGGAAGAAGACCTCCTGGCAGAAGGTCAGGATCAAGTTCAAACCCCGGATGTCGTAGAGGATGAGGTCGACAAGGTGTCGGCTACTCCGGTTCAGATGCCGGAGCCTATCCCCTCAACATCGGCTGGTCTCCCAGTAGAACTGGGACAGGCCCTCTCTTCGATTGTTGGAATGATCCAACAAATGCAGAAGGAGAATCAGGAGAAGGCGGCTGCAATGGAACTGCGTATGCAGTCCCTAGCAGAATCAAATGGGCCCCAGAAAAGGCTCAATGTGAAAGACCTTCCCATATGCTCAGATGCTAACCCATGGAGGTATGCTGAGCACATGCCGATGACGACTGGAAAGATCGTCATCTCGGATAAGCTGGGTTCAGTTCCCCTAGAGGAGGTAGAATTCTGGCCCAGCAAGGCATCATATCCGGACTGCTATGTCCGGCTGAGAAAAGAACCAGCTTCAAGGGAGGAGACAGAGCCGAAGGAGGTCATTATTATGGACCACGCTAAGGCTCAAGCCCTACTTTCATCCTCGATGAAAGAGAGGGGCTTCTCTAATTCGAAGGTAGCTGCATTGAGCAAGAAGCTCCCTTCTTTTGTGTCCTCTCCTGATAGAGCCTTCCCCTTTTTACAGAAAGGGTTTGCGGCTGTCCTAAAGGCAGTCGAGGCCGGCAAGCCTTGCCCCTCCCTGGAGGAGTGTAAACCCTTGTCGCTGGCTCTGCCTATGGACCACAAAGACTGGAAGGATGTCCATCTGACATTCTCAGTGGGAAAGTTGGAGGCTGATATTGCCGGACGGCAATTCGGCGAGGACCTCCCCAAGCTGTCCGAATCTCTTTTACGAAGAGAGTTCGAGACCAAAGAAAGACTGGCTGCCTCAATGTCTCATCAGACTACTCTTGAGACAATGGCAAGTGACCCTAAGGTCCATGAAATGTTCATGGTAGTGGCTAAGTCTCACCTACCCACAGTGACGAAGGACCTTTATGGCTTCATCAAGGCAAGGAGAGCTTGCAGGGAGTTCGTGTTCACCGGGGCTTCGGTGAGACACGAGCCAAGGAAGTTAATCTCCTCCAACATTTGGGGAAAAGACCTTTTCCCTACCGATGTGGTCAAAGAGGTTGTTGATAAGGCCGCCGTGGAGAATAGAAACCTTCTCCAGAAGTGGGGCCTGGCTATCAAAAGAAAATCTTCCCCGGATGAGGGTCCTCAACCAAAGAGGAAAAATATGAGGACTAGGCTACCATCTCGGCCAGCCAAGCCTTATAGACAGCAACAGCAACTGCTATTGCCTTTGCCTCCAGTGCCCCAGATGGTGGCACAAACCCCGACTGCTTTTCAGTGGGTACCCCAGGCTGTGCCAGGTCAGTCAACCACATTCACCCCAACGTTCGAAGGACAGTTTTCTTCCTTTCGTGCAAAACCTAGAGGAGCAGCCAGAGGCTCGTCTAGGCGCCCCTCAAGGGGAAGGGGATTCAGAGGTGGTCGTGGTCAGGGAGGCAAGACCTCAGGACGGCAGTCCAAGTGAAATGATACCGGTAGGAGGGAGACTGATGAAATTTTGGGATCGCTGGACCTTCGATCCCTGGGCCCAAAGGTTACTCAAGAATGGACTGGGTTGGAGCTGGTACAGCACTCCACCCCCATGCCTTCGGTTTTTCCAACACTCCACCCCCGTTTTGGAGGAGTACGTTCAAGAACTGTTGGAGAAAAATGTGATCCGAAAGGTGAAGTCCATCAAATTCCAAGGGAGGCTGTTTTGTGTTCCCAAGAAAGACTCGGAAAAGCTCAGAGTCATTCTGGAATTGTCACCACTCAACAAGTTCATAGTGAATTGCAAATTCAAGATGCTAACACTGCAACACATAAGGACCTTACTGCCCAAGAGGGCATACTCAGTCTCTATAGACTTGTCAGACGCCTATTGGCACATTCCAATTAGCCGTCGACTCTCCCCCTACCTAGGGTTCAGGCTACAACGGAGACTGTACGCCTTCAGAGCCATGCCATTCGGGCTAAACATAGCCCCAAGGATTTTCACGAAGCTTGCGAGCGCAGCTCTCAAACAATTACGCCTAAAGGGAATTCAGGTAGTAGCCTACCTGGACGACTGGCTGGTGTGGGCAGCATCCGAGACCGAATGCTTGCAAGCTTCCAGTCAGGTGATCCAGTTCCTAGAGTACCTAGGCTTCAAGATCAACAGAAAAAAGTCTCGACTTTCTCCATCCCAAAAGTTCCAGTGGCTGGGAATCCACTGGGACCTTTTGTCACACAGTTTCTCCATCCCGACGAAGAAAAGGAAGGAGATAGCGGGCTCTGTCAAGAGACTTCTAGATTCCGAAAGGATATCAAGACGCGAACAGGAGAGGGTACTAGGCTCTCTCCAGTTTGCTTCAGTGACAGACCCAGTGCTAAGAGCACAGCTAAAGGATGCAACCGGAGTTTGGAGAAGGTATGCATCAAACGCGCGAAGAGACCTGAGAAGACCAGTGCCGCCTCGGCTACGTACTCTTCTCAGACCTTGGTCCCAAGCCAGACATCTAAAGAAGTCGGTTCTTCTTCAGCCACCTCCCCCGTCGATGACGATTCACTCAGACGCCTCAAAGGAGGGATGGGGAGGTCACTCTCATCGGAAAAAAAGTCCAGGGGACTTGGTCCAAGCTATTCAGGACCTTTCATATAAACTTTCTAGAAGCTATGGCAGTGCTCCTTACCTTAAAGAAAGTCTCCCCGCGTCACTTGATCCACATAAGATTGGTGACGGACAGCGAGGTGGTTGTGAGATGCTTGAATCGACAAGGGTCGAGGTCACCACCTCTCAACCAAGTGATGTTAGCCATTTTCCGATTGGCGGAAAAGAAGAAGTGGTACCTGTCGGCAGTTCACCTTCAAGGAGTCCGCAATGTGACAGCTGACGCTCTATCCAGGTTCACACCGATAGAGTCGGAATGGTCCTTAGACGCAGGATCATTTTCCTTCATTCTGAATCAAGTCCCAGAACTGCAAATAGACCTCTTTGCGACGAAAGACAACAAGAAGTTGCCCCTGTACGTGTCCCCGTACGAGGACCCCTTAGCGGAAGCAGTGGACGCAATGTCCCTCGACTGGAACAGATGGTCCAGGATTTATCTGTTCCCTCCTCACAACCTTCTGTTGAGGGTCCTCAACAAACTGAGATCCTTCAAGGGGGTAGCGGCAATAGTGGCCCACAAGTGGGCGAACAGTATGTGGTTCCCCTTGGCGTTGGAACTACAGATGAAGTTCGTGCCGCTACCACATCCAGTTCTGACCCAGCGAGTCCAGAAGTCGACTGTCTGCGCTTCATTACAGAAAACCCAGACCCTGCAGCTCATGATTTTCTCGCCCTAGCGGTGAGAAAGCGTTTCGGGATTTCGAAAGCCAGCATAGACTTCCTAGAGGAATATAAGTGCAAATCAACTAGAAGGCAATATGAGTCATCTTGGAGAAAATGGGTGGCCTTTGTAAAGGCAAAGAATCCGCAGGAGATCTCAACAGACTTCTGCTTATCTTTCTTCATCCACCTCCATGGCCAAGGGTTGGCAGCTAACACGATTTCAGTGTGTAAATCTGCTTTGATGAGACCCATTTTATTTGCCTTCCAGATCGACCTAGGTAACGAGATCTTTTATAAAGTTCCGAAAGCCTGCGCTAGGCTCAGACCTTCAGCACCTCCAAAGCCCATCTCATGGTCTTTAGACAAAGTTCTTCATTTCGCCTCCCTGTTGAGCAATGAAGAATGTGCGTTAAAGGATTTGACGCAAAAAGTTATTTTCCTATTTGCACTCGCGTCCGGGGCCAGGGTTAGTGAGATCGTAGCCCTCTCGAGAGAGGCAGGTCGTGTTCAGTTCCTGGATGGGGGGGAGCTGAACCTGTTTCCGGATCCTACGTTTCTCGCCAAGAATGAGTTACCCACCAACAGGTGGGGTCCCTGGAGAATCTGCCCTCTGAAAGAAGATGCATCTCTATGTCCAGTAGAATGCCTAAAGGTCTATCTTCGTAGAACTTCAGACTTCAAGGGTGGTCAACTATTCAGGGGAGAAACATCAGGCTCAAATTTATCTCTGAATCAACTCAGAGCGAAAATCACATATTTTATTCACAGAGCGGATCCTGACAGTACACCCGCAGGTCACGATCCGAGGAAAGTTACCTCATCCCTAAATTTCTTTAATTGTATGGATTTTGAACATCTCCGTTCATACACGGGCTGGAAGTCTTCCAGGGTGTTCTTTCGCCACTATGCGAAGCAAGTAGAGGAACTTAAGAGATCTGTGGTAGCAGTGGGTCGTGTAGTTAACCCTACTGTTTAACTCTGCGAGGAACAGTGGTCTTAATTGGGACGATTAAGTCCAGGGTGAGTGTGTAGGTACATACTGTACTACAAACTAAATGAGGGCACCAAGTGCCCATATAGACTGTTCCTTCTTTCAAAGGTGAACCTAGCATAAGTTCAGACATGTGTGCCAAGCGTTTCTAACGCTAATGTGATTGATTTGTAATACAGACTTTTTATGACTTGATACCTTGGTATCTTACTAAAGTGGTGTTTAATGGTTTTTCTTTCAGATAAACAAGTTCTGTTTACTATCATACTTATGCTTAAAGTTTTGGGTTATCCTCTTTTATACAAATATATATATTTGTTGTTAACCTGTCTGTTTACTATCTGTCAATAAACTTGTTCTTGAGAACCTTGCGTCTCTTTCACCTGTGTCAATTTATTGGTATAATTGAGCATTTTAATTCTATGTATCTTATCTGGGATAATTCTGATAGAATTGTTCTGTTATGCAAGCTATGTTGCATTGGTTTATGTAAGTCCTCTAATGGGAGGACTCCGTCCCATAAAGGGACGAGGGCGGTTTTATTAGTTTCTTCCTATGCGGATATAAACCTTTGTCCAATACAAGTATTGTGCGGATTACTGGTCAATATATTGACGCAGTGGTTCTACACAAACTATGCTTTACTTAATATAGGGCGAGACCACTATATTAGCTTGCCTGGTATTCATACATAGATATATGTACTCTTCGAGACTTTCCAGAGTCTAGTAGGACTCTTCCCTGTAGGGGGCAGGAAGCTCTAATATAGTTTATAGTTAGTTGAAAAGATGTATAACGGTAACATCTTAGGTCTCTAGGTCTAGTCGACCGGGAATAAATACCTCCGGGGAGTACGGCACGTTCTGAGAATCCACAGATACAGTAATGCTCTGGTACACTTCCATCAGGACGACATGGCTTGAGCCCAAAAAACGGATTTTGAGCGAAGCGAAAAATCTATTTTTGGGTGAGATAGCCATGTCGTCCTGATGGACCCGCCCTTGCCTTTCTAAGAAAGGGCTGTAGGACCCCTCCCTACATACAGTATCTGTAGCACCTCGTGTACGCTACAAGGAATACAGATGGCGCCAGGATTGGCGCCAGGCACGCATACGAATCGGGGGATAGGGAAGCCTTGGGAGCGGCTCCCCTTTTTCTTTCCCGAATTCGTATCTCGTCAATCACCTCCTACGAGACGAAATCTCTATTCAGGTCGTAGATTGCCATGTGACGTGTCTAGAATACGTCCTCTGATATGTCGCGATATCCCTTTCACGAGGGATACTCGCTCCAGGAGTTAGAATTCTGGTACCTTAAGGTAAATTCTCTGGGAATATCACCGTAGTTGTAATATACCCTAGGAAGCTACCCTATAGGAACTTCCATCAGGACGACATGGCTATCTCACCCAAAAATACATTTTTCGCTTCACTCAAAATCCGTTATATATTTATATATATATATATATATATATATATATATATATATATATATATATATATATATGTATATATATATATATATATATATATATATATATATATATATATATATATATATATATATATAGTCACCCATTATGATTGATCTTTAACAGGCGTGAATTATATCTAGAAAAAACAAGAAAGCACCATTAATGACCCATGGATGAACCTCCAGGGCAGAAAATATCATTATACCAGTTACATCATACACGAACACAAAGGCCTCAGCTGCACAGTATTGGTCACAACCAAATTATTATTATTATTATTATCACTTGCTAAGCTACAACCCTAGTTGGAAAAGTAGGATGCTATAAGCCCAGGGGTTCCAACACGGAAAAGGGTTCAGTGAGGAAAGTAAACGAGGATAAATAAAATATTTCAAAAGCAGTAAACAACATTAAAATAAATATTTTCTATATAAACTATAAAATCTTTAACAAGCAAGAGGAATAGAAATAAGATAGAATAGTATGCTCAAGTATATTCTCAAGCAAGAAAACTCTAACCCAAGATAGTGGAAGACCATATTACAAAGGCTATGGCACTACCAAGGCTAGAGAACAATGGTTTGATTTTTGAGTGTCCTTCGCCTAGAAGTGCTGCTTACCTTAGCTAAAGTCTCTTCTACCCTTACCAAGAGGAAATTGGCCACTGAAAAATTACACTGTAGTAGTTAACCCCTTGGTGAAGAATTGTTAGGTAATCTCAGTGTTGTCAGATGTATGAGGACAGAGGAGAGTACAGTATGTAAAGAATAGGCCAGACTATTTGGTGTATGTGTAGATAAAGGGAAAATGAACCGTAACCAGAGAAAAGGATCCAATGTAGTACTGTCTGCCCAATCAAAGGACCCCACAACTCTCTAGCAGTAGTATCTCAATGGGTGGCTGGTGCCCTGGACCAATTTTGGTATCTTTTCCACCTTCACGTGACTTCCCATAATCCCACCTCATTTACGTTTGATTTCCTCTCCACGTGACCAGATCACCTCAGAGTACCATAGTTTTGTCTTTTTGATTCTTTTGACTATATTCCCTATTAGATCTTCTTATCACTACATTTCTTGCCAGACTGGGGTTCCAGTTCCGCTCAAGCTCGATAGTTTATTTATTTATTTATTTATTTATTTATTTATTTTTTTGTATCCTCACCATCTTTGTGATCTAGGGATAGGGAGGTTTGGGGGAACCTATAGATCTACCCGCTAGGTCATCAGCAGCCATTGCCTGGCCCTCCCTGGTCCTAGCTTGGATGGAGAGGGGTCTTGGGCGAAGATCATATGTATATATGGTCAGTATCTAGGGCATTGTCCTGCTCGCCAGGGTAAAATCACTGTCCCTTGCTTCTGCCATTGATGAGCGGTCTTTAAACCTTCAAGTTTAAAACTTCTACTGGTTCCTTTCATTTGTATTCATCATCCGTACTTTATTTCCTTAAAACAAAAAAGTGCTCTTTGAAACACACCCTAATGTGCCCACTTAGCATCTAATTAGTCTTTCGTTGAGAACGAAGCTTGACGAGTTTCGTGATAAGATCATTCTCAATGCTAAACGCCATATTTGCCATACAATCTTTTCACTGTGAATATCTAAAGCGACTGGTCTTTTGTTCTACATGAAATAGGATCGTTCAAGCAAACAAACGGGTTCCTCCATTTAACATTTTTTTCCGAGCAAATAATGAAGGTAAATGCCCCAGTAAAAGATCACCATATTTCTTTTTTTTTTTTATTTTGCTTCAGAAATTCGAGACAGTTGCCCTGACACACTTAAGGTCCGTTATTACCTACAGAACCAGTTTACATGCTATCGAATGACTGACCTTTACCGAACGTGCAAAAATCAGCATCGCTCCCGGAGATTAACGAATCAGATAACAGGTGAACTGTTTAGCTGTCCTGTTTTTGGGAACGCTTCGGTGATGTCAGAGTGACACCTTCAATTGGCCACTTTAGATCAAAGTTTCTCGTCAAAGTTTTATTGCTAGATTCTACTAATACCAATTAGAGAGATTAGAAGAGCTTTATGTACATACATGGATTTTCCAAGAGCTCAATATAGTCTTTGTCATCTTCTAAAAATTTAGACGAAGTTTTGGATGAACTGTAATGAAAGCAATAATCGAAGGGAAGAAAATAGAATGTAAAAGAAAATATATTGCTCAAACGAAACAGACAATACATCAGAAAGGCAGCCCACTTTTCAGAGGCTGTGCGCCAACCATACAGGATAAATACTTTTGTTCTCTAAATTACCATCGGTTTAATAAATGTTATCCTTATTGTCATAGGTTTCATATGAAAGGTGCCTATTTGTCCCGAGTTTTTAGGATGATATTGTGATTTAATGTTAGTTGTAAGGAAAACAATTCAGGTTTAGAATTAAGGAAAATTTCAGACGCACAAGATATTTGTCTGATTTTCAAATCATTATTATCACCATTTTTAATGCTATCATTATTATCTATGAAAAGGTCAAATAGTCATCAAAAGCGAAAGAAAAGCAAAGAAGGCGAAGGAAACAATTGACACGAAGATTAAGATAAATAGAAAATTGAAAAAAAAAATAAAAAGGAAATTTTGTTGAGTCTTGTGAAATTTTAATGTGCCGGGGCTATGACCCAGCCAAAACTACAGAAACACTGTGATTATAGAGTCATCCCCTAATCTAAGGTAGTTAAACTATGTACCTACTAAGCTCCAGGAATCATAGATAGAAGAATATCACGTCCAATCAAATAGAAACAAATTGAAATGATCGACTGATGATCTCAAGACCCTATCAACTTCTTAATCCACCCTAAGAATGTATGCCATATGCAATCTGTAACGGTATGAAAGCAACAGGAGAAGGAATTTCTACAAGTAAATATGTATAGATCCACCGGATCTGCAATACATAATACTTACACGAGGCTTTAGTCGATTAGTCGTAAAGTCTCTTGACCTGAACCGGTTAAGTCACTCGTGTGGATGTGGAGTTCACTGGTATTTTCAGTGGCCTTTTCCTCTGAAGGTTTTGATTTTATCGGGAAATGAACTTATCAGCTTACAATGCTTGACCTGTAGTGAAAGTACAAGACTATTACCTGTTTCGAGGTCATTCATTTTGAACAGAATTTGATGTAATGTATGATTCTACACATCTACACACGCATATATGTAAATTCATGAGCGCACCTCCCGTGTACACACGGACATGTTTGTGCACCTATAAGAAAGTTATGTATGAGTGGTATGAACATGCTAATGTACATGTGTGTTTGCAATGACACACATACATATATATACATGTATATTTATATATATATACACACACACACACACACACACATATATATATATATATATATATATATATATATATATATATATATATATATATATATATATATATATATATTCATCAGGCTTGAAACACGTTTTTCTACTCGGGCCTATTTATGTTTTTTTTTTAAGCCAGTCTATATCCGCAAATTTTCTTAGCTCGATAATCCATCGATTTCTCTTTTCCTTCCCCTGCTTCTTTTGTAATCTCCAGAACCCATTGTGCTATTCTTAATGTCGTTCCATTATTTGTCACTCTCATTATATGTCCTCCCCATATTCACTTTTTTTTTTTTATTGAAAGCTCTAAATAATCTAATTCATATTTCCCTTATGCTAAACTGACTACGATCTTCTTTCCGCATTTCGTTTCCTTTCAACTATTTCCACTTCTCACACAGACGATGCACATAATTTCTACATATAATTTCTCCCTTTCATTTGTATAGCATTTGACAGGCACACATAATTTCCGTAAAGTAAGATTGACTCAACATCTACGACTTATTTACGAATATTTGATTCTCTGGACATTCCCTTAAAAATGTGTTTCAGCTGTTCTGTGATTAACATGTTCTCAAATTCTATTGCATTTTTTTTTTTATCATGCCAAAACCTTCCACGTACATCTGTCTATTCAATGACACGCCCCATTTCTTCATTCATAAAAAAATAAACACATGACACCTTTAATCTGAGTTTAATCCTTAAAGCAAACTATTTTCTCTTACATTATCATGTTTCAAAAAAGCTTATAATTTGGCATAAAAGCTCTGGCATACTATTCTTTTTTTTTTCTTCCTCTTGATTTTTTAGATTTCATAGTTTATACATAAACTATCTAATTTAATGTTGCAATGTTCTTGAAATATTTTATTTTGATGGTTCATTATTTCTATTGTAGTTTATTTATTTCCTTGTTTCCTTTTCTCATTGAGGTATTTTTCCCTGTTGGAGCCCTTGGACTTATAGCATCCTGCCCTTCCAATTAGGGTTGTAGCTTAGTAAGTAATAATAATAATAATAATAATAATAATAATAATAATAATAATAATAATAATAATAACTCCTTGGTAATTATGTTCCCCACCTTCCTCCATGTCTCTGGGCCCAAGTATCACATATGAAATTGTTCTTCTCCTTATCTCCTTATTCTTGAATGTCTCACAAAACAGGTTCCTGACAAACCCTTGATTCACATCTGTCCTGCATATAGCGACAGTGCTGGTCTATGGCAAGTTTTCTGTGCTGTCTAATTTTCTTTATCAAACTCTCATCGAGCATCGTCTCAGGTATAGTATGCAATGTTTTGCCACTATAAATATGATAAATATGACAGTCTCCTCTACTATATAGTTCTCATTAAACGGGGTAGTCATTATTTTTCTTACTGGCATTGCTATAAGAGTAGCATGAGATCATATATGCCGACACTAGTTCTTTAAAACAGGGGATTTATTATTATTTTTTTTAGTGGCAATCCTATAAGGGTAGCCTGAGAACATATATACCAATGATAGTTTTCTTGAACGGGAATGCTATAAGAGTAGCATGAGATCAAATACACTAACACCAAAGGGTCTCAAATATGGCATAAAGGTTATCAGAATGTAAAATTTGTAACGAAGGAGACAGCAAAGGTAAATAGATTTTATGGTGAAGAAAAACTTACCAATCCACAGTACAGTACATGTATGGCAAAGTCTTGACGCTGAAAGTGTCAGAAGAACTTAAGGTATGGGGACTGACAGATACTGCCAACCATTGTTACCATGAGAAATGGACCCATATCTCCGTACCCAACGGCCATGAGCAATGAAAAACTACTTTCAAGATATTGAGTGTTCTTTGCTCCGCCCTCTTCTATTAAGAAGAGACAAACAAGGTAGTATGTCTATAGTACCTGATTATGATAGTTAGAAAAAATAAAATAACTCTGAACAAGTTCAAATGGCCATGGACTTGCGAGCCAAACTTATCAAAAAACAGAAGGTTCATTTATCAAAATGAGAAAACAACTGACTAAAGGTATGTTAGGGTCAGGAACAGCAGCGAAGTTGTGAAAATAAGATGAAAAAAAAAAGATTATGTAATTTACGTTATATTCCTGTCAGGAAGTCCCACCTTTTCATGATAAAATGATTGATGGCTCCAGGACTAACATGTCAACATGGCGGGAGAACCTAATTTGAATTCCACTGATCACTGAAACCTTATAATTAACACACTCCCACTTCCTTTGGACGCTGAAAAAAAAGAAAAAAAAATCTTATTTCAAGGCCCCAAGATAAGTTCGATGTCACAAATTATGCATTCAGGTTTTCTAAGATCAATAGAAGAGAAGAAGACACTATCGGTGACCTTTGAGTAGGGAAAATGGGCCATTTGACAATTGATTGATATACGCCCGTTTGAAGTTTAGCAGAAAATGCTATGGCTAATTCTTAACGAATCGAGATCAGTGAAGTCAAACCTGTCTAAATTTGAACAAAAACCGAAAAGAACTAGGCTACCAAATATAACAAACATCATCATCATCATCAGCCGTATCCAGTTCACTGCAGGATAATGGCCTCAGCCATGTCCTTCCACTCGCGTCTGTTTATGGAATTCATATGCCAGTGTATAACCGAAGTTTTCTTAGCTCGTCAATCCACCGTCATCTCTTCTCTCCCTTGTTTCGTTTGCAGTCTCTAGGGACCCCTTCTCTAATTAGAGATAAAGCAACATGTAAATGAAAACCAGTTTTGTTTGAGAGCGATTTTTACAATTGCAAATTTGTTCGAAAAGAATGGCCTTGTCAATGATGTTTGCTTGTCAAGAAAGAACGCAGATAAAAAGGTTGCCATTATATTATGTAACAAAAGATGGACTTTAGAAGTGGTTTCCAGTTGCTGTGGTACGCAACGCCGTTCCCCAAGCTTGGCAAGAAGGTTCGAATTCCAATATTTGAAATATAAAGTGTTTTTACTTCATGAAATCAGGATGTAACGATGACCGACTGCCTAGAGCATGATAAAATCAAGGTCCTCGTCCTATTTTCATTACAAGAGAGATCTTGCCGTGGCACAAAACATCCATCTTATTGCTAAGCTCGTAACAATTGCAAACAGTTTTCGTTGCATGACATCAACGGAACACGAACGTTCGATTCTAAGGACAACCACTTTATTACATCATCCTCCCTTCTGTGGCATCGCTACACTTCCTGTAGGGGCACATTTTTGACTCGGTTCCGTAAAAGATTGTTTTTTTTCCAGAATTATTAATATTTCATTGTTTTTTTTTTTTCATAAGAAATGTAAAAATAAAATGATCTTTTAATAGTAACCAATTTATATTTCTGGAAAATTTACATGGGTTAATTTGATAGACGATTATTTCGGTCGATCTTTACATCGATAAATTTGATTTCGTTCTGAATGTGAATGAAAATATGAATTAATGAGTATATTCTATCATCAAGAAATATCGGTTGCAAATAATCGTGATTAACCTAAATGGTCGTGAAATTGCATTAACTAATTTGTATTACCGATGCAGCTACTACCGTAAAATCAGTTACACTTGAAACACAAAGAAAACCTGTTATGAGAATCGAAGAACATGCTCTTGTCAAATTTAGTTCTTCAAGTACAATACTAATAACAACTTTTCCGATATTCAGTAACATCATGCATCTCCAGTTCTTCTCTAACGTAAAGGCATAATTCTACCACATAATATTAGGCTGTCTCTCGCCATCGTATTTATTCCAGACAAATACTTAGGCCTGACTTAACCAGTGTCTGCAAAGTTCAAAGCATCAGCCGAGTCACGCTCACAAAATACAATTCGATGGACTGACTTTTCCCGCTAGATCTTTACATCATCAAATTAAAGTCTGTATGCTTAACAGACTTATTGTGTGTGTTGATGTCACTCGTCATTTTCTTATGGAGATTAAGGTGATCTTTTCTTAATTCAAATTATTATTATTTTTATCAAAGAATAACATTTACTAGTAGGTTGTATATATTCGGTAACATATTTCCATTTGGAGTTGGTGAAGATATGGCTTAACCCGCTTGCGTTTGTTAGCTATTATTATCGTAAATCATAGACAGTGTTGTCTTTTGAAAGAATAGATGAAAATAACAATGAACTGCATTTTATCCACACCACAAATGTTGCAATACTAGCATTACACGTGACAGACCTTCAAATTTCGAATCACGAATTTAACTTTTTTACCGACATTCATTCGTTTGTCTTTCGGTTAGTTTTTCATCTTGAGGTTTCTTCAGCTCAAAATTTAGAATTTTTCTTTTTATTTACACTGGTATTATCAAAATGTAATCGTAATAAACGTACGAGTTTCAGCAGGTCTTAGGTCTCATAAATACTGAAATTGACTATAAAGAGGAATCAGTATATCAAATCCTGAATTTTGACAACAGGTAAGAGTACCTTATTACCTGAATCACAATTTAATTTTTAGGTTCTGGAATTTTCTCCTCGCGCAGAGATATAATATGACTATATTC
>NC_090737.1:40838471-40850971 GCF_036898095.1 Palaemon carinicauda | reverse complement strand
GGTGTTCTTTATTTTGAAGAAATGTTAAAGAACAAGAATGAGACGATGATACTGTTGAGAAGAAAAGCTTAAGAAGTTTTCGTAGAAAGAAATTAGCCAGGTATTAACTTAGTATATCTCAAGATGCAAAATACTATACTAGCTTTTACAGTAATTGAACCTTAATCGGAAACCTACCACAGGAAACGAAGTTTGTTAAATGTGTCAGATAATATTGATGAAGATGCATAATTCTACATTCTAGAATTGAATAGCATCTAAATGTGTCGCTGAAGATATGTAAGTGAAGGCATAGGAACGGGCCGATATGGAAACACCCCACTTGGAGGCTTTACGCTGACCCATTGTAGTAAGATAATCGCAGCAATGATTGCGGTTTTCTTCTTCTATAAACCAGCCAATTACTTGAGAGATCTACCTTTAATACGCTCTCTCTCTCTCTCTCTCTCTCTCTCTCTCTCTCTCTCTCTCTCTCTCTCTCTCTCTCTCTCTCTCTCTCTCTCTCGCTCATACTGTAAAGAGAAAAAGCAGTCTTGAAGCCTCCTAGCCACTTCAGGGTAAATAAACTTCTGACCATTGAATAATACAAAAGTTATCAGGGTTTTGTAGTATTTACAAGAACATTTTAAGTGAATTTAATATCATCCATCATTTTAGTTTCTTTGTTGATTATGTAAATGTAGATATATGTAGAAATATTTTATACACACATAGACACACACATATATATACATATATATATGTATATATATACATATATGTGTATATATACATACATACATACATACATACACACACACACACACACACACACATATATATATATATATATATATATATATATATATATATATATATATATATATATATATATATTCCCATATTTATATTTTTTCTTGTTATGGTTTATTTACTAATTCGTCTCTTTTCGGCATTTTTTCCTTTTGGAGCTCATGGACATGCAGCAATTTGCATTATCAGCTATGAATACAGCTTTGATTCTAATTGTGTAAATAGCAATATATATATATATATATATATATATATATATATATATATATATATATATATATGTATGTATGTGTGTACGTGTGTGTGTGTTTAGTTCTGTATATATATATACATATATATACACACACACACACACATATATATATATATATATATATATATATATATATAGAGAGAGAGAGAGAGAGAGAGAGAGAGAGAGAGAGAGAGAGAGAGAGAGAGAGAGAGAGAGAGAGAGAGAGAGATGGACATTATGGGTTGCTGTACTAGTTTCCAGCTCATAATGTATATTTGACACGCTACAATTTTCTCCTGTGCGGAAGATCTGCCATCCAAGCAAGTTTTAATTCGCACATTTCTGAGCCTAAATATTTGAACACCTGTTTCTCACACAGATGCACGCACACACGCACACGCACTTCATGTTTATAAGTGCTTGCGAAGTAAAGTAGAGCACTGATATCGAAAAGAACGAAAATGGCGTTGCTTTGTCTAGGAGAACAATGTTCAGAAGACGTCCGATCAGCTGATCTATATAGCAGTCGTCCGTCGTGCCAAATCCTGAATGTCAGTTGAACTGGGAAATGGTATCATATCACCCTAAGTCTAGCCATCGCCAAATATGGTACCATGAAATGGTCAACAAGTAACTTGACCTTTTACCAGCGCTTACCATTCCATATATGGGACCTTTGTACGTGCTTTGATACATAGAAAAAAAAAATGTATTTAGAAAAGTCTCGTATTCGCTGCGCAAAAGAAAGGAAACGCTTAACCTCTTGTCATTATTAAAACTTGATGCAGCCTTTTTTTTTTTTTTTTTTTTTTTTTTTTTGTAATTGGCTTAATTGCTTTACATCGGGGTAGTAACAACTCAGCCATCAACGCAGGAAATATGTTTTTAGACATTATTCTACTTGCTGTTTTTAATACTTTTTATCAAACTTAGTTTTACCTCTTGGGATTTACCTTTGCATGAGAAGATGAAATTTCAGGTTAGGTGTACGTGCATCGTTAATACTGAATTGGGACTTTGGATAGATACTATCTTTTACGACATTTCAATTTGATTCTCGTATCAATATATTATGAAGAATGAAATTGTTAATAATTTGCTTTAAGAACCAATTGCTACATATTACTACATCTATATATTCAACTTCCCGCCATAATCATAATTAAGAAAAGTATTAAATCATTATCATTATTAAACTTATAGATCATTACTATTGAAATTAATACAATTATTATTATTATTAAGATTATTAAGATTATGAAAATTATCATTGTTATTGGAATCCTTAATGATATCATCAATAAAATTATAAGATTTATTATCATTAAAATACTAAAATTATTATCATTATCAAACTCACTAAATTTGTTATTACTATCAAAATTATTAAAAGGATTAGTATTATAAAAATGATTGAGTTCATTCAAAATGTTTGCGTACATACTAAAACTCCTGATCATTTTTGCATGATATCATGGTCAGATATTTATTTACTCTGACCTGGCTATGAGACTTGAAGGCTGCACACTTCTCCCTCAACGGTGTCTAACTTATTTTTTACAGTAGGTGGTTTCACAATCAAGATCGACCACTTCCACTTTCAATTTTTTAAAATCAACTTATTCTTTCCTCAGAATACTGATTCATTCTATGAATGACAAACTTTACCACCTTCACGTGGTATTTATATACGCACCCATCTCGAATTTAAAATTCCGCCTTTCACTCATTTTCATAAAAAAAAAAATACTTTTATTTTATACACTCTTAGACCAGTCATGATGGGGTTGAATAAGAAAAAAATCAGGCAAAGCTACAATAAACTTTACTGTCTTCATAATAGAGTACTTGATAAAATATTTTTGCACCACCCTGGATTTGGTTGCCATCTTGAAAATGGCGGAAAACCAGTATTTTTTTGCAAATATCTCATTTGGGATTCCCTTTTGAGGAAGATGTTTATTCATTAAATAAACAACATAAAATTCATCTAAACGCAATCGCTAAATTAAGCACAGATCTCAGAGTTATCATTCTGTTCATTGCAGCAACAAGTATGTCTTTCGAAATTACACGAAAGCAATCATTACATAGATTACAATTTAGAAATCTAATAATCCAGAAATCCAAGTGAAAGACAACTGCATATGAAGGGGGACAACTTGCTAACAGAACAGTGCAGCTGTTCTACCTTATTTCTCTTCCCATTGTTTTTTTTTTTTATATAGTTTATATATGAAAGATATGATTTTATGTTGTTACTCTTAGTAAAATCTTTTATTTTCACTGTTTATTACTTCTCTTGTAGTTTGTTTATTCCCTTGTTTCCTTTCCTCACTGGGCTATTTTTCTCTTTTGGAACAATTAGGCGTATAGCATCTTACTTTCCTAACTGGGGTTGTAGCTTAGCTAATAATAATAATAATAATAATAATAATAATAATAATAATAATAATAATAATAATAATAATAATAATGATAATAATAATAATAATAATAATAATAAAGCTCAGATGTTTGTTTCTACCAAAAGAAGATTAAGCAAAATGATGGATGTGAATATCTATGAAAATATAAGAGAAGGGGACATTCGTGAATGTCAAAATATGGGACTGCATTCCAAATACGTAGGAGAAAGCAATAAAACTGTTTTGGAAAAGCTATTTTCCAAAACATTATTTATCCTTGGCGGAGGTTTGGGAGCTATTAGCCCTCTACTTCTACATTAGACCCTTACTTATGGGGAAATTACTATTTTCGGTTGTAATAAAATGTCCAAGAAAATTTCTATTTTTCATGTAATCGTGCAAAATATGTGAACAGAATGCCTATCATAGTCATATAATTACACGGTAAGAGATGGAATTGAATTGTGTTAAAACATACACTATTGATATAAGAATATAATAAATATAAAGTATAGGTATTATAAAAAATTATATAGAATTGTATTGCTGGTTAAGTGTGCAGGCCTGAAGTGAAAAAAAAAAGGAAAAGCGAATTAGTTATGGATGTATCAACACTAGCACCAGCTGAGCTTCGAAGAGACTTAAGTGTGATTGTTAAGAATATGGGTTTGGCTTGTTTTATATTTGGAGGATTTCCCTGTTTGCTAATGGAAACCTCAGAAAACTTCTCCAAACCTAAACATTCCCAAAACCCTATTCTTAACAATTGTACTTGAGTCTCTTCAGAGCTCAGCTGGTGCTATACTCATGAGTTCTCCAAGTTATTTTTACCAGGAACAGTCTAGTCAGTGAGTTGCACCATCCGGAGAAAAGTAACATTAAAAAGCTATAATTTCACGATTGCAAAGGTAAAGTATACAAAAAAATAAAATGGTTTCCATTATAGTGTGGTCATGATCCTTCGTTTTTTTTTTTTCGTAAAGAAAATTGGCAGATTTCTAAGGGGATTTTTTTTATTATTAAGAAAATATGTTTTGATACAGAAAGAATAAGTTTTTATGCTTAGCTATATGAATATGACAATTTACTTGAGGTAATCGTTAAACTAACTCACCAGGTGGCTACTAGAGTTTATGATTATAAAATCATCATTCTGATATTAAACATGATATCGCCCCGGACCGTATTATCATCGATGCCCTCTTTTTTAAGAAAATTATTTGTCAATTTTGTAACCATTGTTAATTGAATTTTAATCCAAACTATGTACACATAAGTCTTCCTCTCTTCAGGTAGTTCTTGCTTAGTTGTACATTGCTTCACAGAGTGATGATTAATGCATTAGTTTTCCTTCATCTCCCACTACCAATTTCTAAGTTCTACCACTCACATAGCATTGGAACACATCTCCAGAAAATCCTTCTCTTTATGATGATGACTATGCAGTGTGCTGTAAATTATTAATACAATACAGCTAAGTAGTATTTCCAAGGGCGTCATGTTACTCTTTTAGCTATCTTGTTGCATCCCGTTGTCAAACAACGTTTAAAAGAATCTTCTCAAAAACTTTATAGACTTTTATAGACTTAATAGAACATACTTGATAGGCAACTGAAGTCGATGCATCATCGTTGTTAGTTGTCAACCAGTCTGTCAAGAGACAATATATCTTTCAGACGATTTTTGCTAATCATGCTTGTCTGTCTTCATCTCTTCTGTCATTTGTATCGTTTATTACTTAGCGAGAAACTTACTTCGTAAAAGAATGTCCTTCGGGTTGTCATATTTCATTGAACTCCAAAAATAATAATCATTATTTCAACATGGCGATTTTTCCTCTTTCCTAAAGGGAAACACGAATATTCTTTACTATTTGCAGTGGAGGCTTCAGAGCAACCTCTCTCTCTCTCTCTCTCTCTCTCTCTCTCTCTCTCTCTCTCTCTCTCTCTCTCTCTCTCTCTCTCTCTCTCTCTCTCTTACTTTTATCTATGTATGCCCATTCTGAACATGCTTCTTGTTACGCAATTAAAAGTACAGTAATTGGACACATCAAAGTGTATCGTTTTTTTTAGAGCAAGAAAATTAGCTTCAGAACAGGACATGAAATTATAAA
This sequence comes from Palaemon carinicauda, assembly GCF_036898095.1. Lineage (NCBI taxonomy): Eukaryota > Metazoa > Arthropoda > Malacostraca > Decapoda > Palaemonidae > Palaemon > Palaemon carinicauda. Next base: position 40,845,423 of record NC_090737.1, on the reverse strand, counting down.
ATAAAGCTGATTTGCATAAATCCTTGTAAAAACTCCTGTGTTTATAAAGTGCTAGATAAAATGCAGTTTTTCTAGCACAGCAGGAGAGAGGCTGATTTTGTCTCAGTGTCTCAGCCAACTAGTGACCTTGATACATTCTTTTGGGGATAAGTAGCAACTATTCACCTGTGGCAGTTTCAGACGCGAGACCTTCACACCCATTAAACAGACGCTAAGCGTATGTGGAGCTGATCATACTTTTGCATGGGCTCCATTTATTTGACCTTTCACGTTTAGATTTTTTTTTTTAAATACCATCGCCTTCGGATCTTATATGACCTTAATGTTACTGAAATAAAAATTGTTTTTATAGTTACTAAGCATCTTAACGAAACGATTACCCCGGCCTCTGGATTCACTAAAGGCTTGACCAAATGATTTTCGATTTAAATGTAAGTAAAGTAAGGTTAAGAAAGTGAACAGCAAGGTAAGACGAGACTAAAAGTAGTAAGTGGATATCAAGAGGCAAAAAAGAAATTATATCTGAGGTCGAAGAAATGCTGGAAAATAATTCGTAGCACCATCTACACTGTGCCACGCAAACCAAAACTGTAAACCGCACTTCCGACAGTGTTAAAAGTTTAAAGAAATTTCTCTCTTCTCTGTTTGTCTCTCTTCTGTTAGTTGGAAGACCCAGGTGGTCCACACCAGACTTCCTGGGCTCTTTCACTCCCTACCAAACTTAGGATCAAGGACTGGGTCAGTTTCTAAGAAAGGAAATTTATAAAAGATTCATTTTGGTTTTCCTTTATCCAGAGAACCCATGTAATCAAATATAAACAAATGGTACATCTTTTACACTTTTCTTCTTGATGTGGGAAATGTAATTATTGCCTGTGTTGTCTCTCATATGGCTCTATATAACTGGTTTAAAGGACGTTCATGAGCGGCAGAAGCAAGGGACAGCATAATGTACTAGACACCGATCTTATATGCATATGATCAGCGTTAAAGTCCCTTTTCCACCCAATCTAATACCAGGAAGGGACAGACAGTGCCTGCTGGGGATACAACAGTTAGACCTATAAGCATCCTGAAACGGAAAAATTACAAACCCTACTAGAAACAATCGGGCTTGACGAGGACTCGAACACCTTGCACACATATGCGAGACAGGGACGCTTTAAATATGATACCAGAATCCTACGTACGAGTAAATTTATGTTTATCATAGACCGTTTGCTATGTTATATACAGTATGCATGTATATATGTATGTATGTGTGTATATGTATATGTATATATATATATATATATATATATATATATATATATATATATATATATATATATATATATATATATATATATATATATATATATATATATATATATATATATATATTACCACTAGAGAGTTATGGGGCTCTTTGACTGGCCAGCCATTACTACATTGGATCCTTCTCTCTGGTTACGGTTCACTTTCCTTTTGCCTACACATACATCGAATAGTCTGGCCTGTTCTTTACAGACTCTCCTCTGTCATCATACACCTGACAACACTGAGATTACCAAACAATTCTTCTTCACCCAAGGGGTTAACTACTGCACTGTAATAGTCCAATGGCTACTTTCCTCTTGGTAAGGGTAGAAGAGTCTCTTTAGCTATGGTAAGCAGCTCTTGTAGGAGAAGGACACTCCTAAATCAAACCATTGTTCTCTAGTCTTGGGTAGTGCCATAGACTATGTACCATGGTCTTCCACTGTCTCTTGCGTATGAGTTCTCTTGCTTGAGGACACATTCGGGCACACTATTCTCTCTTATTTCTCTTCCTCTTGTTTTGTTAAAGTTTTTATAGTTTATATAGGAAATATTTATTATAATATTATTACTGTTCTTAAGATATTTCATTTTCCTTGTTTCCTTTCCTCACTGGGCTACTTTCCCTGTTAGCGCCCCCTGGGCTTATAGCATCCTACTTTTCCAACTAGGGCTGTAGCTTAGCAAGTGATAATATATATATATATATATATATATATATATATATATATATATATAAATTTATATATATATATATATATATAGTACATACACACACGCACACACACACACACACACACACACACACACACACATATATATATATATATATATATATATATATGCATATATATATATTTATATATATTATAACTTCATAGAAGTAGTAATAGTAAATGTATTAGTAACACTGATAGATGCAATCAACTTTGTTATTTATGTTTTTGTTGGAATAGAGAAGTAGCTAACTCTTGTTTACCAGTTTCATTTATTGTGTAAGTTTTCATATTTTCGACCAAATTAACAGCTTTAAAAATGACCCTTGTCTTCACTTCAACAACCCACCAGCCTACCTGCTTCCATTCTTACTTTACCACTTATATGCCAATTTATCTAATTTTAATGATTTATTCTCTTAATTTATTAATTGTAATTTACTTTGGTTATGTATCTTTTTATATTGATTCAATCAATTGAGAAAAGTGTCTTAGAAAACCAATCAAGAATAAATTCTACAGTAGTCATGAGTAAACAAAATTCTACTGAAAGGACTAAAGTAAAAATATGTAGATAAGAAAGCAAATCAATAAAAGATAAAATCATATATCTAAAGGAATAAGTAAATAACCAATTAAATTACAATCAAATGGAGATCTAGATAAACTACCGATATTAAACACTTCCACATAAGAAATTCAGAATATCCATAACTGACAAAGTACTGTACAATATATAGCAAAGAAACAAATGAGACTACTCACACAAGGTAGCACAAAATATCACTTTATGCTAAAAAAAAACATTTAAGTCTTCATGGATTTTAAGTCAGATGAATTATTCGGAATCAAATCAAAGTTAATTAGAAAAGATCAAGTGGACATCTGATTGAGCTGGAAGAGAATAGAATAAATATAGTGAATAGAAATAGAAAAGTAGACACAGAATTAAGCAGTTTGATTACTAATAATCATAAACATTAGAAAAATTATTAAAGCTAACAACGAGATCATGATGGGAAAAGATAACGTCATAAAGGCTTCAGTCATAAAATGAAGAGGAGATTGTTGATGCACTAAAGCAGAAAATCAGATCTGGGGCTTAACGGGTGGATTAAGTCTCTAAACATTAAGAAGAGGGAAGGAATTGACAGCAGATTGTTCATTTGATGTAAGGAAAGATTGGCCTTGTTGGTAAGTGGCCATTCGGAATGAGTCCTGTAAAGATAGCGATAAACAAAAATAACAAACATAGGTGATTTTGTTATTTCTTACTCCGTGTAAGGTGACGATTTAAAGTAATGAATACTGAAAGGGATCTAAGTTATATAAGGAACGTGTTACTGATGTCGTGAGACACCAGAAGATTACTGTGCTACAGACTGTGAAAAATATGTTAGTGAGATTATTCTTTTTAAATCTGAATAATATAGAAAAATTAAGTTTTTGAGGTAATAATTCTGACTGTAAAATGCTCATTATTATCGGCATTTCAAAATATTATATGAAAAACTTTCATGAACTGAATCATTTTTCATGTTGAAAGCATTTATTTTCCCAACAAGAGAACTGGTTCAATCCATGGACGTTTTTCATATAAGATTATGAAATACCGATAATAATGCGCATTTTACTGTTAGATTTAATACCTCACAATCTCAATACTTGTAGCCTATAACACATGACATTACTTTTAATCGTCACCTTGCATGGAGTAATAATAAAATTACCTTTGTTTATTCCTATCGCTTGAATTTGTTCAAAGTAGGATTTTATGCACCATACGCTCCAATGATTAAGTTACTAGCTAAATTAGGCGAAAGAAAAAAAATTGTTGAGCTAATACGAGGGCACACGCACACAAGCATGCACCTGCACACATGCACGTTCAAATTACTTGTTTTTCTCAATGTAAATTCATTGTTCCAGCAAATGCTTATTCAAGAATGAAGACTTGGAAGAAACTGCTACTTTAGATACACCGAACCAAATCTCTTTCCATGTGATATATATCTCACCTGGTCTCCTGGCTAGTACAGTGGTAACGTGTTCGCCTAACATTCGCATTGTAACAGATCGATCCCAACCAAGGACCATGAGTTTAGGCTGTTTACTTGGGAGGCCACTGCTGTAGTTGGGCACCACAGTAGGGCTTGGGCTTGCCCGACTGACGTTCTGGCGTATCTATTCTGTTGAAACTAGAACTGAAACCAGACACCCTTACCTTTACGTACCAACTCGTACTCCCTGTTTATCCAAATTCTGCTATCCACCACCCTAATACTTCTTTACCTTCCTGCTCTTTTTTTTTTCTTTTTTTTTCTAGAACAGTGATTCTCAACTTTTTTTTTCTGTCAAGTACTGCCAGAGTTATAAGACCACTTACCCGAACCCCCAGTAATCTGACATCGAACAAAAAGGTGATTTAGTGATTAACCCAATAGGGTATTATCAAATGATTCATATTTTAATGACTTTGTGGAGGTGAAACATTGATATTCCAAGTATTTTGCAAAGATACTTTTCATACACGAGTGAGACATTTCCTTCATCAACCAACTCTGATCTTCAGTGAGAAGGCTGTATCTGTTTGTTACAAAAAAAAAGTTTCTCAGTCCGAGGAGCAGCATTACACAGGTAGAATCGAACGTCATGTTCCACATTAAGTCTCGGTCTATATTTAGTTTTCATGTACAACAGCATTGAAAATTTTCGCTTACGCTAATAAGTAATAGGGAATACCAACAGAGAGTTCAGAACTATGTTAGATATAGCCGGATAGATATCATTTTTTTGGTCAAGAAACGTGTTTCAAATGCGTCTTTTGCAAAAGAGTAGTTCAGGAAATCTACAAAATCTTCTTGCATGTTATTCATCAACTCTAAGAACTAACTCTACTTAGGTGTTATCTGAGAGAAGGTGCAGATTCGCAATAAATGGGTTTCTAATCAATATTGATTCCAACACTCTCTCTCTCTCTCTCTCTCTCTCTCTCTCTCTCTCTCTCTCTCTCTCTCTCTCTCTCTCTCTCTCTCACACACACAGCAGATTTAACTAAAGTAGTTCCTTTCGTCAGCCATCTAAGCAGCCCTAGAAATCTACTTTTGAACCCCCCAGTGGTTCCTGGATACCAGGATGAGAACCCCTGTTGTAGATGTAAGTTTTTTTTTTTTTTTACTCTGTTGTTACTTTTTATGATAAAATCCCCTCAACAACATACACTAAACTTTTGTTTATTCAACAGTATTTGTTAATCGACATACCAAGGATTTAAGAAAACAAATTCCTTTGCTTTAACTTACGTTATTCAGTCTGAAGATATCGATAAATGTCCTGTTATTCATTATAAACCTGCTGAATAATCCTCTCCATTACACAGCCCCCCAAAAATAAAAACACAGAATCTTGTCATTTATATGTTCCCGTCAACTATGCTAACAACCATAATAATAAAGATTTCTTTCAATATTTGCACACATAATCTGAAAATTGCTAGGATTCAATTACGACTACGGTCGTCTTGCGTGTAATCGAACCTGCTTATATCAACGGCTGTAACTTCTCAGCCGTGTCTCCAGTTGACGTTACATTATCTGTAAACAGTTTATCCAATCTTGCCCTCATTCATATTCACATGTCTAACATTATTATTATTATTATTATTATTATTATTATTATTATTATTATTATTATTATTATTATGATTATTACCTTCGCCAAGGAAGTTATAAAATCAAGTCGGTTTATCTATTTATGTATTTATTCGTTGTGTGTCTGTGGACGTAATTTTTAATACAGATAGATCTTATGTCATAGACGACCCCAGTAGATTCTGGAGATGATCCGAATTCGGATTCTAGATCCGGATTTGCATTTTTCACAATTTAAAACATTACGTCAAAATGAATTGACAGAATTTGACGAAGTTTCCACCACAGAGAGGTCTTGGACCATGGACGTCTCCATTAACTTTTGGAGATGATCCAGTACCGGCTCCGGATTTTAGATCCAGATTTGCATTTTTCACAGTTTTAAAAATTACGGCAAAACAAATTGAAACATTGGATTTTCACCAAATTTTAACAATGGATAGATATTAGGCATCGGAAGAAACCATGACATTTTGGAGGTGATACGGATCAAGATCACGATTCCTGATCAACATTAGACTTTTCACCATCTACTTTACAATCAGCATATGAAAAGAGGGAGATGGTGTCCGTAGACTTTACTTAAATGTTGTCAATATCCATTGGCGGAGGTCTGAAATCTCTGATTGCTCTTGTTATTATTATTATTATTATTATTATTATTATTATTATTATTATTATTATTATTATTTCTAGCTAAGCTACAACTATAGTTGGTAAAGCAGGATGCTATAAGCCCAAGGGCTCCATCAGGGAAAATAGCCCAGTGAAGAAAGGAAACGAGGAAGCAGATAGAATGGTGTGCCTGAGTGAGCCCTCAAGCAAGAGAACTCTAACCCAAGACAGTGAAAGACTATGGTACAGAGGCTATGGCACTACCCAAGACTAGAGAACAATGATTTGATTTTGGAGTGTCCTCCTAGAAGAGCTGCTTAACATAGCTAAAGAGTCTCTTCTACCCTTACCAAATGGAAATTAGCAATTTAATAATTGGAGTACAGAATTTAACCCCTTGAGTGAAGAAGAATTTTTCGGTCATCTTGGTATTGTCAGATGTATGGAAAAAGAGGATAATGTGAAAAAAATGGACCTGGCAGTTCGGTGTATGTTTAGGCAAAGGAAACACAAGCCGTAACCAGAGAAGGTTCCAATGTAGTGCTTTCTGACCAGTCAAAGGACCCAATATTTACACTGATTACTTGGAACTTATGTTTTTTTTTTATGTCAATTCATGACTTGCTTATATGAAAGTGTCTCTTAATCTTCTTTTGATAAAATCTATTTTTG
>NC_090737.1:40833320-40837971 GCF_036898095.1 Palaemon carinicauda | reverse complement strand
AGAGAGAGAGTATTCAGGATCAATCACTTTTAGCAATTAGTAAAAATCACAATATTTCAAGCACACCTTCTTTTAAAGCTAGAAATATACCTTAGAGAATTTGGTCCTAATGCAATAAGTTCCTCTATATTTTACTGCTTTGTTGTACCAGAGTTCTAAAATTTATTTCCTTACGGTGTAACATTTATCAAGCTGTAGCCGTCTGGTTTTGAATAGATTTTCTTCGTGTACTTCTATAAATACGTTGCACGAGAGGTAGCCTTTTAAGATAGGGTTGTTAAATCCGGTAACAGTTAATTCATATATATTCTTTAGAGCGAATATGTCCATATTTTAAGCTACCATGTAAATGGTCATCTTCCAAGAGAGTTAGTTAACGAATCTTGTCTTCCTGTCAAATCAATAAAAAAAATTATATTCTTGATAAAAAAATCATTTTAAAAATGGAGATTCTTGATAAGAAATCATAAAAATGTATATTCCTAATGATGAAAAAATATATATGCTTGATGAAGAATACGAATGAACAAATTGGAAGAAGAGAGCGCCAACAGAGATCACGAATACATAAATGAATATGTAAAATCCCGGAGTATTCCCATGGGATGATACTAAAGTCGGATACGTTTTCTGTCTCCAAAATCCGGTACGAAAATAGCCAAAATAATCTCGGCCGCTATCGGGTTTGCCTATAATGGACCAGTGAAGCATTTACGACGTGAATTTACTCCTAGCCCGCGAATAAGGGAACGAAAACTGTTGTTGCCATACTGCAAAAGGAGGTCATTATGCATTTGGAATATCTTTATTGCATGTCAGTTTGGTCGATCAAACCGATTATCATTTGCAACATTACTGCTCAGTCGGTTCTTATGCAGTTCGCAATATCACGAAGACCTTTCGTCTAAATCTTCATTTGTATTTTGTCACAGAGTTTATTTCTCTGTCGGCGTAACAGCCAGGGCGAAGAATTTCTCTCAGGATTCTAGAAAAACTTCATTTAGAAGTTGAACCCTATCTTTGATGAAGATCCTGTTTCATTTTCCTTTCAATCTTGAGCTAATAGGTTTGGTTTCTATCATCCTTCTCAAATTAACTTTTTTGAAAGCGGCAATATTGATAAAACTAACAATTAGAGTAGTTTTACTTTTGAGGTCCCTTTGTCCTTTCACTTTAAAATTTTCCCCTAGTGTAGTTTGTTACGAGCTGAGAGCGTAGTAGGTTGGCCAGGGCACCAGCCACCCGTTGAGATACTACTCCTAGAGAATTATTGGGTCCTTTGACTTGCCAGAGCACTGCATTGCACCCCTCTCTCTGATTACGGCTTATTTTTTCTTTGCCTCATACACTTGACAACACTGCGATTACCAAACAATTCTTCTTCACTTAAGACATTAACTACTGCACTATAATTGTTCAGTGGCTGTTTTCTCTTTGGTATGGGTAGAAGAGACTTTTGACCTATGGTTAACAGCTCATCTAGGAGGACACTCCAAAGTCAAACCCTGTCTTGGGTAGGCTAGTGTCATAGCCTATGAACCATGGTATTCCACTGTCTTGGGTTAGAGTTCTCGTGATTGAGGGTACACTCGGGCACACAATTCTGTCTTATTTTTTCTTGTTTTTTTTCTATTTTTTTTTTAAATGGTGTGCTGGGTAGGTTTAATAGAAGGGCCACGGATGCCTGGTGGTTCATCAAGAGGTTATCTTTTCTTTATCTGTTTCTTTATCTTTTCAAAATTATCCTTACTGTCCTCCCTTCTGTTAAAGTGGTTTTTTATTATCCTGGAAGGTATTTAGCCTTGCATTGTTGACCAGTTTTTAGGGCTTTTTGTCTATAGTCTATGGGTTTTATCAATCATTTTATCTATATTACTGTATATATATATTTTTTCGTTATCATTATTATCAGTTCAACTTTTAGGTATGATGAATCTTTTTTATTGCCATTAATTCTTATCCTGTCTGGAGACAATGAGTGAAATCTGGGGTCAGTACGTCCTAAACTTCGTCAGTGTCGTCATTTATATTGTAATATTCGTGGTCTTCATGCAAATATGCAAGACCTCACAGTTGCGTCTAGTCAGTATGATATTTTTTTTGTGCTCAGAAATTTTGGTTTCTAATATGGGGCACTCATCTGAACTGCTTATATCTAGTTTTAAGAAGCCGATAATTTTGAAGCAGGATGCCATTCCTAAGGCCAGGGCGAATGACAGTGTATATTATGACTGAGTACCATGCTTCTCATAAGTCCTGGTATGAATGTAGATTTCATGAAACTCAGGTAATAAAAGTTTGTGACAAGCATAATTTCTATTTGTGTTCTATCTACCGGAATCTAGACATGGATGATTCTATCTTCGACTGTCTTCTTATCATTATGGCTAAGATACAAGATGATGATAGAAAGGCCTCTTTTGTTTTTGTTGGTGATTTCAATGCTCACCACAGGGAGTAGCTAAATTCGGTTTCTCCTACCGATCGCCATGGCTTAAGAGCTTTAGACTTTACCTCTGAATCAGGCTGAGAGCAAATCATACGTGAAGCTACCCACAGGTCTGGAAACTGCTTGGACCTCGTATACACAGATTCCCCTGGCGTTATTAAACGTCAGGCTGGTTCCCCAGTTGTTCCCCAGTTGGGATATCTGATTTTAATAGTAGTGAAGATTGAGCAGCCAGTCACGGATGTTTCATACTCGAGTAAAATTTATATAAAATCTCAATCAGACTGGAATGGCATTATGAGTAATCTTTTGTGCTTGAATGGTCACAATTGTATAATTGTGCTGAACATGTTGCTCTTTTGAATGAGAATCTGGTCAACATAATTGATAGGCATATCCCTTCTCTTGTACTAAGGTTCCGAGTGAAAGACAAACCCTGGTTTAATATTGATTTAACACACACTTATTTGGAGAAGGAGAAGGCCTATCATCTTTGGAAGGGTAACAGTTAAGCTTTAACAGAATAACTATACTCAGCTTACATTTTGCTCAGAGAGTTTATGCTTTACCTGAAAATGAATGCAATTTAGCCATAAAGGGACCCTTTCTGGTACAACCGAGGAACATAGTAGTGGGCTACCCTTAAATTTGCACTCTTTTGTGTAGCTGCAACAGTTTCTCCTTTACTTGAACCAGATGGCCCTTTCACTCACTGTTCAAAGGAAAATGCAACCCTTTTGGCTGATGTGTTTGACAGCAAGCTGAGTAATGAGAAAATTTAACTTTTCTCTTCATGTTTTTTTTTTTCTGAGGCTAAAATAACTAGTTTAGCTTTTCGATTTCGTGAAATTAAAGCTCCTGATAATCCTTGATGATTATGGAGGTGTAGACCCAAATAGTATTTTTCCTTTGTTTTTATAAAGACTGCAGATTTCTTAATTAAAAGTTGTGTGTTATTTTGCGCAAGTTAGCAAGAAGAGTTTCTTTTTGCACTTGGAGAATTGGTAATGTTACTCCATTATGTAAATGTGTTTATGGAAGCTCGAGTCCAGCTGATTGCCGCACAATTTCCATACTCCTATATTATCTAAAGTTTTTTAACGCCTTTTGACAAAACGTCCAAATAAGTTTGCCTTTGACTGTGTTAATCATGAGGCCCTTATTTTCAAACTCAGACAGTTGGGTGTGGGTCGGTCTTTTATTAGCATCATCATTGAAATTTTGAAAAAAAATATATAACAAAGAATTGTTGTTGATGGGCACTATAGTGAATATAGAAATGTGATCTCTGGTGCTCCTCAGGGTAGTGTTCTTGACCCATTATTTTTCATACTATAAAAACAGGATACGTGGTTTGATCTAGAAAACAAGTTTGTTGCATATGCAGATGAGGCTACTCTCTTTGCATCAATTCCATCTCCTGAATGTCTGGGATTGCTGAATCCTTTAATAGAGATCTAGCTAAAATTAGTGCATGGTGCAAATAATTCAAAGTATGATTGTAAGTAGGTCGAGGACAGTGGCTCCTCAACATCCAGATCTCAGTATTGATAATGTCTTTAACTTTGTATGGCTCTTAAAATTTTAGGTGTGATTCTTGACAGAAAATTTACTTTTGAGAAACACATTAGGTATGTGTTTTCTTCAATTGCACAAAAACTGGCTTGTTGAGAAAAGTCTCGTAAGATTTTTGATGATCAATCTATTCTGAAGAGGTTTCTTAATTCTTTCATCCTACCTTGTTTCGAATATTGTTCTCCTATCTGGTCTTCAGCTGTTGATACTCTTCTTAATTTGTTGGACAGGAACGTACGGTCTATTAAATTTCTTATTCCTGATCTAGATATTAATCTCTGTTATCGTTGTTCAATTAGTTAGTTATGCATGTTGTATACGAATTTTCATAATTCTGACCATCCTTTACATCTAGATCTTCCCGGGAAGTACAATCATGTTCGTAATACTAGTTTAAGGCATGAGGCTCAATTCTACACACTATTCTAGAAGTTTTATTCCAGCTGTGACCAAGTTGTGGAATGATCTCCCTAACTGGGTAGTTGAATCGGTGGAACTTCAAAAGTTCAAACTTGCAGCAAATGTATATATGTTGAACAGGCTAACATAAGTCTCTTTTTATAGTTTTTACATGAAAGATCTGTCTTGATGTTGTTACTGTTCTTAAAATATTTTATTTTAATTATT
>NC_090737.1:40808320-40828320 GCF_036898095.1 Palaemon carinicauda | reverse complement strand
CAAATGCTTTTTTGTTGACCAGGCGGACATGAGTCATTTTATAGTTTATTTATGAAATATTTGTTTTTGATGCTGTTAGTAGTTTATATATGACATGTCTGTTTTGACGTTGTTACTGTTTTTAGAATGATTTATTGTTAATTTGTTCTCTTCATTCATTTATTTCCCTATTTCCTTTCCTCACTGGGCTATTTTTCCCTGTTGGAGCCCCTGGGCTTATAGCATCTTGCTTTTCCAACTAGGGTTGTAGCTTGGATAGTAATAATAATAATAATAATAAGAAGTATAAACTAAAGGTGATTCAAACATATGGACCAACAACATGTAATGCAAAGGTTGAAATAGAAACTTTTTATGAAGATCTGTTTTGGAAGATTTCTGTCGGGAGTTTCAAACTGATCACTCAAAAGTCCCGCCATTTAACTCCACAAATGTTACGTTAAATTGAGGTAAGATTGGAAGATCTCACGGGCGTTGCTGCGAATGACTGTGGTCCAATACGTGACGGTATTGGGGCATAAAATTCAACCACCTGGTGGGGAAGGAGCGGGTGTCAGAGAAACAAAGTATTTATTGTTTACGAGTCACAAAAATTATATTGTACTGTCGCACCACGATAAAAATACCAATGTATATGTTTAGAGCCAAGGACTCTCTAGTTTGGTGGATTACGGCAAATTATGGCCTTCAGCCGAAGTATTAAGTTTACCCTTTGATCTGAAGTAAGACTTGGACAGTTTCTCCGTCTTGTGGTCAATAAAGAAGCTTTATCAAACCCCTTATTGAATAAATAAGGTAAGAGTTCCCTCCCCTCTCCCAAGGAAACTTTAGTTAGCGCGGGAGATCGTAGTTTTCTTCGGAGCGGTTCAGCGCTACGCTCGCTCTCTCTGCCTAAACCCCCAAACAGTAAGTTGTACTAATTGTTCCTCTCTCTGTCTCCGCTCCAAGCCACGTGAAACCAGGTCGGTTCCCCCAATTTTTCTGAGTGTAGTATTTAACTTATATCACTCTGTAACATTGTGATCCCAGTGATTGGGGATTAGATTTATTCAGTTAAATACGTCTGTGAACCTTGGTAGGTGTTTTACCAAGGATTTATCTTGAAACCATGAAGCACAAAGTCCACGTTGGACCAAAAAAGGACTAAATTCACACAATTTCAAGATAAATCCTTGGCAAACAGAAATGCCGACAAACAAAGCCCAGCGGGAGTGCAAATCCACAGGTAGTTTTGCCATGAAGCAGCTGCGGCCATTATCTATTCCTTGGCAACACTAAGTTCTTGCTTCCATTCCAATATTCAACAACCACACACTCAAGAAAAGAGAATCAACGGTTTTCTCAAGGGCTTTAAAGGCATCGAGTAGGGGTAATCACAGGTGTACATCTGTACGCTACAGCGGTCAAAGTAGTTGTGAGGTGATTCGAAGGGAGCGAGACTCCTCACCCCATACCCTATCCAGTCGGATATCTACTCTTTATCTATTTCAACGATCGATTTAAGCTCATGCCAAAGTAAATGAAAAGACAAGGGTTCGTATGACACATAAGAACAGGAGTAGTTTTAGAAATAGGCTTACAGGATACTCTTGATAATAAAATAGAATTGAGAATCACAGTGGGAAATTGGAGCTTTTAGAAGGGGAACAAAGAGGTGAAATACAGGGATACTTCGTAACCTAATAACAACTACCTACCCTAGCCTAATGGGCTGGATTCTTGCTTACCAAGGAAGGCTAAGCCCCTGTGATCTAACTTCCTCCATAACCTGACCTAAGATGCCATACCACTTATCATTAAAAGAGAAAAATACAGGGATACATCATAACATGTTTCCTACCACCTAACCTTACCTAATGCACTGGATTCTTACTTACAAGGAGAGGTTAAGTCCTCTGCAATCCATTCTTCTCCATAACCTGACCTAAGATGCCATATCACTTAATATAAAAATAGCGATATACAGGGACCCCTTATAACCTAATCAAAACGGTAAATTTGTATTGTATTACAGGGTGTGATTTTCGCACAGAAAATATATGATTTCCTATAGTAAATAACGTGATTTAACCGAATTTGACCTTCATTTCAACCGGAATCAAACAGATCAACCAATCCGACTAACTTTAAGTTGACGAATTTGTGGATGTTATTACGGATGAAATGAAGGTGAAAACCGGTTAAATCACGTTATCATTACAGTGCGAAAATCACACCCTGTAATACAATACAAATTTACCAAATATTATCACATATATGTTGTGTTAAAATATTTAAATGTAGGAACTTTTTCAACGTTGCCACTTCTCTTACGAATGAACTGAAAACGATAACATTAGCAACGTTACCAATGATTCACAGTACTACCAACGATGACGAATGGTACAGAGAGTTACCAACGACACGATGACATTACTAGCAGTAGAAATGCTAAATATTTCCAAACGTATTTTAAATAATTTTTCCATACAGTGAACCCTCGTTTATCGCGGTAGATAGGTTCCAGACCCGGCCGCGATAGGTGAAAATCCGCGAAGTAGTGACACCATATTTACCTATTTATTTAACATGTATATTCAGACTTTTAAAACCTTCCCTTGTACGTAGTACTGTTAACAAACTACCCTTTAATGTACAGAACACTTAATGCATGTACAGTACTACAGTAATAATGATAATAATAATAACAATAATAATTTTATTAACAACAACAACAATAATAATAATAATAACAATAATAATAATACAGCTTTACGTACGCTATTTTACGCTTTTGTTGTAGGATGTGTGTCTCTCTCTCTCTCTCTCTCTCTCTCTCTCTCTCTCTCTCGTACGCTTATTCGAAATGTGATTTTTTGCAACAAAGAATATTATTGGATGCAGTACTACTTACGTATACATACAAAAGATTCATGGAAAAGAAGCACATCCATTACATTTGTAGTACACTAGTAGCCATCAGTAGCCTTACACCATTCTAATATGGTATGAATGCATCTGATTTGCGTTTCATGTTCGAATTAATTTTACTACGTACTGTATACAGTACTGAATTATCGTATGATCACATTCCCTTTTCGTGTTTTATTTCTTTCTGTGCTTAATTATATGTCATATGTAATGCAATGAACAATCAGTAAGAGCAGATATTACTAATTACAGTATTAATGGAATTACAGGTAACGAAATATCGTATTTGGGGTCTTCAGATATCACGGTATTTTCGAAATTTCCGGAAAATCCGCGATATGTATATATATATGGGTTATGAAAAAAATCCGCGAAGTGGTGAATCCGCGATGGTCGAACCGCGAAGTAGCGAGGGTTCACTGTATAACTATTACACAATATATAAAAAGTACAAAAAGGGCACAGAACCTAACAAACCCACCTAACCTTGCCTAGAAGTACCCCGGTCACAAAACACATATAATGACTATTGAGGAATGACTTACATTTATGAAACAGTACTGTACTACCAACGATGACGAATGGTACACAGAGTTACCAAAGACACGATGACATTACTAGAGGTAGAAATGCTAAATATTTCCATACGTATTTTAAATAATTTTTCCATATAACTATTACACAATATATAAAAAGTACAAAAAGGGCACAGAACCTAACAAACCCACCTAACCTTGCCTAGAAGTACCCCGGTCACAAAACACATATAATGACTATTGAGGAATGACTTACATTTATGAAACAGTACTGTACTACCAACGATGACGAATGGTACACAGAGTTACCAAAGACACGATGACATTACTAGAGGTAGAAATGCTAAATATTTCCATACGTATTTTAAATAATTTTTCCATATAACTATTACACAATATATAAAAAGTACAAAAAGGGCACAGAACCTAACAAACCCACCTAACCTTGCCTAGAAGTACCCCGGTCACAAAACACCTATACAGTAATGACTATTGAGGAATGACTTACTTTTATGAAGAAAACGATGGAACTTGTGGCTTCCATGGGGGTAGACGACTTTTCCCCAAAAATGTACCTTTATAGGTAATAACGGTATAACCACAACGACGATTCTTCTTATTTTAAGGTATGATGGATTCAGAATTGCAATAAAACACGTGAATGTCTTTCCTATAAGATAACTGAGAACGGCACTTGGGGCACTGTAAACGTTGAGGAATTGCATTGTGTGATTTAAGGAAATAATCAACATTAACTGAAGAATCATAAAAATCACCATGGAATTTAGCCACTGCTTTTAGGTACGGAATACTGCATCCGTTACAAGTTTCTATAACTTCCTCCATCGAAAAATACGAAAAAATAAAGCGCAATTGAAATGACGAACGTTTCACCAGGTCAAAGGTTACAACGTAAAAGGCATTGGGGGAAAGGATATGAACAGACCGCTCAAATAGTTAAAGGAAGGGGGGGTAGGGAGATATCTGAATAAGCCTAGGTTGGTGATTGGTTAAGGGAAAAACAAAGAACACTAGCAGGTAAACATGAATGAACTAAATAGGGAAACTAGTCCCGAGAAAGTATTATTTATGAGAAACAGAGGAGTGAAAAGGAAATAACCAAAGAAAAGAAATAAAAACAATATAGGAAGATAAAATGGAATGTTTACGGGTTTATTTTTCGCCCTCCATCAAACACTAAAGGTCTGTTCAGACGGGCCTTGGTGTGTGAAAAAAATAATTTCTTTCCAGTTAATATTTTGCTCTGTATCATTATCAGTTATTTCGCTAGCATTTGTATTCAGGCTTAATAGTTTTCAGGTCACTATTATAACACTTTCTAAAAAGATAAGTCTTCAGGTTTTTCTTGAAAGCTGCCACATTATTGCTATTCTTGACATCGAGTGGAAGGTCGTTAAAGAGTCTCGGTGCAGCATAACTGAATGTTCTTCCTCCTATTGCATGATTCACACTAATTTCGAATAGTCTATGTGGGTCATCAGCATGTCTAACTCTTACAGCGGCGCTGGTAGCTTCAGGGTAGGGGACCAAGCAATCCCGAAGATATTTAGGCTTATCACTTGTAAGTGCTTTGTGAGTCAACAAGCAAATTTTAAATTCAATTCTAGCCTTAACAGGTAACCAATGTAGATCGATCAATGCAGGAGTTATTCTCTCCCTTAGTTTAATGCCTTTTATCAGTCTAGCCGCCCGGTTTTGCACATTTTGAAGCTTTCTTAGTAGTGTATTGGGCAATTTGTAGTACAGAGAATTGCAATGATCAAGCCTTGATATTACATGACTCATCACTAAAATTTTTGTACTGCCCTGTTAAAGATTTTCTAATAAATGCTATGTTTCTCAGGTGATAGTTACACACTTTCACTGTGTTCACAATTTGGTCCCTCATTGACAAATTACAATCTATCAGTACACCCAAATTTTTCACAACAGGCACAATCCCAACATCAGCATCACCAATTTTTATACATTGTAACCTACATTGGTTACCTGTTAAGGCTAGAATTGAATTTAAAATGAATGATAAATAATATTGAATGGGAACATAAAATGAGATAATTTTACCGTGAATGAATTGGATAGGGAAACTATTCCAGAGCAAGTATTTATGTGAAACCGGGGAGAGAAAAGGAAATAACCAAAGAAATAAACCCAATATAGGAAGATAAAATGGAATGTATGATAAATAATATTGAATGGGAATATAAAATGAGATGATAATACAATAATAAAAAAGAGTAATTAGGGGAGGGAAAACTTCTGCGCAGGGGGAGTGATATTTGCGCAGACCGAAAACTGGTATGCACGAACGTACGTACAAATGGGTGCTAATGTTAGAATGGAATGCTAACATTTGATCTACATCAGACGTTAGCAGCACTGGTTACTGTATTTTTTCATGAAATAATCTTTGAAACAGCGCCTCGAAAGTTTATCCAGTTATACTGTTTTGTATTTTCCTCCGGTTATAACACAAACAAGAAGTTAATGTATAGAGAAGAAAAGGCTTGTTTTACGTTTATATATCGATTCCCCAGTATGCTTTCCCCACCCAAAACCCGGAGTTCCCACTGGGGGGTCCCACATTATCGGAGGATATAGATGTATATATATTTCTGAAACTATTCATTTGCGACGGGAACGAGTGATATTTTCGAAGAGAGCGTAATTTTTTCTATAAGAAAAAGTAGATGATTTCCTAGGTTACATTGCCCTGTAATACACTACAATGAAACCCCTCACGGAAAATACCAAATCACATCATAAAATGAAAGAAATACAGGTAGGCCTATACATCGTAAACTATTCCCAACGACCTAACCTAACTTAATGCCCTGGATTCTTACCTAGGAAGGCTAAGTCTGTGCAATCCTCTCTCCTTCCTAACCTGACTTAAGAAGTCCATTCGCTTATCACAATAAGAAAAAAAAAGAAAATACAGGAATGCATCATAACCTATTCCAAAATCTATAACCTAACCTTATGTGCTTGATTCTAGGTCGCTCCAAAATCTTGAATTAGGACACCATATCTCTTAGAAAACGTGAAAAAGGCCCCATTTTTACAATTAGACTTAGCTTATCACACCTACCTTAACTAGACGCGATGGGGTATCAATCGGTTCCAAACTTCTCTTCAGCTGCCTTCGTGAGGTCAAGAGAGTGTTAGTTGGAAAGCCGAGGTAGTAGAGGCAATCAGCATTAATGGAAAATTGGTAAAATAGATGCTCCTCTTTACCTTCAAGAATATTTATCGGGATAAATACGTCCGGTTACCAGAGCACTAACCCTCTCCGAACGTTCAGTAATTTGAGTAGGGTGTTTGGGTTAGAGGAAGCCACAAAATTTACTTTTTCTTTTTTTTTTTTGGCACGATGTTCATACACAATAGTTTTTAAGAAGTTTTCTGTCTACCATTTATAGCATGTAATAACACAGCCAGTTTTGATGTATTTCAGAGTCAAAGGCACCGGGGTGGTAGGGAAAAAAAGTTTGACACCTCAATATCCATGAACAGCCATATATCACTGATAGGCCTTCGCAGGGTGTACAATGAGATTCGTTAATCCTCTGATTTAACTAGGCCGTGTCCTTCTTTGAGGATAGTATTGCCTAAAATACAGTCCTTCTACTGTCACTCCTAAAACAATAGCTACTCTGCTGAACTTCAGTGCGTGCTAGTCCTTACACCGTCACTCCAAAAGAATAGCTCCTGCCTCCTGCTATATTTCAGTGCGAGCTAGTCACAATTCACAAACGATATTCCAAGAACTTTTATTACAAAATTGTGATTTCGACAATCGTGTAACCAGTGAATATCAAACAGAATTAATTGATAGGGAGGGAAATGATAGTCAACAGGGAAAGCTATTACACCGCTGTCTCTTCTGGTTCTGGTTCTGGGGTGAGGCATAGTCTTTACAACGGCGCCTCTAACGTTTCTCTTCTTGTACTGTTTTGTCTTATCTTCCACATTATGTTTAATACTTCTTTTTTTCTTTTCTATATTTGTTTCACTAAATAAAAATAATCCTATTATTTTCTTTGGGTCTTCGTCGTATGGTTGTTGTAGCTCAATTACTTCCTTCCTTTCTTTTCTATATTCCTGGCAAAGAAACAAAAAATGTATCAAATCTTCCTCCTCATTTTCACAAAAATTACAGTTTATATTTCCCCCCATTATGTCTATTTACAATATTTAGTTTTAACGTATTAGTTCTTGCTCTAAAAGATATCACTGAAGCAAATGTATTGTCATAAATTAACTCTTCTTTAATTTCTTTCTTCCACGTTCTATATATTTCTAAGCTCACTTTACTTTCTATTTCTTCTTTCCACTTTTCAGTATCCCACTTTCTGGTTTCCGTTCTTATTTATTCTTCTTTCCCATCGTTGCCATTATCCCTATCAAGAGATCGGTTACTCGATGAGCCTTATTCAATCCCTTCCACCAAAGGCATCCCATTCTTTGCTCCAGCACCATAAATCTCAGTTTCACGAAAAGTTAAAGTCTAATAAGATTGGAGATACTGGACAGAATTAGGAAGCAATAAATTCTCACGTAAAAAATAGTAATATGTTTTTGCATTCCATAAGTCACTGTGAAATTGACCAATGTTGGTAATACAATATAGTTTATACTGCTAGTCTGTGCACAGATGAGCCCTTTGTCGTTAATTGCGCGATTTCCTTGAGCTGCAATCAATTTCGTCGAGGACACCCAAAGTTCCCAAATTGCAGTTAATTGGATAATCTTAAAACAAAAGAACCAAGTATCACCATTGCCCTAGTACCAATAATTCAAGAAAAGTGGAAATACGACCAGGTTTAGTTCCCATCATAAGGCATTATTAGATACTTTACACTAAAATAAAAAAATTTAACCAGAAGCAAATGCGGGACACTGATCAGTTACCGTTGACAATTGGTAGGAATATGCAAGGATAATAATATATGTCAATGCCTCGGTAATCATTATTTCCCGAGATGTTTTAATATACTTTGTTACTATTTATACTGAACACGTATGTTTTTTTTTTTTTTTTTTCAAATCTTCTATCATCTTTCATTATTCCTTCCGTTTCACCAAACACAACTATGTCATCTGTAAATCTTAAGTCGTTAAAGTATTCCCCATTGATATTGATTCTTACATTTTCCTAACATGAATTTTTTAAAATTTCTTCTAGGCATGCTGTGAATGATTTAGGAGAGACGGTGGCTTCTTGTTTCATTCCTTTCTCAATCGGAAGTTTCTCAATAGCTGTATGTAGTTATAGGATTGGTGTATTTCCTGTATAGATATCTTCTAGTGTTCTAACATGAGATTCATCTATTCCTTGTCTTTGAACGGCTTCCATTACTGCTGAGTTTTGGACAGAATTAAAAGCTTTTTCTTTACTTTACTTTGGTGGCTGCTTTTCCGGTCCTATACAGCAGGGGAACCCCACTCTCTCATACATATTTGTTTGTCATACTCTAATGAATTTTCCATTAGCTGGTTAATTTCATGGATAATCTCTTGGTTGATTAAAGTCAAGTTCGGCTTAATGGGATCTTTGTAAATATTTGGTATTTGTTACTTATTTTAGAATGATTTATTGTTAATTTGTTCTCTTCGTTTATTTATTTCCTTGTTTCCTTTCCTCACTGGGCTATTTTTCCCTGTTGGAGCCCCTGGGCTTCCAGCATCTTGCTTTTCCAACTAGGGTTGTAGCTTGGATAATAATAATAATAATAATAATAATAATAATAATAATAATAATAATAATAATAATAATAATAATAATAATAATAATAATAGGAGAGTAAACTTATTAGGAAACCATTTTTCCATGACTTTTGTGTCTCCCTTTTTGCGAATTAATATAATGATAAAATTTTTACAAAATGTACAATTTATGCAAACTGTAGCATGTTTTAATATTATGAAATTTCCTCCATCTATTATTAAATCAATTGTTAGGCCATCTACTCCTGCTGCTTTGCCTCTTTTCATACATTAATGCTTTCTTTACTTCTACTGCTATGTTTAGTACCGACTCAAGTGTTTCATTATTTCTATTGATAAAGATGTATCTTATATAACTATTGTATAGAAATCCTCTGCAATTTTATCACTCCATCTCCATTTCCATTTTCATCCTTTAACGCAATCATCTGATGCAGCCCTGCTCCAAGTCTTCTTTTTTATCAATTTGATGCTTCTTTCTTTTATTAGTGTTTCCTCAATTTTGATTTGATAGTGTTTACGAATATCTTATGTTTATAGTTTGTTTATTGTTTGGACAGTTCAGCTAAATCTGTTTCATATCTTGCATTTTAATATCATTTCCATACTTTCTTTATTAGGGTTTTGGTCTTTTCCGATAGCTTTCCCTAATCTTGTGTGGGAACTTTTCCACCCATCTCTTGTGCTGATTCCAATACAAGTTTTGTTGAATTGCTGTTCATTTCTTCTTTATTTGCTTCCGTTTCATCATATAGCTAGAATACCTATTTTTCTATTGTTAAACTAAACTCATCAGAATTTTCTTATTACGAGGGTGTTTATTTTCTTTCCTAAAATTAGTTTTCCTCTTCTTTCCTTAGATGTAAAAAAAAAGAAATAAAGAATTGCTCCTCACCATTCTATGATCGCTTGACCATAAAACTGTGATTGTGGAATTTACGTCATCGATACCGCTAATCTGCTCCACATCTTGATCAAATGTGGAATCTGAGTGTTAAATTCCACACTTTGTAAAGAGATGATGTAAGTCGAATAAAATGTAATAAAAAGTAATAGATAATTAATATGAGTGTTTTATTATTTATTTTCCCCGTGATATCTATATAAAAATTACAATCATCGTAAAGTCTTGATCAAGTGTGAAGTGTGGATTCTGAGTGTTAATAAATTCCACACTTTGTCAAGAGATGATGTATGTCGATTAAAATGTAAGAAAAAGTAATAGATAATTAATATGAGTGTTTTATTATTTATTTTCCCCGTGATTTCTATATAAAAATTACAATCATCGTAAAGTCTATGACAGTGTGGATGCTCAGTGGAGTTCAGCGTTTGATGTTGCCGACTCACTGAAAGACTGATTCTCGAATCAGTGTGGAGGGAATTCATTGCAATTGCCTCACAACAGTTGTTTTTTTTTTACGTTATCCGCGTGTATATTAGTTATATTGTAAAATTGTGCGTATTATAACACATATAGACAAATCATTTAGTATGATAGCACATTCCTCCTCAGTGCAATATAGTGTAACTGACAAACGTTATCAAGTGAGAGAGGTGAAACTGGGACTAATCACCATTTTTCCATAAATGCTTATTGCCTCTATTACCTCGGCTTTCTAACTAACACCCACTTGGACCTCACGAAGGCGAAAGAGAAGTTTGGAAGAGATTGATACACCACCGCGAAAAGTTAAGGTACGTGTTATAAGCTAAGTCTAATAGTAAAAATAGTTTTTTTTTTTCACGTTGTTCTATTAGATATGATGTACTAATTTAGGCTAAGGATTTTGAAGTGACCTAGAATTAAGCACATTAGGTTAGGTTGTAGATTTTGGAATAGGTTATGATGCATTCCAGTCTTTTCCCTTTTTTTATTGTGATAAGCGAATGGACTTCTTAAGTCAGGTTAGGAAGGAGAGAGGATTGCACAGACTTAGCCTTCCTAGTTAAGAATCCAGGGCATTAAGTTAGGTTAGGTGGTTGGGGTTTCATTGTAGTGTATTACAGGGCAATGTAACCTAGGAAATCATCTACTTTTTCTTATAGAAAAAATTACGCTCTCTTCGAAAATGACACTCGTTTCCGTCGCAAATGAATAGTTTCAGAAATATATATACATCTATATCCTCCGATAATGGGGGACCCCCAGTGGGTTTTGGGTGGGGAAAATATACTGAGGAATTGATATATAATCGTTAAACAAGCCTTTTCTTCTCTATACATTACCCTCTTGAAATTATAATAATCGGAGGAAAATACAAAACAGTATATCTGGATAAACTTTCGAGGCGCCGTTGCAAAGATTGTGTCATGAAAAAATACGGTTTCATTGTAGTGTATTACAGGGCAATATAACCCAGAAAAACAGCTACGTTTTCTTATAGAAAAATTGCGCTCTCTTCGAAAATGACACTCGTACCAGTTACAAATGAATAGTTTC
Source organism: Palaemon carinicauda (assembly GCF_036898095.1). Taxonomy (NCBI): domain Eukaryota; kingdom Metazoa; phylum Arthropoda; class Malacostraca; order Decapoda; family Palaemonidae; genus Palaemon; species Palaemon carinicauda. Next base: position 40,816,680 of record NC_090737.1, on the reverse strand, counting down.
AGAAATATATATACATCTATATCCTCCGATAATGGGGGACCCCCAGTGGGAACTGGGGGTTTTGGGTGGAGAAAACATACAGCGTAATCGATATATAAACGTAAAACAAGCCTTTTCTTCTCTATTCATTACCTTCTTGAAATTATAATAACCAGAGGAAAATATAAAACAGTATATCTGAATAAACTTTCGAGGTGCCGTTCCAAAGATTTTGTCATGAAAAAATACAGTAACCAGTGCTGCCAACGTCCGATGTAGATCAAATGTTATTTTGTGACCTGTCATACTACTAGGCTAGGTTAGGTGGGTTTGTTAGGTTCTGTGCCCTTTTTGTACATTTTATATACAGTATTGGGTAAAACTTATATGGAGAAATTATTTAAGATACGTATGGAAATATCTATCATTGCTATCGTTAGTAATGTTAGCAAGCCGTTGGTAACTCTGTGTACCATACGTCAACGTTGGTAACACTGTGTATTATTGGTAACGTTGCTAATGTTATCGTTCGCGACCGTGCAACTTGAAGTTAGCCGAATTGGTTGATCTGTTTGTTTCCGATTGAAATGAACATCAAATTCGGTTAAATCACGTTATTTACTATAGGAAAACATATATTTTCAGTTCGAAATCTCACCCTGTAATACAATAAAATTCATTGTAGTGTATTACAGGGCAATGTAACCTAGGAAAATAACTACTTTTTCTTACAGAAAAAATTACTCTCTCTTCGAAAATGACACTCGTACCAGTTACAAATGAATAGTTTCAGAAATATATATACATCTATATCCTCCGATAATGGGGGACCCCCAGTGGGAACTCGGGGTTTTGGGTGGGGAAAGCATACTGGGGAATTGATATATAATTGTAAAACAAGCCTTTTCTTCTCTTTACATTACCTTCTTTAAATTATGATAATCGAAGGAAAATACAAAACAGTATATCTGGATAAACTTTCGAGGCGCCGTTGCAAAGATTGTGTCATGAAAAAATACAGTAACCAGTGCTGCCAACGTCCAATGTAGATCAAATGTTAACATTCCATGCTAACATTAGCACCCGTACGTTCGTCCGTTTGTGCATAGCAGTTTCGCCCTGAGCAGAAACTCGTCCCCCCTGCGCAGAAATTTTTTCCCATTTTATTACTCGTTTTATTATCCTATTCCTTTTTAAATCATCTCATTTTATATTCCCATTCAATATTTATCATTCATTTTATTTTGCCTTCATAAATTGGGTTTATTTCTTTTGTTATTCCTTTTTCACTACCCGGTTTCACATAAATCCTTCCTCTGGACTAGTTTCCCTATCCAGTTCATTCATGGTAAAACCATCTCATTTTATATTTCCTTTCAATATTATTTATCATTAATTCCATTTTACCTTCCTATATTTTTTTTTCATTTCCCTTTCACTCCCCAGTATCACATAAATACTTTCCCTGGACTAGTTTCCCTACCCAGTTCATTTATGTTTACCCCCTAGACTCCCTTTTTTTTCTGTTAACCCTTTTACCCCCAGGCTATTTGGAAATTTCCAACCCTTAACCCCCAGGGGGCTATTTTTTCCCAGCACATTTTGCAGTATATTTTTTTGAATTGCTCTAACAGCCTTAATTTTTGTCATAGAGAGGTCAGGTTGGTCTCATTCTCTTGGAAAATGCCTGAATTTTCTCAAAAAATTATCAAAAATATGAAAAAAAAAGATTTTATAACATCTTTTTGCAAGGACGTACCGGTATGTCCATGGGGGTAAAGGGATGGCTTTTGTGAAACGTACCAGTACGTCCTTTGTGGGTAAAAGCGTTAACCAATCAGGAACCGATATGTATTCAAAGTTTACACAAGGGGGTTGACAACTGGTATTTCCAGACCCCCTTCCTTTGTCTCTTTAAGCGGTCTGTTCATCCCTCTTCTACGAAGCCCTTTTCCTTTGTAACCTTTGAACTAGTCAGGTGTCCGTCATTTCGAGTGAGATTTATGTTTTCGTATTTTACGATGGAGGAAATTATAGATATTTGTAACGGCTGCAGTATTCCGTAGCTAAAAGCATTTGCTAAATTCCATGGTGATTTCTATGATTCTTCTGCCAATGTTGATATTTTCCTGAAAACACACAATGTAATTCCTCAACGCTTGCAGTGCCCCAGGTGTCGTTCCCCCCTATCTTACAGGAAAGATATTCACGTGTTTTATTGCAATACCGAATCCACCATACCTAAAACCAAAAAGAAACGTCGTTATGGTTATACCGTTACTTCCTATAAAGGTACATTTATGGGAAAACGTCGTCTACCCCCATGGAAGACTCCCGTGACCCGCAAGTTTCGGCGTCTTCTTCGTAAAGGTAAGGAGAATTTTACCGTTTTCAGTAAATACCTGAGGTTTGTGACCTGTCATACTACTAGGATAGGTTAGGTGGGTTTGTTAGGTTCTGTGCCCTTTTTGTACTTTTTATATATTGAGTAAAACTTATATGGAGAAATTATTTAAAATACGTATGGAAATATCTATCATTGCTATCGTTAGTAATGTCATCGTATCGTTGGTAACTCTGTGTACCATACATCAACGTTGGTAACACTGTGTATTATTGGTAACGTTGCTAATGTTATCGTTCGCAGTACATTCGTTTAAGAGAAGTGACACCGTTGAAGAAATGCTTATATTTAAATATTTTAACACAACATATATGACATCACTGATTATATTTAACCATTTTCACAGAAAATATATGTTTTCCTGTAGGAATTAACGTGATCTAACTGGTTTTCACCTTCATTTCATCCGTAATAACAGCAACCAATTCGGCAACTTAATGTTATCGGAATTGGTTGATCTGTTTGTTTCCAATTGAATTGAACATCAAATTCGGTTAAATCACGTTATTTACTTTAGGAAAACATATATTTTCTGTTCGGAATCTCACCCTGTAATACAATACAAAATTACCGTGGTTGGGAATGTTTCATCCCTGCATTTCCCTCTTTTTGTTATAAAGTGATACGGCTTCTTAGGTCATTTTAGGGAGGAGGGCGGATCGTAGCCAGGTGAGCCTTCCCATATATGTAAGAATTCAGCGTATCAGGTTAATTTAGATGGTTGGGAATAGGTTACGATGCTTCCCTGTATTTCCTTCATTTTATGATAAGTGATATGGTATTTACAGTAAGGTAAGGTTATGTAGGAGGATGAATTGCTGAGGTCTTAAGTAAGAATTCAGAGAGTTAGGTTAGGTTGTTTTGATTAGGTTATAAGGCATCCATGTATTTTGCTCTTTTTACATTATGTGATATGGTATCTTAGGTCAGGTTATGGAGAAGGATGGATTGCAGAGGACTTAACCTCTCGTATTAAGTAAGAATCCATTGCATTAGGTAAGGTTAGGTGGTAGGAAACATGTTATGATGTATCCCTGTATTTCTCTCTTTTTATGATAAGTGGTATGGCATCTCAGGTCAGGTTAGGGAGGAAGTCAGATCGCAGGGGCTTAGCCTTCCTTGGTAAGCAAGAATCCAGCCCATTAGGCTAGGGTAGGTGGTTGTTATTAGGTTTCGAAGTATCCCTGTATTTCACCGCTTTGTTCCCCTCCTAAAAGTACCAATTTCCCACTATGATTCTCAATTCTATTTGTTCATCAAGAGTATCCTGTAAGCCTATTCCTAAAACTACTCCTGTTCTTATGCGTCATACAAACCCTTGTCCTTTTATTTACTTTGGCATGAGCTTGAATCGGTCGTTGAAATAGATAAAGAGTAGATATCCGACTGGATAGGGTATGGGGTGAGGAGTCTCGCTCCCTCGAATCACCTAAAAACTACTTTGACTGCTGTGGCGCACTGACGTACACCAGTGATTAGCCCTCCCCAATGCCTTTAAAGCACTTGCAAAAACTGTTGATTCTCTTTTCTTGAGTGTGTGGTTGTTGAATATTGGAATGGAAACAAGAACTTAGTGTTGCCAAGGATTAGGTAATGGCCGCAGCTACTTCATGGCGAAACTAGCTGTGGATTCGCACTCCCTCTTTGCTTTGTTTGTTGTCATATCTGTTTGCAAGTATCAATCGTGGCCTCTGGTGCAGTGGCAGGTGTATGCCCTGAAGGGGAATAAGCACACGTGTTTGTCGGAGTTGGACTGAGCAACACCCAATATGACACTAGCGAAGATTACCAGGTAAAATTATAGAACAACATGGGACAACATTTCTAATAGGAAAAACCTTTTTTCCTATTGTAAATTCAGTGGAACATCTACACACGAACGTATCTACATCCGAATTTTCCAACATCCGAAGTGAAATTTGAGCAATTTTTCGACTCTACACCCGAATTTTATTTCAACACACGAAGTAAGCAATTTTCGTCGTACTGGTTGTATCCGAATTTCTCGACACACGAAGTGTAATTCGAACACGTTCCTACTCTACACCCGAAGTAAACAATACTCGTGCACGTAGATGGTACTCATAGCGCCGGATGTATTTTTTATTTCCGCCGATAGAAGGCAGCATTTCTACCTCGGAGGGACCCTCAATTAGCGTGGCTTGGGACATTCCTCTGTTCTCGTCGGCTTCGTGTGGTTGTGCCCTGTGCGTTCTGCTATTAAGTGTGTTTTAATCGTGATTTTTTTCTTTTCATCCTTTTACGGTATTTTACGTAAATCATGGGTCCTAAAAGGCTTAGTTCTGCAAGTGGTAGTGGTAGTGGTGAGAAAAGGAATAAGGAAATGCTTTCTTTAGAAGTAAAGCAAGGAATTATTGAAAAGCATGAGGGTGTGAGTGAACTTGCAAAAGAACATACAGAGGAGCTCAAGGAACCCCATGGTATGTCTGAGCACATGAGTGATGACAAGGAAGGGATCGAGGAGGTAGAATATGTGTTAGGTTTGGCGCAAATAAAAGAGATGTTAGGAAAATATTAAGACGTGGTCGACTTCATCAAAAAATACCATCCAAATAAATTGCAGGTTTGTGGTGTAGTTGCGCAGTTTGATGATGTTTCCCTAGTTTATTTTCGAAACATTCTGAAAAGCTGTACCAAGCAAATTTCTATCGATAGCTTCTTTAAAAAAATTACGAAGCGAACTCGTGATGAAGAGGAAGGAAGTGGTTCAAAGAAAACGGCAAAGAGTGAAGCGAAAGAAAGTGAAACAAAGAAAACGGCAAAGATTGAAGAGAAAAAAATTCAATCAATTTTAAGTGTAGAGGGAAAGTGATTAAAATTAATTATCAAAAAGAAAAAAAGAAAATGTTAAAAAAATATAAAATATAAAAATAAAAAAAAAAAATCAGCTAAGTTAGTTTAAAGTTCACTTAGTGTAAGGTAGAATAAGTTACGGTAGTGTACGTTTATCGTAGTCAACCTCTCTACCTCCTCGCCCCCCGTCCGTCTCCTCTCTGCATAGCAAGACCAACACCTGCGCTGGACTTTCTAAGGTAAAGTGACGCTAAAAACCCATTTCTTATTTACTATTTCTTGATAATTATTCTTTTTTACATGTCTATTATCTAATTTAGAGTGCATATTGTCATGTGTAATTATGTGTAGTAATTTATTAAGGAGTTATCATAGGTTTTTGGGCTCAACCACGGATTAATCCTATTTCAATGTATTCTTATGGGAAAATTCGTTTCTACTGTACATCCGAACATTTTCTACATCCGAAGTCGGTTGTGGAACGTATTAAATTCGTATGTGGAGGTACCACTGTAGTGTGCTTTCAACGAATTTGACCTTTATTTCCACTGCAAATAAGTCGTTCTAACGTTATAGACCCCCACCATTCCCGACGGACAAAAGTGGGAAGCTAGGACTTGGGTGAGTAAAAACATGACAAAATGAGATTATTTAACACTTCTGAGATTTGTAATAGGCCACAGAAACTAACAAGCACACCTAACCTAACCTAGTAGTTCTCAGACCTAGCCGGGAGCAAGGCCATCCCCCCCGGGACCCACCTTCCCAGGTTACAAACCTTGCTGAGGGATAAGTCCTTCGAACCCCTCTTCCTAGGTCATAAACTAGAAGCAAATCACAAATAAATCCTTTCATTATGATAAAGTAGATCACAAATAAATCCTTACATTAGGATAAAATAAATCACAAATAAATCCATACCAGAAATGCACTTGGAACACTTTAATCTTTGAGGGATAACACAATGAGCTTTTAGAAAATGCCATTACGCTTTGTTACGTTGTGCTCCATAACGCACACCAGACACGTAACACAGCTACAAATGACTGAAGAGTTGTCCTAAGAAAACAGGGTGTGTCACAGAACTGCCTATGTCACACTCAAGGGTATATACTGTATGGTAAACTTTGTAATATGGTAGGGGAAGGAAGGAGGAGATACTGTACTTACAAATGAATGAAGAGGAGTACAGTAAATCCATTGATAGAAAGAAAGTGGAAGGAGGGGTTATGCGCAAGTTGTATAAAGTTGTTATTGCGCAACACGCTATGCACAAATGGGAGCAGATACGTGCGACTTCTGAAATGTAAACAAAATAGTAAAATTAGTGTTTCAGTGGAAGAAGATACCCATATTTTGTGCAATTTTTGTGGATTTATTATCCCTCCCAGAGTATAATGTATACAGAAAAGAAAAGGTAAATTTTACCATTGTTTATTAATTCAGTTAAATTTTTGGTGAACTAATCTCCCTTGGGGAGTGTGAAGAGCATGCCTAAACCATCACTATCTAACCCTCACTATGATCTCATCCACATGGCACTCGAGTAATCTCTGTTATATATCATTTCCTCCTACGCCTATTGATGCAAAGGGCTTTGGTTAGATTTCACTAGTCATCTTTATCTTGAGCTTTTAGTTCAATACTTCTCCATTCATCATCTCTTACTTCACGCTTCATAATTCTTGGCCATGATGGCCTGTTCTTCCAACTCTTCTAGTGCCTTGTGAAGTCCAGTTAAATGTTTGATGAACTAATCTCTCTTGGGGAGTGTGAAAAGCATGCCTAAACCATCACCATCTACCCCTCACTATGATCTCATCCATATGGCACTCGAGTAATCTGTTATATATCATATTCTCCTACGCCTATTGACGCAAAGGGCCTCGGTTAGATTTCACAAGTCGTCTCTTATTTTGAGCTTTTAGTTCAATACTTCTCCATTCATCATCTCTGACTTCATGTTTCATAATTCTCAGCCATGTAGGCCTGGGTATTCCAATTCTTCTAGTGCCTTGTGGAGTCTAGTTAAATGTTTGGTGAACTAATTTCTCTTGGGGAGTGCAAAGAGCATGCTCAAACCATCTCCATCTACCCCTCATCATGATCTCATCCACCTGGCACTCGAGTAATCTCTTATATATTATCTCCACCTACGCCTATTGACGCAAATGGCCTCAGTTAGATTTCACCAGTCGTCTCTATATTGAGCTTTTAGTTCTATACTTCTCCATTCATCCTCTCCGACTTTGCATTTCATAATCCTCAACCATATAGGCCTGGGTCTTCCAATATTTCTAGTGCCTTGTGGAGTCTAATTAAATGTTTGGCGAATTAATCTCTCTTAGGGAGTGCGAAGTGCATGCCCAAACCATCTCCATCTACCCCTCATCATAATCTCATACACATGGCACTCGAGTAATCTCTCTTATACTTTATTTCCACCTACGTCTATTGACGCAAAGGGCCTCAGTTATATTTCACCAGTCGTCTCTATATTGAGGTTTTGGTTCTATACTCCTCCATTTATCATCTCTTACTTCGTGCTTCATAATCCTCAACCATATAGGCCTGGGTCTTCCAAATTTTCTAGTGCCTCATGGAGTCTAGTTAAATGTTTGGCGAACTAATCTCTCTTGGGGAGTGCGAAGAGCATGCCCAAACCATTTCCATCTACCCCTCATCAGGATCTCATCCACCTGACAATCTAGTAATCTCTCTTATATATTATCTCCACCTACGCCTATTGACGCAAATGGCCTCGGTTAGATTTCACCAATCGTCTCTATATTGAGCTTTTAGTTCTATACTTCTCCATTTTTCATCTCCGACTTCGTGCTTCATAATCCTCAACCATATAGGCCTGGCTCTTCCAAATTTTCTAGTGCCTCATGGAGCCTAGTTAAATGTTTGGCGAACTAATCTCTCTTGGGGAGTGCGAAGAGTATGCCCAAACCATCTCCATCTACCCATCACAGTGATCTCATCCACATGGCACTTGAGTAATCTCTCTTATATATTATCTCCACCTACGCCTATTGACGCAAATGGCCTCGGTTAGATTTCACCAATCGTCTATATATTGAGCTTTTAGTTCTATACTTCTCCATTCATCATCTCCGACTTCGCGCTTCATAATCCTCACCCATATAGGCTTGGGTCT
>NC_090737.1:40800820-40803320 GCF_036898095.1 Palaemon carinicauda | reverse complement strand
GAAAAGTGAGTTAAAAATCAAACTTTTAACATCCTTCTGAGAGAAAAACATAAAGACCTGAAGAAGAGAGTAAACTCAAAGTTAGCGGCAAGCCGTAAGCAGTTTTACAAAAGCGAATATCTGAAAGCTAAAGGCAATGTCTCTGCTACTTGGAAAATAACAAAAAATATGCTCATTTAATGGTCAACAAACAGATAAGAGCTCTATGCTATTGCCAGCAGTAACTGATGTACACTCTAAGGCTGAAAAATTCAATGATTTTTTCGCTGAGGTCGGGAAAAAAACTTCGAAAAAACCCAAGAGGAAATTAGGGAAATATAATATCTCTACTGAAACAGTACGTAATATTCCAGTTAGAGAATTAGATAGTTTTAAGCCTACTCCTGTTGATTGTAATACTGTCATATTAACTTATAAAAAATCTTAAAACACAAATGCTTTTGGATCTGACGGGATTAGCTTGCGTTTCATTAGGATGGGTTATATATTATTGCTTTTTACCTTTACAGTTATAATTAACACATCCATAGCCACTAAAGAGTATCCGGACTTATGGAAAAATCCCCACGTAATTCCTGTTTTTAAGAGTGGTGATATGGAAGACGTCTCCAATTATCGTCCTATATCTTTGCTACCGGTATTGTCAAAAGTTCTGGAAAAAATAATTGCTATTCAATTAACTAACTTTTTTAGGAGACAAATGGTCTAATCTCACAAAGTCAACACGGCTTCAGGCCAAAATTATCAACTGAAACGGCTCTATAAAAGTATCAGATAAGATTTATAATAACATGGATAATAAGAAAGTCTCACTACTCCTTTTACTTGACCTCTCAAAAGCCTTCGATAGCGTGAACCATAATATATTATTTGATAAATGTACATCACTAAGTATAGATCCACTTTGGTTTATGAATTACCTACATAACAGATCCCAGACAGTTAGAATGGGTCAAACTGTGTCGGTCCAAAAAACTGTAGAGTTTGGTGTGCCGCAGGGCTCTATTCTTGGCCCAATACTCTTTGCAATTTATGTCAATGATCTGGTCAAATCACTACCCGCTGTTTTGTCATCCAATATGCCGACGACACCCAGATCTTAATTGAAGGAAATGTAAGTGAAATAGACGAACTAATTCATAGGGCAAAATGCATACTAAAGAAGGCCAAATACTACTTCTTAACTAATGGTTTGCTTCTTAATGAGAAAAAAAACACAATTAATTTTTATAGGTTCCCGACAATATATATCAGAAATTGGAGATAATGTACAAATAGATTTTAATGGAAATATGATTAAACCCATGAAAGCTGTAAAAAATCTAGGGGTTTATTTTGACAGATATATGACGTTTGAAACTCATATAGATGAAATTTATAAGAAAGTGATGGGCACTTTAATTTATTTAAATAGAGTAAAAGACTCATTTGATTCCTCTACGCGTAAAATAGTTGTTCAGTCGCTGGCTATGAGTATAATCAACTACTGTTTAAGAATTTGGGGAGTAACTGGCTCTACACAAATGAAAAGGGTTCAAAAACTTCAAAACTTTGCCGCCCGAGTGGCTGTTGGTAATGTAAAAAAACATGACCACATATCCCCTTACCTCAAAAAATTAGAATGGTTAAAGATAAAAGACAAATATACCATAGATGTCTGTAATTTGGTATTCAAAACAATACGTAAAATAACTCCTGAATGGTTATACGATTTTCCAACAGTACACGCAGTTAATGGGGTTTCTACTCGACAGCAGGAAAATCTATATGTAGAAAGGGCGAAAACAGAGATAGGCTCCCGCCAGTTTAGAGTTCGAGGCCCAGCATTATACAATAAAGTACCTGGCACAATTAAACAAAAATCCTCTCTCGCTGCTTTTAATGTAAACTTAAAGAAACTAATCTTAAATGGTCCCGATTAATGTAAGAATGTTATGATTAATTGCCTTATTAAAAGTGCTTTTGAAGGCACTACTGTACTTCGATAGATGTTGGAATTAGTTTTAGATAATATTTATGGATAAGATGGCTTTTATTTACAAATTAAGATTTCCTTATAATCTAGTATGCATATTTGATTACTATGTGTTATTTTAATATGATTTGTACATGACTTGTTTTTAACACAACTTATGTGGTCTATGACAATGTATTTCATTATTCGGCAAGTGTTTTTTTTTTTTTTTTTTTTTACTCACTATATTCTAAGTAAATACTTTCTGATTTCATTATATTCTTTTATTACTGATGAATTATTTCAATTACAAAGTTTTAGCCGATTTATTGATTCTTATAACAACTTTTGTATGTCTAAAATAACAAATATTTGAACTGTTTGTAAGATGACTTTACTAATTGTAGCCTTATATTTTATGAATACCCAATGTAAATATTGGAAATAAAGAATTATTATTATTATTATTATTATTATTATTATTATTATTATTATTATTATTATTACTCTCTCTCTCTCTCTCTCTCTCTCTCTCTCTCTCTCTCT
>NC_090737.1:40748452-40793452 GCF_036898095.1 Palaemon carinicauda | reverse complement strand
ATGCTTCGTCTTCTTTGCTCTAGTCGAGATTTCATTAATAATTCTATGAGCAATTCTTACTTCATAGCCACTTCTTGAATTCATAGCTTTGTCAGCCTCATCTACTTTACTGTCTAAATATTCTCTCCAGTCATTCCTGTCTTATTTTGACCTCGCTATCAATACTTTGATACTTACCATGCTCTACCCTGTAATTTTCATTACTTCCTCGAAAACTTTCAACCATCAATTTCTGTCTTTTTCTCCTTTTTATAGTATCCCAAGTATCATTCCATATCCATGGCTCTCTCCTTGTAACTGCGTGTCACAAGACCTCGCTACCAACTGACTGATATATGTTCTTAATATCACACCATTCTTTATTAATTGTCAGTTCTTCATATCTTAAAGTTTCTAAGACTGCAAATCGATTCCTACATTCAGTTGCAAATGTCTCTCTGTGCTCTCCTTGTAAAAGCTTAGTTTATCAAACCTAGGTATTCTATTCATCTTTCTGTTGGGTGCTTTTAGTTTTAATTTTAGTGTTGCAATGGGGAGCTGGTGATTATTAACAATATCTGCATCTCTCTAGCTTCTTACATTTCTCAGAGTCCTCCTCCTTTCTTTATGAATGGCAATGTGATTTATCTGATTTTTGTAATTGTCACATGGTGAAATCCATGTATACTTGTGGATCTTTTTCTATTGAAAAAGAGTACCCCCAATAACAAGATTGTTTGCTGAATAGAAACTTATGAAATGGGCTCCATTTTGATTTGCAACTTTGCCAAGTCCCTTGACACCCATCACATTCTCTATCCCTTAATTATTTCTTCCAACTTTAGCATTGAAGTCGCCAATCACAATTTTCATATATCTCTCAGGGATCTCATCTATTACACTCTGCAATTCTTCATAGTATTCATTTTTGCTTTCTTCAGGGGAATTATTTGTTGGGGTATAGCAAACTGTAATACTCATATTGCACTGGTTTGATTTTAATTTGCTAGTAACAATCTACTATTTACAGCTCTCCACTCTGTTAATGCTTGTTCTGCTCTTATTGTCATCCTCATTCCTACCCCTTCTCTTCCTACTCCATCTGATCTTCCTGAGTAGATATATATATTTCCTTAGTCTAAAGTTTCCTTGCCAATCCCCTTTCAACGTGTTTCACTTAGGGCCAAGATGTCCAAACTATATTTCATAAATTCATTCTCCACTTGTTGTAACTTCTCAATCTGATTCATGATTCTAACATTTCAATTACGTATTTTCAATTTTTCTTTAGTGTTTATAAACAAAGAGATTCTTAGCACCCCGCTATGCCCAAGACTGGGGGCCATTCTTTCATCTTCTCTTTCCATGAATAACAAAATCCATTGAGGATTCATTGGGTAGATACATCAAAGGATAGCCAGTTCCTTGTGATGTGCAGTGCCTATCTAACTAAGGCAAGGGACCCCTGCCAGTCCATACTAATTCTAGTAAGATCAACCGCCAGGCATCAGGAGTAAAAGCCAAAGAGATAGTTTGTCTTTCGCCTTAAATCCAATCCATCACCCTGCGGCCAGTGACTTCATCGAGATTTAGGGGGGCATTTCCTCCACACCCAAAGCTCTCATTACTCCACCAAGTTGCTCATCTGCATATACGAGTATAGCCATTGGCAAACAGGGATTGCTAAGATATACCACCTAGCACTCACAGCAAACTAACCTAGTATGGCTGGCCCTGACTAGTAAAGGTTTGCTTTTCATGGCGATACGCAAACCCTATCACAACGTTAAAGTATCTCCGCTCAGAAAGGGTAGGCTATATATCAGTTTATGAAAGGTGAAATGTCACTTTCTCTAAAAAGAAAAGTATTTAATGAGATGATGCTACCAGTTTCAACCTATGCATCAGAAACATGGAGCCTTACTAAAGCCTTAGAACATAAGCTAGTTATAACTCAAATAGCTCTGAAAAGAATGATGATGGGAATAACACTAAGAAACAAAAAAAGAGCAACTTGGGTATGAGGGCAAACTAAAGTAGAGGATATTCTAACATGTAGAAAAAGAAACGGATATAGGCAGGATATATATTGAGAATGACAGATAATATATGGACATTAAGAATAATAGAATTAATACCTAGAGATTGAAAAAGAAGCAGGGGAAGGAAGAGAAGACGTTGGATTGACGAACTAAGAAAGTTTGCGGGTGTGGACTTGCATAGAAAGACCATAAATAGACGCAAGTGGAAGTACATGTCGAAGCCTTTTTTTTCTGCAGTAGACTAGTGGTGGCTGATGATGATGATGTGTGTGTGTATATATATATATATATATATATATATATATATATGTATATATATATATACACATATATATATATATTATATATATATATATATATTTATATATATGTATATATATAATTAATATGTATATGTATATATATGTATATATATATGTATATATGTTATTTATATAAAAACTTGTATATATATGTTATACATATAGATCACTATGTGTAAATGCATATATATATATATATATATATATATATAAAGGTGCACAAACATATAGTATATATACATACATATATATTTGTATATATATAATGCATATGTCATCATTTCTTGCACCTATTGACGCAAAGGGCCGGGGTTAGATTTCGCGAGTCGTTTATATTTTGAGCATTTAGATCAATACTTCTCCAATCATCACCTACTTCACGCTTCATAGTTCTCAGTCATGTAGGCTTGGTTTTCCAACTCTTCTAGTGCCTTTTGGAGCCCAGCTGAACGTTTGGTGAACTAATCTTTCTTGGGGAGTGCGAAATGCATGCTCAAACCATCTCCATCTACCCGTCATCATGATCTCATCCACATATAGCACTCGAGTAATATCTCTTATAGTTTCATTTCGAATCCTGCCCTGTCATTTAACTCCAAATATCCTTCTGAGGGCTTTGTTCCAAAATCTACAAAATTTGTTAGATATTGCTTCATTGTCATACCATGACTCGGCCATACTGTAACACCGATCTCACTAAACTGATATATAGCCTGATTTTTATATGTAATTTCATGCGTTTTGATTTCAAAATTTTCCTTAACGCACCCATTGTATGATTTGCTTTTTTCAATCTTTTATTAAACTCTAATTTATATATAAATATGTATATACGTGTATGCATATATACATGCTTATGCAGTATATGTATATACATATTTATGTATATATATGTATGTATATATATATATATATATATATATATATATATATATATATATATGTGTGTGTGTGTGTGTGGTGTGTTTGTGTGTGTATAGCTCTAAAGTTATAATTACGAAAGTTAACATATTTAGTCATTCCCTATTATGTGGTTTACAATCATGAGAAAAAAGTGGGATCGTACGTACTTCCTGTAGTTTGTATATATATATGTATGTATGTAAGTATGTATACAATGCAGATGGTTTTCTGTGTTCCTTAAATTTCTGAAGATTATCCTACGAGAGATTATCTGGCAGTTCTGTATAAAGTTAGAAAGCAAAACGCTTGCAGGTTCATTGTTCTCCCTAAAAGAAACTGATTTTTATTGATGGTATTCCGAAAACAGTATTTTTTTTTCATGTTTTTAAGATTTTTATCCCAATTGTGGTGGACAAAGGAAGACTGATTTTAGTTATCTTGTAAATATTATCAGTTCGAAACCCTTTTTCGTATAAACAATGACCGGATCTCTATTCGTAAGAGATGAGGTCACAAGGAGGTCATGCTTTATATTCTATTACTGTATACTCTCTCTCTCTCTCTCTCTCTCTCTCTCTCTCTCTCTCTCTCTCTCTCTCTCTCTCTCATTTGAGAGCGTTAGAATATAGTCTGTTACATTTGTTCGATTTCTGGTCTTTTGTTGCAAAATCTTTAATTTTGACCCCCCCTCTCTCTCTCTCTCTCTCTCTCTCTCTCTCTCTCTCTCTCTCTCTCTCTCTCTCTCTCTCTGCAGTTTCTTTTAAATTCTTGGAAAATTCTTTAATTTCGACATCTTATCTTTTAGACATCTCGTACCCTATTATTGTCAAGTAGTACGTGATCAGAAACAGTAGGGTCTTATGTTCGTTTGTTTGCGCGTTAAGGGAAGTACGCCTCTATACGTACTTTGTTGTTTTATCTGTAGGTGAGTCGAGATGATCCTTCTTATTAGGAGCCTAAGGAGACTTGGTTAGTAATCTCCTGAAAGGATGAGATGGAGAAGGTTAAAGACGCGTGAATCGAAAACTCCATTTTCTTGTTTACCTGCTTCTATATTTCTACGTGTTTAAAATATATTTTCTTTTCGCCTGCAAAGTACGCAAGACGTTTTATTGAACACATCCAAAAGAGTAATTTTGAACAGTAGATGTAATAAGAGGACATTTCATAATCAGATTAGAGCAGCATTTTTTTTTTTTTGAGGAACTGATTAAATTGTTGTGATTCATTTTTTCATCTATTTTTGCAAGGGCATCTATTCGTCAACTGGGGGCCACATTTGTTTTATTTATCTTACTATCAAAGTTTACATAAAACTTACAAACTTAAATAATTTCCAAATGACAATAATTGTGATTACTTGTATGAATAAATATAATTTCAAATACAGTAATCTAGAAAGTTTCGGGGTCGGACTTTGTACATGCCTGGTCTATACAATTAGTTATCTGATTAAAATGGTTATGCCCAACAACTACCCTCTGGAATAATTGGTACCCCAGGTGTTAAAATGACACCTATACGCCCTTTCCTAATCCCTTGTAAAAATGAGTCCATTAAGATGAAAGTAAAACATTACTTCAAAAGCCACTGAAATGTAAATTGTTCAACGTAAAGACACGACTTATTTCCAGTCGTTTTTATGCATAGGTCTATTGTATTAGCTGGGGCAAAGATTTAATACCAATGAATATTTATGGCCGTTGTATATTTTAAAAAAAATGGTATAAGCGGGAGGTCTTTGTGAAGCACCTAAGGCATGACGGCAGTGAATCTCCCTCTCTAAACTTCCCTGAGTGTGATGACCAGCGTTCCTGACCCCCTCCCTCTCCGCGTATCACCTTTGACCAACACTTAGGTGTCAGGGAAATTCTTTCCGCGTCAGGCGAAACTATTACGAGTCACTGATGACCATTTGCGGTTGTAACGACAGTGAAAACACGTAACTTCTTCTCCCAAGGTTTACCAGTAGGCCTATTGTGATGACTGGCATGCCATCCAGTTTTGTTTATCCCATGATATAATCCAACCGTTTCGTTCGTTAATGACTTTGCTTTGCTCGCACGCAGCCTTTCTTAATGATTTAATAGAACTGGTAACAGCCAGGGTCCTTTCGCCTGAAGGATGGCTTACAAGCTCTTCGTCTAGCAGGACTGGGGAAAACACCCGAGCGGTTAGCCTAGAGAAACCAGATCACCTTTCGAACATTTTCGATTTTGTTGTTCACTTTTGTAGAGGAATTCAGATCATTAAGAGCGTATGGAGAGGATGATTAAGACTTGTAATAGTCGTAGAGAACGTTATCCGTTTATTGCTGAATAAAGTTCTGGGGAAAACATTTCCATTCGTCAGGATTTTAAGGAAAGTGGGTGAAAGGAAAAGGAAAATCTTGCGGGGAAAGGTGCCATAAAGATGTGACCGATCGTGGTACTTTCTTTGGGTAGGAAAGGGAAAGTGGTGGACTTTACTTGGGCATTCATGGGCGATGGCTTCACTTTCTCTATAGTCTCGTCGCAGGCTTTAATGTTGCTTGTTTAAGACTCCAGTAAAAAACGGATTACCTTTCCTAAAATTCTTCTAGTTCTGAATACCATCAAGTTTCTTGAAAAAGAAACCTTTACTGTTAAGATAGCAGAATTTCATTGCATATACATTATTGTTGAGACCAGGAAATTGTATTTTTTATATTCATATATATAGTTAATTTATATCGCCGTTTTTTTCTTATCAAGATCCCGAGTTAATTGTTTTACAGAAAGTATATAACACGCATAAAAAATATTCTTAAACTCAGGTTTCCCTGTACTGTAGATATTGCCGTTCTTTAGGATTATTGTTCGTTGTTGTAAAGCATACAGGCCCTATTCAGTATATATATATATATATATATATATATATATATATATATATATATATATATATATATATATATGTATATATTTAAATACAGTATTGTTTCATCTTTGATTTATAAGGAGTTTTGATTTACATTAGACAGAACACCGCAGGATTTGCAATGCTTGCTTACCAGAATGCATGAAATATCACACGAGGTTGGGCTCAAGATAAATAGAAGAAAGACAGAGATGATGAGAACGGAGTATGCAATGGAAGATGAAATATCATTAGAACGAGAGAAAATTAACGTAATAGAATCATTCAAGTACTTAGGAGCTGTGATCTCCAATACAGGGTCTTTAGAATTAGTGAAAGATTGAAAAGAGCAAATCAGACAATAGCTAGGTTAAGTAGAATTTGGAAATCAGATTGCCTGAAATTACATATAATCAGACTTTATATCAGTTTAGTGAGATCGGTATTACTCTATGAACGTGAGTGGTACGACAATGAATCAATCTCCAATAGATTTAGCAGATTTAAGAACAAAGCCCTCAGAAGGATATTGAGAGTTAAATGCCAGGGCAGGATTAGAAATGAAACTATGAGAGATTACTCGAGTGCCATATGTGGATGAGATCATGATGAGGGGTAGATGGAGATGGCATGGGCATGCTCTTCGCACTCCCCAAGAGAGATTAGTTCTCCAAACGTTCAGCTGGGCTCCACAAGGCACTAGAAGAGTTGGAAGACGCCGGCCTACATGGCTGAGGACTATGTATCGTGAAGTAGGAGGTGATGAATGGAGAATTATTGAATTAAAAGCTCAAGATAATGACGACTGGCGAATTCTAACCGAGGCCCTTTGCCTTAATGAGCGTAGGAGGAGATGATGATCATGAGACTTGAAAACTGTCATTCACACTTTATTTCATTTATCGAAACTGCTGTAATCCAATGCAGATTTCTACGAAAAAACTTCTTAATTCTTTTTAAATTGAAGCACGTATGCTACTGGACTACGTTCAAGGAAAAAGGATAGCTCTGTATAAGGGAAATCAAATTTCATAATCTCTTGGAAATATTTTGAAGTAACGTTTTCATTATGAGATAATTATTCTATTAAACTAAAAAAAGAATTTAGTCATAAACATTTCCTCTCCGGATTCAAATACTGTCACAGGAAATGCAAATTTTTATAAGTACCAAAGAGTTGCATACGTTTTGTGAATTTCAAGTGTCTACTGTAAGACTTTGAATATCTTTCAATGGTTTTTAAACGACACAAGTTATTTCCCCTCATTTGTTTTCAAACTTTGACCCTCTCTCTGTAACATTTTTCCTTTTATCCGGTGTTTTCCACCAGTAAGATTGATTTTGAGGTCATGAATTCTAAGTGACGTCTCTCTCTCTCTCTCTCTCTCTCTCTCTCTCTCTCTCTCTCTCTCTCTCTCTCTCTCTCCGTAATTCTGATCGCATCAACGAGACTTTCCGGTGCCTTCTTTGAAGGTACTATTTTTTTTAACTATTTCGTTGATCCAAAGGAGTACCTTCTATTTGGCGGCCATGTAACACTGATTAAGCCATCTCGTCCAATATATTATGCTCCAAGGAAATTTGTAAGCCTTAGATAGCATGATTCAGTGATTCCTTCTTTTCTTTCTTGCCCAAATAATGGAATTCTCTTTCACCTCCGCTTTTCCTTGATTTATTTTTTTTCTTTGTCCCCGCAACAGCCGTTATTTCGCATCCATTCTCTTGATATATATATATATATATATATATATATATATATATATATATATATATATATATATATATATATATATATATATATATATATATATATATAGCGATAGATTTCCAATATAACATTGCACACTCAACGTTTTATACCAAAACAACTATATTGAAACATTTCTTTTTCTATCAGCACTAAAATTTTTCTTGTGTTAAACCACTGTGTCCCTTCTGGGTGATAGCGCTACCAGTGCCCCGTGCGCAGTGTACAGTAGGCATATCCTATAATATATTGACTACCTGTAGCTGTACTAGCTTTTTAGCCTTTTATTATACCTTTGTATCCACTTCCTTTCTTCCATAGTTCTGTCCAAACTCAACTTTTACTTCAAAGTAGAACTGAAGGCTTTACCCTTCAAGATGTACTTGGGCACTGAATGACCCAGATTTATAAATCTTATTTAAGTACCGTGTCTTAAACTAACCCTTGTTACCTTTAACAATAGACTTTATTTGGCTCTCATGAAATAGACTTTGTTTCGGTCCAATAGAATTAGAGTTAATTTCTAAAAGAAAGGCTTAAATTTTTTTTTCAGTTTCAGTCCAGCGTCTTGAAGAATAGTTTCAGGCTTTATCTATGATTACTAAAGTTTATCCAACTTCAATAATATATAGAATTACAGATAAGACATTTATATCCAACTCGTGAGTTTGATGTGACTAAAAGAGTTATAGTAGAATTAGTATAACACCGTGCATAAGTACTTGGCCAAATATAAAAAGAGGCTGATCTTACCCTTAAAACAAATTATTTTCGTGAATGCTATTCACTAAATCAACATTAAGAGATGGTGAACTAACAAATTAGTTAAGGAATACTGTGTAAATCATCAAATAATCTATAATACTAGTGAACTTAAGCCGTCAAAATTGACGTCTAAATATTTAGATAGGCACAAACGTGCGTACACATTCCACCCTTCCCACCCCCTCCCCCTTTCCTAAATACAACTGGCTGGTTCGTCTATTTGTGGGAATGTGATTTCAGAGTGTAGGCTATCTTTCAGGGTACCCCCTCTCACCAGGGTATGACTAGTCCCTCTCCCCCTTAGCGTGACAGGAAATATATATTTATACAGTATACAGTATATATTTGTATATATATATATATATGTATGTATATGTATATATATATACATATATATAATATATAGATATATATATATATATATATATATATATATATATATATATATATATATATATATATATATATGTAAATAGCCAGACACTTGTTCTCTATTATATAAAGGAGATATAACATTAGATTAGAAATAGACTACTATACCTTTTGAAGATGAGAATGTTTACTGATACCAATCCCCAATGCCTAATTATTCACATCATGATGGTCCAGAGGACAAAGCCAGTCTGAGATTATCCTTTCTAATACTTTACCACGCTCCTTTGTAAGAGGATTTAAAGTTTATTTGGGTAATTACTCCTCAGCACGGAGAGGTTGAACGTTAAACCTCCTGAGAAGCATTTTAGCCTTTTATTGCGGTGAATTTCTTGATTCGGAAACATATAATAAATCTTATGATTTTTTATTCTATCATTTGTATGCAGCTTGAGGGTAGCATTCAACGAGTGTACCGTTAATGTGATTTAGAAGAACGTTTAGTGTCCTTGGCCCCAAGCAATCTACCTTGACAAAAGAAGGATATAGGAAATTACAACGGGTATATGAATAGATTATTTTTGCTACATGATGAAACTCTTAAACTTTAGCTACACGAGACATTGTAGATTTCGCTACCTTCCTTATTCCAACACTAGAATTTCAAGTAAAAGCAACCTTTAATTGTCTCTCGGCGCTTTGTGAGCGTTTTTTATTGCTTTATGTTGGTCTTTCAATAACACTTTACGTGTAGCCTAAGGTTTTGCATTGTATACCTAAAATATGACGATGATCCAATGATAAACTACAATTAGTACGTTACTGTATCTGAACGTTTACAGACCAGAATCAAATTAATGCATTTTTTACTTGATCATAGCTACATATCAGACTGGCTTGCTTAACACCAAATGGATCACGAAATTTAGTAGGGATGTCTTACTGGTTGTGAAATATTCGACGATCCCAAGTTTATGAAGTTTGAGATATCGTGGAGTTCGAAGTATCCTGAATTTTCCCGTGATCAGATTAAATTCTCAGCTCGTTCTGACAGCGACATACCGACAACCCTTGACCTAAAAGAAGCTCGGTGTCATAAATGAACAGCAAACAATTCCTACATTACCCAAAAACACATTCTATGAATTAACCTTTTTACGCAATTAATGTCATTATTACTAGCTATGCTACAAAGCATAGTTGGAAAAGCAGGATTCTATGAGCACAGTTTACTAAACTCATTGTATTTACCAGATCACATTTTAAGCAACGAATGGATTAGAAACTAAGATAAATTTCATATGACTGTGGTATTCTCTACATAAATGTATTTGAACTGCACTTAGCCTTTATTTTAACATTTATGATCTAAGTTTCTGAATAATTGACGCTGGTCGCTCGAATTATAGTTTAATTCAGTCAGCCACAATTTAAAGAATATAACTATAAGAATTCGCCGATTATATCTGTTATAGTTTGCTATGCACCAACTAATGATTCCTCTGAGGAAAGGAAAGATGAATACTATGAAGAACTGCAGAGTGTAATAGATGAGAGAGAGAGAGAGAGAGAGAGAGAGAGAGAGAGAGAGAGAGAGAGAGAGAGAGAGAGAGAGATATGAAAATTGTGATTGATGATTTCAAAGCTGAAGTTAGAAGGAATAATCAAGGTATAGAGATTGTGATGGGTGATGAGGGTCTTGGTGAAGTAACTGAAGTTGAAAATGGAAATAGAGCCCATTTTATAATTTTTTGTTCAACAAACAGTCTTATTATTGGAGTTACTCATTCCCAGCACAAGGACATCCACAAACATACATGGACTTCACTATATGGCTATTATGAAAATGAAATAGATCATATAGCTATTAATAAAGAGTGATGGAGGACTCTGAGAAATGTAAGAAGCCATGGAGGTGCAGATGTTGGTACTGATCACCAGCTCTTCATTGCCACACTGAAACTAAAACTGAAAGCACCCAACAGAAATGTAGATACACTACCTAGTTTTGATACAGCTAAGCTTCTAGAAGATGAACACAGAGAAACATTTATTATTGAATGTGAGAATTAATTTGCAGTCTTAGAGACTTCAAGAGACGAAGAGCAGACAGTTAACGAAGAATGGTGTGATATCAAGAACATATATCAGTCAGTTGGTAGTGAAGTTTAGGGATATGCAGTTACAAGGATAAAACCATAGATATCAAATTATACCTGGGATACTATAGAAAGGAGACAAAGGCAACAATGGTTTGTTGAAAGTTTTCGAGGAAGTAATGAAAATTACAAGGTAGAGCATTTCCAGTATTGATATTGAGGTCAAAAGAAAAGCCAGAAATGACAAGAGAGAAAATTTAGACAGGAAAGCAGATGAAGCAGACAAAGCTATGAATTCAGGGAGTGGCTATGATGTAAGAGTTGCTCCTAGAATAATTAATGAAATCTCTACGGGGGCAAAGATGAAGTATATACCCATCCAAAAAAAGGGATTGATTTGTTATAACAATAGAAGATGAAGAAAGGCAACGTTGGATGGAACACTTTACTGAGGTAATGAATAGGAGATATGAAGGGAATAATTTGACTGATATACCTGAAGCTGATGAAGACCCTGATGTGCCCATGAATGAATTTATTGTGTTTGAAGTAGAGGCTATCATTAAGAAAAAAAAAAAAAAAAAAAAAAAAAAAAAAAACAGAGAATGAAAGCCCCTGGGAACGATGGAATAACTGTTGAGATTATATTAACCGAAATTGAAGTGACTCCCAGAATACTTACAAGATTATTTTGTAGAATGTGGCATGAAGAAATAAAACCTGATGAATGGGAGGTAGGAGTGTTGGTGAAAATAGCGAAATAATTAGAGGCATCACACTTACGTCATTTGTCCTGAAAATATATATTATACTTATTCTAAAGAGACTAGAGAGAAAGATCGATGAAAAGCTGATAGATGTACAAGCAGGATTAAGAAAAGGTAGAGGTTTTACTGACCAAATTTTTATTTTGAGTCATGTTTTGCAGCAATGTGTAGAGTATAGAAATCCACTTTTAATGGCATTTATGGACTATGAAAAAGCTTTTGATAACGTGCACCGGCCAATTTGGTGGAGAGTACTGCATTATTATGGAGTTCCTCTTAAGCATATAGATTTGATTAAGTCTGTTTATGAGCATAGCAAGTGCGACGTTAATGTTAGTCGAGTCCTATCAAATGAATTTTCAGTGAACAGCGGAGTACTCCAAGGGAATGTGCTATCACCTATATTGTGTATTCTCCTCATGGATTTTGCAATGCATAGAACAGTTGGGGATGGTGGAGAAGGATTGGACTGGATTGGTAATAGGAAACTGGCTGACCTTTAGTATGCTGATGACGCTATCCTTATTAGCAGAGCACCACAGGATTTGCAATGGATGCCTACCAGAATGCTTGAAATATCACAGGAGATCGGGCTTAAGATAAATAGAAGAAAGACAGAGATGATGAGAATGGAATATGCAATGGAAGATCAAATATCATTGGAAGGAGAAAGGGTGAATGAATCATTTAAATATTTAGGAACTATGATCTTTAATAGAGGATCTTTAGAATTTGAGTTTAATGAAAGATTGAAAAAAGCAAATCAGACAGTGGCTAGGTTAAGTAAAATTTGGAAATCAAATTGCTTGAAATCACGCATAAAAATCAGGCTATATATCAGTTAAGCGAGATTCGTGTTACAGTATGGACAATGAAGCAATATCCAACAGATTATATAGATTTGAGAACAAAGCCCTCAGAAGAACATTGGGAGTTGAATGCAAGACAGGGTTAGAAATGAAACTATAAGAGATTACTCGAGTGCCATATGTGGATGAGATCATGATGAGTGTTAGATGGAGATGTTTAGGCATGCTATTCGCACACTCCAAGAGAGATTAGTTTAGTAAACGTTTAGTTGGGCTCCACAAGGTACTAGAAGAGTTGGAAGTCCCAGGCCTACATGGCTGAGGACTATGAAGTATGGAGTAAGAGATTGGGAATGGAAAAATATTGATTTAAAAGCTCAAGATAAAGACTACTGATGAAATCAAACTGAGGCCTTTGTGTCAATAGGCATAGGAGGAGATAATGATGATTATCACCTAGTAATGTATTGAATATGTGCCTAGTGATCCTGAGTCGATGCTTGTTACAGATTCCTTGGCTATGGCCGCTACGCTCCATGAGCCAGATCCAGTTCCAGTTAATTCTAATAGCCAGGCCTTCTCCATCACGAGGCTCAATACTACGCAGTACTCCAGAAGTTTTATTCCAGCTGTTACCAAGTTGTGGAATGATCTTCCTAATCGGGTGGTTGAATCAGTAGAACTTCAAAAGTTCAAAGTTGGAGCAAATGCTTTTTTGTTGACCAGGCGGACATGAGTCTTTTTATAGTTTATTTATGACATATTTGTTTTTGATGCTGTTAATAGTTTATATATGACATGTCTGTTTTGACGTTGTTACTGTTTTTAGAATGCTTTATTGTTAATTTGTTCTCTTCATTTATTTATTTCCTTATTTCCTTTCCTCACTGGGCTATTTTTCCCTGTTGGAGCCCCTGGGCTTATAGCATCTTGCTTTTCCAACTAGGGTTGTAGCTTGGATAGTAATAATAATAATAATAATAATAATCCTTTGTCTCTGATTATCCAGATAGGCATAGATCTCCCTCGTCTCCCACTAGTATTTTGAGAGGTGAACCCTATATAGCTGATTTTATTTGGGATGACTTTTGGTTTTGGAGGTACAGTATCTCCTATCAAGGCATCGAAAATGTCCCCTAGTTCCCATACAGGGAACCCTAGAGTCAAGATAACTATTTCCCCCGTATGGAGGCAGGCCTGTTGAGGAATCCATTTTGTCTTTTTCCCGCTTGCACACACGAGTTAGGCTTGCTTCATACTCCCAGGGATCCTCGGCACAGCTCTCTTCTTATGAGTTCTCTGGTCTTGTCCCAGAACTCCCCATTACAATGCATTGAGGTTGGTCGAACTGCTTCGGCTGTATTCACAACCGCAACTTTGGCCAGACCAAGTTGCTCAAAACTTTGTCTTCTCTTTCCAAACAAACGGCTCGTAAGTCGGTAGTAACTACTATGCATTAACTAATTCCGCATGTATTGTCCATACATGGCACAGTCTGGATGTATTTTCAGGCAAGTAAATCTGTACTCGCTGCTGTGCCTGTGTGATGATGTCACTAAAGACGCCACTGTGCCCATATGTGATGACGTCATTAAACGCGCAGCTATTTCAACGCATGATTATATTCCTTCACGTGATGGCTATGGTACCATGCCACATGATAATGCACGTTGTGATCGTATCACAACACCCCAAGCTCATATATGAATGGAATTCCCTTATGGTTGTGTTCCATCTTAAACTTCGGCTCAATGTCAGGTAGCTTCAGCTTACAATCCCCATGAACCTCGTTCTGATAACCCAATGACCATTGGTTATATTAATGACAAACCCGTTGCTTTACCAAACTGTACTCACACGAGTACCTTGCCTAGTGTTCGTCATGCTTCGATTTTTACATTTTCTTCGGAACAACAAGAACATTATTTTTCAGTTGTGTTTTCTTTTCAGGGTTAGGATAGGAAAAAGGCTCTGGAATTGTTTCACTTTTTCCTTGAGTGACACCCCTATCTGCTGGAAATAACATCAGTAATTAGACGCTGTAGACGCGGTACTTGTAAGAGGCATGCTAAATGACTTGCCTCGGAGAAATCCTTCTCCGTTTACATGTCAAGTTTGGAAAGAAAAACTCCCTAGAGGTAGAAACTTGTATGCTAGGAGTGAAAACGACTCCTCCCGTTCTTTCTCTGCCTCCTTTTCTCTATTCACTGAATGTCGTAAAAGAAGTAAGGACGTTCAAGAAAAAGTCAAGTCTTCTAATGTGCCTATTAAGTTAGAACCACCAGTTATCCATAAAGTAGAACCATCTCATGATAAGGATATTATCACTATTGATGACTCTGGAAAACCTTGATGTGCAAGTGCAAATGGACACCAGCTCAGCTGATATAGCCCACTTCGAGGGTCTGACATCTGGTTTGGAAGCATTCCATTTCATCAAGATTATGAGCCTAATCCGTTGCTTGAATGGCATAGATGAGCTTCCTTGCGCGCAAATCCCTAATAGGCGATGTGTGTTAAGTACTTTATTCCCTCAATCTCTAATCCCAAAACATAGGTTTGACTTGGTGCTCTCTAACCAGACTCAAGACATGCTGGGCTTATTTAACATTCAAGTCTCAGCCTTGGAGAGCTTACTCAAAGCAAACAGGTCTTACAAGTTGCCTCCCTAAGCACTTTTGCACTAGAGGAGATTTTATGCTCACTCTGGCACCTCTCCTAGCCTCCTCTATCAATGCCTACGTTGCTAACTTGGTAGCAGTGTACCTAGCGACAAATTAACTAACCTCCCCTTCATTTTCTCGGGTCCCAAGATGCAAAATATGGAGGTAGCAGTTATGTTTGCCATACAGGTCTGTTCCTGGCTGAACCACTGGCCAGGAGCAGTATCAGGCTTTGCAGTGACCAGGACTCTGTGGGATGAGAATGCCCTGAAGCAATTTGATGACTCTTTGAGGTCTGGAGCCAAGGCTTTGGAGTTCTTGCTTCATCAGACAGTCTCCCTAAAAACGTGATACCGACTTAGCCAGATGCACTGAACAGTTGTCGCCTAGGGATGCTCTCTGTTTGAGGATCTCCAACTTGGTAAACTCTCCATCTCTTTTTTTTTCTCCATCAGATGTGGTCGCTGCCATAGAAAAGCTAGAGAAAATTGGCCAGGCTTTTCTTATGAGGAGAGCTGTGGCCCCAAGGATGTCCGCCCCTCAGCAACCCTAAAGGAACTCGCCTTTTAAACAAGTTAACCAGCAAAAACAACTTCTTCCTCCCACAGACTTTCAACAACCTGACAGGCAAGACCCTTGGGCCCAACTTTCGCTGTAGAGGACACTCCTCTGGCCGTAGAGGTCATGGTCACAGGGGCTCCCGCTTGGGAGGGCATATCCCCCAACTTACCACCAGAAGGAGGATGTCTACAAAGCCATTGTCATAGGTGGCAGCTCTTCGGGGTCGATCCCTGGACTGTGGAAGGACTACGTTATGTTCTCGACAAGTAAAACTACTATTGTCCATTTCTGTCGCATCCGGGAAGTATATCCAGACCCGGATATATACATTAAAGGTCAACGTATCCCATGTGTAAGTGAAGCTAAATTTTTAGGTTTGATATTTGATTGTAGGCTTACGTGGGTATCTCACTTAAAAGCGTTAAAAGCTAAATGTCTTGTGGCTCTGAATCTTTTAAAAGTATTGTCCCATACATCATGGGAGGCAGACCACAATACTATTTTAGAATTATACAAGGCCTTGATTTTTTAAAAATTAGTTATGTATGTGAAATATACTCTTCAGCCACCCCAAGCCGATTAAAGATGTTAGATTCAATATATCATGCTGGTATTAGATTTTCCACAGGAGCGTTTAGAACTTCGCCTATTACAAGTCTCCTTGTAGATGCTGGAGAATTACCTCTAGACCTTTACCGAAAGTCTTCTCTTTAGCCTTTCAGACTGCAAGTCTTGTAAGACACACATAATACATTGAGTTGCACCCTAAATCTCCTCAGCCTTATGGCTTTCAGGTGAAACAATTATTAAACAGTCTGAATATAATTAGAAGTAAGGTGCTTCCATTTAAGGTATCATCAACTCCTCCATGGAAATTACCAGAGGTATCTTTTTGTAAATATTTTATTGGGGTTAAGAAGAATATGACTGACTTAGAGTCTAAGTCTCTTTTTATGGAACATGTTGCAGAACATGGGGTATCGACTTTTATATATACTGATGGTTCCAAATCTGATGCTGGTGTTAGATTTGGAGTACATAGTAATGATTTTAATTGTAGAGGTTCACTTCCTCTAACAGCTTCCATATTTACTGCCGAACTGTATGGCATACTAACTGCTATTGAGAAAATAGTGTTGGAGAAGGAGGGTAATTTTACCATTTTTAGTGATGCAAGGAGTGTCCTTCAAGCTTTAGAAGTTTTTAATTCTAGTAACCCTTTAGTTTTAAAGATTTTAGAATAGCTTTTTATTATTGGTCGGAGAGGTATAATGGTTCAAATTTGTTGGGTTCCAGCACATGTAGGAGTGTCTGGGAATGAGAAGGCAGATTTACTGGCGAAGAATGCTGCATCCGAGTTGCTATCAAGAAGTTATCCTATTCCTTTTAATTATTTCCTACCTAACATCAAAAATTTGTATTGTAATAATTGGCAACAGCACTGTGATAGTCTAGATGGCAATAAGATGAGAGAGGTAACAAATGTCCTATCTCCTCCTTGGAGATATAACATGATGGCCAGAAATTGGGAGACGACTCTTTGTCGCCTCCGTATTGGTCACACACGGTTGACACACAAGTTTCTTCTGAAGGGCCAACACCAGCCGTATTGCGACGACTGTTTGGTGCCTTTAACAGTAAGGCATTTGTTGACCGAATGCCCCAATTATAATAACTTGAGAAATAGATATCTGTTTGAGGCTCAAGGCGAGGATGGCAGGTTCATCCTAGCCAAGATCCTTGGACATGATGTATCGTACAATGCTAGTGGCATTTTTAAATTGATATCAGAAGCTGGTCTTCTTAATGCTATTTAACTATTATAACATATTTACTTCTAGTGACATTTTTAAATTTATATCAGAAGCAGGTCTTCTTAATGCTATTTAACTTTTATAACATATTTACTTCTCTGGTTTTAATTGAATATTATTTTAATCTTCATTTATAATAAACGATATCGGCGTCAATGACCTTCGATGTCAGGATGCCAGAGAACTTCAAATCAATCAATCAGGGTATCGAGTACCATTCATAGACTGTCCGCCCCTCTGACTCAGATTCTGACAGCCTGATCATTCTATTTGAAACACTCAGTAAAGGACTTCCTCTCACTAGAGGAGGTGTCCAAGATGTTGACCAAAGGAGCTGTAAAGGAAGTCTTAGATGACTCCCCAGGATTCCTCAACAATCTATTTTGAAATAGAAAAGCTGACAGGAGGTTGGAGACCCGTCATAGACTTGTCCCATTTGAACTTGTTTGTCTTACAAACAAGATTCAACATGGAGACTCTGACCACGGTTCTTCATGCCATCAGAACGAACGACTTTCATCTGATCATAGACCTAAAGGATGCATACTTTTTGGTCCCCATCCATCCGGCCTTTAGGAAGCACCTAAGGTTTCCCTTTCGAGACAGAATTCTCCACTTCAAGGTACTATGCTTTGGCCTGTCAACAGCACCTCAGGTCTTTACCAGAATCTTTGGCCTTGTCTCAGCCTGGGCTCATGCTATGTGCGCAAGGCTTCAGAGATATATGGACTACTGGCTTCTCTTAACAGAATCTTGAACCCTGCTTATAGAAGACGGAGATCTCCTCCTCGATTTCTGCAAGGATTTGGGGATTCAACTCAATTTAGAGAAGTCCAGTCTTGTCCCAAGCAGTCCACAAGATATCTAGGTATGGATATCGACTTGCATCAGGCCAGAGCATTTTCTCTGTCGGTAGGGTGACAAGATTTCAGAATGTAGCAGAAACGTTATTGGAAGGGAAATTGCTTCCTGTCTGCTCTTGGCCAAAGCTCCTAGGACACCTCACATCATTAGAGAAGTTAGTCCTGCTCGGGAAAATATATCTTTACTCGGTGCAGTGGGCTCTGAAGAGCCAATGGTTTTTAACATCCAACCCCCCTATAACCCTGCTGTTGGTGCCCCAGGAGGTTACGACAGAACATGTTAGCAGGAACACCCCTTCAGGTTTCTCCCCCAGAGTACCTTCTGTTCTACGATACTTTATGCCAAAGGTGGAGGTCTCACCTAGGAATGAAGCAGATTTCAGGTCCATGGTCCCAGGAAGAGAATGCCTTTCACATCAACTACCTGGAAATGAAAGCAGTGTATCTACCATTACTCTGCTTCTCAGACTCTCAAAAGCCACTCTGTGTCATTGATGAACAATAACTCCATGGTAGTGACCTATATATCCAAACAGGGAGGCACAAGCTCTCTCCCTCTATGCCAACTAGCAGTGGAGAGACACCGTTGGACACAGAATAAAACAGCGTCCATCTCAGCAAGGTTTATCCTCAATAAGAGGAATGTCACTGTGGACCATCTGAGTCGACCAGGGACAAAAGTAGGTTCCAAATGGTCTTTGATTCCTCTAGTGGCAAAGAGTCTTTTGACTTTGTTGGGTTCTTCATCACTAGACACCACTCACCTGAACACTAAATTCCCAGTGTATTGCTCCCAAGTACTGGACCCAGCTGCAGAAATAAAGGATGCCTTCCAGCACTTGTAGGACTGACTAAATATCTGCTGTTCTGTGTCATTTGACAGGTCCCGAATAGAATTTGAACATCACGAGAAGCCAGAATAACACAAGTACTCCCTAAAGTACCCAACAGTAGAGTGGTATTCTGACCTGCTGGAACTTCTCCCGGAAATCCCAAGGGAACTTCCAGAATTGCCAAACGTAATTTGTCAACCACATGAAGTAAGTTCCACGAGACAGTTTACTGCTTATCAATTCATGGTTATCGACTATCCAGCATCTCTTCTGAAAGAGAGGCTTTTTGGGATCAACTGTTCAACAACTTTCCGGATACCTCCGAAGTCATCCACACCAGTCTACCAAGCCAAGTGGAAAGCATTCTGTAATTGGTGTCATAGAGTGAATATTGCTCCACTCAAGGCCACTATTCCCCTGATTGCCAACTTTTTAGTGTTCCTGATGAACGAGAAAACCTTTTCAGTCACAGCACTGAAGGGCTACTGCTTGGCCTGCAGTCAGGTTTTCATGGGAAAATTTTACCTTCACCAAAAGCTTAGGACCGCTCTATGAGAACTCAAGCCCTCTTTTTATAATGTGACAAAGATTTTTAAGACCTTGAAAAGAGCCCTCTATGCTTAAAGCTTTAGGCATGGATATTACCCTAGAGACCATCTTTCTTCTTTCCTTAGCTTCAGACAAGAGAGTAAATGAACTACATGGTGTGTCCTACCTAAAATTACATCCCATAGGGTGGAAGAAATTATCCCTTTCGTTCATTCCCGAGTTTGTGGCCTGGCCAAAACTCAAAATCCGGTTGTTAATGACATTAGAATCGACTCTTTCAAGATATTGTCTCTCGAAGAGGTAACTGATGACCTGGACAACCTGTTACTCTGTCCTCAAATTTGTATCTGCATAGGAATAAACAACAAATTTTAAAAACAATTTGTATTTTTCCAAGCTATACAAACCTTAGTCACTTAAGCAAAAGGCCCATCTCAACAACCGCACAAGTCTAACCAGATTAGAGTGAATCCTACCATGCAGCAGCGTATAGCACTGCTATGCAGTGGAGTTGCTAGGTAACCAATTATGATGCAACCGAACCCTTTTTCTTTTTTATTGTTAGATCGTAGAAAATGGAACAAGGAGTATAGCTAGGAAAAATGCAAATTGTTTTAAGAATTTGCAGTTTTTATACTTCTCAACTGATTGCTTTCAGTTATTCATTCAGAACGTGATGGTCTTTATGCGGAAAAATCTAGAGTAACATGATATGATCCCGGTTGAAGAAGCCAATGGAAAAGGAATGACTCTTGTAAATGAGAGACTTTAAGCGTGGAAGATTAAAAGAAGGCCTGAATCTTAAAATCCCATATAGAAGCTATAATAGTTGGAATATGTTCAAGATGTTAGAATCGGAAATGTATTTTGCCTTTTTTTTCAGCTAAGAGAGTGACCAACTTCAGTCTCCTTTTGACTGGGCGGCTATTTACTAACGGACAAGCGAACCACCAAATCCAAAAGTATTTTTTAGAAATTTTGATTATGAATTATGACCTAGCTGTTAAATTTTGATGGGAGAAGCGTCGACAGCTATTCAAATAATAAATTAAGTGCTGATTTGAGTGTAGAAGACTGAAAATCACTTGCAAACTTTTGGAAAAATACATTTGGGCTATGTTATCATGTATGAATTAGATATTGATAAATATTCTGAAGACTTTACTTCACCTTTAAAGGGAATAATATCTAATGCAGTGTTTATATTCATGTAAATAAGGTGCAGACTTGGCTTGAAATGAATTTTATGCCCTCTTATGTTAGACTTGCTCATTTTTCGTATTTAGATTTATACTAGATGATGAAAGGAGAATTAAAGAAAACAGGGAGCTTTCGAAAAAATCATTGCAATGGGCCCTATTGTGAACGATAGGGGCCCCAATTTTTCCCCTCTTGACGATTAACGGCTCCTTCGCTGAATGGGACCGCTCTTCTTCAAAAGATTGTTGACACGCCATATGTTTTTCATGGGAAACTGTTGTTTCCTATTGTGTCATTACTAGTCATGTCCGCCGTCACCCATGCTTAATTAATCAGGTAATCATTTATACACTAGGTCTTTGCTCCTCAGTGACTCGCTTCGTCCCAATTCAACATTATCTCCTTGCTCCTCTGCTTTGACAAGCGATATACTTTTCACTATTCGCATTGGCCACGCGGATTAGTATTTTGACCTTCATTCATTTATCTAATTTAATCACTCAACTTAATTGCTCTTTTGGTCAGTTGGTTGTATTAATAACTGAACAACAACATCTATGGAATTTGAATCACTACCAACAACATCATTGATGAAAGATGCAATGTAAAATATAACCTTTTGAACATGGCCATAGCTAAAAAAAATTAGATTAATATGCACTGTATATTGAAATCATACCTTCCCTGTTGTAATGTCCTACTCTGCATAACATTTAAAGAAAATATATGGAAAGATAGTAATTAAATGTAGATGAATCATCTATTTCAAATATGTATGTTTCCTTTTACTGTGACCATATCTCTGCTTCCACAGGCTATTGCGTACTGAAATATTAGGTGTTGCCATAGTGCACCTCATCGGTACACTGTAGGCATTAGCTGCACATACATTTTGTCCTTCCACTTTATCTTTGTTCCAGATTTTATTCTTGCTTCTTGCTGTCCAATCTCTTAATTAAATCAAACTGCAACAGCAAGGTTTTCCCTCAATTGCACTATGAAAGCCTCTGAATGACTTCCCAGTGCCCAGCACAACGTCATATGACCCAAATTCTTATCTAATGATCCTAACCCTCAGCTTACGAATCTGAGTGAGATTTTGAAAACTTATCATTATATCACCAGCTGAGTATAACACCAGTATAACATCTGTCATTTGTGGACTATTCGTGTGCCAATGTCTTTTGTACCGCTGGCGAATGTTTTCAACCCTGGTGGGATGAAGATTACCTCTTTGATTCCCTTCCGTTTTTATGGTAAACAAAATAGATGGAGAAAGTTGACTCGAACTAATAAGGTCAAATGAAGATTATGAAAAATATAACTTTTATGGAACTTTGAAAACTTACATACAGTGCCACTCACTCATTTTTCCCCAGCAACACTCGATTGGAAACTAGGTACAGTTGGACGCAGGAGAGTTCCTATGTGTAGCCCCACCCACCACCTCTGCCATCTTTTCTTACACGATCTGTTTGGTTACTCTCCACACAGTAAGGGTGTAAAAGGGTGCACTTATCAGAGCGAGGTGTGCTAGAAATGCCTGTATCCAATTGTAAATAAATTTTGGCTTGAGTGAATTGAGGTGTAAAGGGTCTGCAGGAACGTGCCCATTCATCCCTCTTCGTCCAATGTGAGAATCGAACGCTATAATCACTCCGATTGTCAGCTGTGGCACGTGATCCTCCACACCACCAGGAGATCAAGTGTTACTCTCTCATATGCTTACAGCAACACTTCATTGTCGTCATTTAGAATCAATGGAACCAGTTGATGCACTTGCAAATTAACGGAAACCGCTTGGCGCAGATTGCAATCAACATTGAATATTATCATATGTGTCTGAGTTTGTCTCCACGAGATATATCCGTGCTCTTGATAATGACGTCACTGTAACTGGTATATTTATTTTTAGATTCCTTGTGTGTTGCTATGCTCCACAGATCGTATGATTTTAAATGCACCGCAACTACTATTCATTGATATAAAAGTTAAAGTTTAGAATTGTCGAACACTGAAAAAATGTGAGTTGAGAGTTTGTAAATAAGAATTATTTAAATGATCATTCATCGTGGCCATGGTAACAGAATCAAATTCCGGTGGTGTCAATTTTCTTGGGGCTATAAAGATTTAATTAGAAACTACTTTCTTGTTAATTTTAAAAAGTTTAAATGATTACGTATTGTGACGGGGGGGGGGGGATTCATTTAAAATTGTGTTGACAATAAGATTGAGTCCAGCAGTAGCACTTCGTGCAGAGTGAATTACGGTACCAGATAAAGAAAAGGCTGTTAGTACACAGTAAAGTAAACAAAAATAGATAAGACAATTAATAAACAGTAAAGTAAAAAAAAAATCTTCCAGTTCAGGTATAAGGATTTATCTAAATTGAATGCACGTTTTCTTAAGATTATGTAATTCAAATATTTATGATTACTAATTATAATATTAAATTTCATATACTTCAGGTATACAGTACAGTAGTACAATAAAAAAGAATTTATCACGAGCATATCTGAAACACGGAGAGGTAAAACCGTAGGCTTTTGTGTGAGACCACACGCCTCGATGATAAATAGGATTAACAGATATTATAAATGATAGATAATCTCATCTTCATGGCTATGGAATGTGACAAAGAACTAAAAAACAGATATTTTAATCGATATTTGGCATGTACCATGAAAATTTCTGCTTGACTGACTCTTTCATTTAAAAGGCTAAAGAGTCCTTTGATATCAGGAAGCGCCGTTATTAAATATACTAGGTAAATAAAGACTATAATCAACTCGACAAACTAATTCTAAAGTTGTTTTATATATTACTGGCTCAGTCGTTACAATCGTTTTCCGTGAGTGCGTTAAGCCCAATAATGTGCTTGTTGAAATGTAGTCCTCACCGTTCTTAAACAAATCTTGGATAATTATCGAAAGAAAATTGCAATTCGTTGAGCGGTAACCAATTTACAGTAGGGAAATATAACATTCTACATCGGTGTGGCATAATTGTGGTCGACGATTCTCTCTCTCTCTCTCTCTCTCTCTCTCTCTCTCTCTCTCTCTTCACGTTAAAAGATAAAAAAAAGTATTACAAGTGGCCATATGGTTATTTATTTTCCAATGCGTAAACTTCCGAGGTAAGCCAAGGGATTCGAAATGCTACCGGTACAGCTGCGCCTCCCCTGGTCAAATTCCTATAAGACTATTAATCATTTGGCTTGAACCTCAAAACGCTGATGAATATTATGGTAATTCTCGGTAATACTATCCCTTAGAAATTCATGTTTGGTCGTCGGTGATAAATGGCTTGATTTACTTCATTGTCTGAGTCATAGTCTGGAAATCATTGTCGTTACACCAAATGTCTTGCTCAAAAAATGCAAATGGCTTAATCCAACTGATATTTATTAACATTTTACACCGCTGATATAAAGTAGTGCCACAAAAATTACGTATATATATATATATATATATATATATATATATATATATATATATATATATATATATATATATATATATATATATATATATATATGAATGTTATGAATGTAGATACCTTAACGTGGTGAAAAAGTTTGTGTATTGGCGTGATCAGCAAAGCTGTACTAATCAGGGTCACCCATGCTTGGTTGGTTTGCTGTGAGCGATCAGGCAAAAGTCTCCCACCATCACCGATCCGCAGTGGCCAGCGTGGTGTTGAAAACTAGCCAAACCCCAGGTATGAATAGAGACATGTCCGATACCTATATCCTGCATTGAACTGTATACGGCTGCATTATTTATATATATATATATATATATATATATATATATATATATATATATATATATATATATATATATATATTTATATATATATATATATATTTATATTTACACATATATATGTGTATCTCTCTCTCTCTCTCTCTCTCTCTCTCTCTCTCTCTCTCTCTCTCTCTCTCTCTCTCTCTCTCTCATATATATATATATATATAATATATATATATTCAAATAAGCCATATATTTTTGATACATTAATGTCTGAATTCTCTTAACGACCTCGGGATCAGAGCCCCAGGCGAAATTACACAAAGACAATGGCTTCTGTCCGGCCAGGAGTCGAACTCTGGTCCAGGAAACTTGTATGTTCAGTGACATACTAATTGGCCAAGTGGTATGTCACTGTACATACAAGTTTCCTGGACCAGGGTTCGCCTCCCGGCCGGCCAGAATCTATTGTCTTTGTGTGATTTCGTCTGGGGCTCTGATCCCGAGGTCGTTCAGAGAATTCAGATTTTAATGTATCAAAAATATATGGCTTATTTGAATATGAAAAACACGCCTAAATGTAAAAAATTATCATATATATATATATATATATATATATATATATATATATATATACACACATATATATACATATATACATATATATATATATACATATATATTGGGGGTTAGCGGGGATTAGAGGGGTACACGTTAAGTGGGGGTAAATTTTGTGACGTCACTGAGCGCCTTTGGCCGGCGAAAGAGTACTATTCAGCATTAGCTTGTTTTGCAAAAGTTCAGCTTTCTTCATTATCCCGTTGAAAATAACATTTCTATTTCAGAAAAAATAATATAAGATATTTTGGTGACTAGATTTCGTTACAAAATACTTCCTGCGAGAAGGTTTTTAATGAAAATGGTTTAAAAAGTCGCATATCAGAAGAGAGCAAATATTATTCAAATCCTTTGTGGAAGTATTGTTTCACCAAATGTACAAATAAGCAACGTGCAAGCATATTTAGATACATTTTCACACTAATCTTTTACTAATGACTCAAAACTAAATTTTAAGAATATCTATTCAAATAAAGTTGCACTATAGAAGTAAGTGATCATGATTATTATATTTTACAATCCTCTAATTTCAATAGTTATCTTCCTAGCAGAAGTTATTTCCTTTAATTGATATTATTATTCTAAAAATATTTCGACAACGAACAAAATGAGTGACTAAAAGTGGTAATCCCATTTTATTTGGAATATCTAATGCTATTTTTTTACTACTCTTTTCCCATGTTTGTCCTTTTTCCCCATGATAACTTTTTCAATATTCTTTATCGGATCACTAAATTCTTTTGATGGCTTCACTAATTCCTTATTTGCTGAGCTAATTATACCTGTCCACGAATTGTCCCCCCTTTTGTGCATTAGGGAAACTTAAGGGCAATGAAACCGGCGAAAGTCTAGACCTCCTTTCTATTTTGCATCATCCAGGTGTTCAATTACTAACTTCCCCTGTCCTTCTGTAACATCATTTCCTTCACCGTCGCATTCATCGGGCAAACAAAATTTCATCGCAGATAGCCTTAGTTCACTTTGTAGCGATTTTTCATCTTTATCTTGAGAGAGAGAGAGAGAGAGAGAGAGAGAGAGAGAGAGAGAGAGAGAGAGAGAGAGAGAGAGAGAGAGAGAGAGAGTATCATTATCAATAAAAAAAAGTTCCAGCTGTTAAGTTATCTATTTTGCAATTGGGATTTGTATTATATTATGACCTTATAAGGTAACTGTCCTTCTCTAATAGATGAGATTTAACACTATATTTAACTGTATCTAACGCTGGGTGCTGCAGACTTCCATTTATCACAAAAAGGTAAGGAAATGTTGAAGTCCCATCTTGATTCAATCTATAAGTCAATAAAATGATTTATTAAATATAATTTTTATCATTTTTAACAATTTTGGCAAAGATTCACAAGAAACTGCCAATCCTATTTGGAATGAAAAAAGACAATTATTTCCAATTACCATCAATAATTTTACTGGGTGTCGTGCAATTGAAAATTTCATCCTGATTTTGTAAGTTCAACCCTTATTAATTTCTGAACATCTTTGTATCGTACGGAACTCCAGAAATAAAATTGACTTATTTTTCCCAATGCTTATCTAAAAACAATCCCTTGCTGCAGAAATATTGAAGCGATTTCGTAATTGTTTCTATTATCAATTGTACAGCTAATTTTCCATTCATACGCTGAAAGCCACTGACATTTATATGTTTCTCCAAGTTTATATGATGTTTTCAGATCACTTTTACTTTATAAGTTCCCTTAGCAAAGAGCAGTGGACAAAATCACCGTCACTTTGCTGAAAGCCATTATCAAATAAATTGTTTCTTATTAGTGTCATGAGATGTGGAGCATCAGCGAAGACACAAACAACGCGATCGGTGATGCTGGATTATGCATAAACATTTCCATAAACTAACGTTGGTAGGACCTAGGTCGTTAAATATAAACATTACAGGAAAACTCGCTAGTTCTATCTCAATGATAGTATAACTTTTAGAGCATAAAGAGTATCTGAATCTTAGTCATAACTTCATTTTTAGGCAATGCTGCATTCATCAAATGATTAGATAGAAACACGCTCAAATTATTTCTGATTTGTGCCTAAATAATTTGATAACAGTATTTAAAATTTATGGTTCGACATCCAACATATACTAATACAACTATTTAACGTAGAAATGGAGGAAAAGAGTGGAATATTGAACACCAGCTTCCTTGTAAGCAAACTTTAAAATAGTAAATACCGGAAAACAAAGGCTGGTAAATCAGACCGTGGTGCGGTGTGACGTCATCTATAACCACATGGCTAGCCTGCGCAGTAGAGGACACAGTTTGGGTCGCTGATGGGTAGACCTTGTATTCTATAGACCTTGATCATCATCATCATCATCTCCTCTTACGCCTTTTGATGGAAAAGGCCTCGGTTAGATTTCGCCAGTCGTCTCTATCTTGAGCTTTTAATTGAATACTTCTCCATTCATCATCATCTACTTCGCGCTTCATAGTCTTCATCATGTAGGCCTGGGTCTTCAGCTCTTTTAGTGCCTTGTGGAGCCCAGCTGAACGTTTAGTGAACTAACCTCTCTTGGGGAGTGCGAAGAGCATATGAAAGATGGTGACAAATAGAATTCAGCCTCCTGATTTTTCAACTAGTTATTATGGTTCATGCTGTTAGCCACGCAAAGTTTTTTTTTTTTTTTCAACCCAACTGTTGTAGGTACCCATATCTACTGTAGATGCGTGGATTTGTGAGCATTGGTCTGATGTCGAACACAGTCTGAGAAATTCCCTGCCTGAATACTCGACCATTCGACTAGAATCGACAAGGGCTAGCGAAGGGCAGGCAACGTTACTTCTAAAGACTTGCTGAGAAAGACAAGTCAAGTCTATGATGGTTTCACCCTATCGCTAGAGTTAGAAATATGTTAAAACAGTGTTCAAGCCTTTTTAAAAAGGCTGCTCATGAATGGCAGAGGCAAGGGACAGGGACATTTCTCTAGCAAACTGGATAATGCCCTATTGACTTGTCTTATATACATATGATCAGCGCCCAAGGCCCCTCTCCATCCAAGATTGGACCAGGGAGGGCGAGGCAATGTCTGCTGATGACTCAGCAGGTATACCTGTAGGCTCCCTCAAACACCCTATCCTTAGCTTACAAGGATGATGATGTTGCAGACACTAAAGGAACTAACGAGTTTGAGCGGGGCTCGAACCCCAATCTGGCGATCACCAGTCAGGTACGTTACCACATAATCCACCACAACCCATTAGAGATTGTGAAATTTAAGAAAAAGAAACATCAGTTGACCCGTTCGTAATTTTATTGTTCACTCGTGCCAGAGCCTCATAAACAGGAATTTTTTTCCAGCACCAGCACCGTCATACGCCTATACCAGAGGTTCGTGGCGTTTGTCAGCTTGGTGTCAAACCCTGTGCTCAAGCTGTGATCACCATTGTTTCCTGGATATCTAGGTCTTTTTTTTCCAGTGCCTCTCTCCTTATCCAGTACCCTCTATGGTCTAGGTCTTTCTCTGGTCCTCCCTCATAATATTTTTTAAATATACATACTTTTTGTTGAGTAATCTTACAACATTCTTCCCACTCCAACTAAACACCTAAAGAAATGCAGATTGCATTCCACCTATGCTAACATTTTTAGTACTGCTAATAAAGTCCACATTTCTTACCTTTGAATTCTTCATACACCCATAGAAAAGAGAATTCAATTTACAAAATAGAGGGAGATGTAATAAAAAAGCTGCCGAAAACAAAGCGGATGGGATGATGACTCAAGATGTAAATTTATGGGTTGCTGATAAAAATGTGTATATTTTAGAAAACTTCTATTATAAAAGAGAGAGAAAAAGACAGTTTTTGCTGATAGATTAAAATATGAACTATTTTGGAATTCATCAATGTAATCTACAATAAAGTTTTTAAATTAGTATTCCTATATCAAATACCTTGGTAGCTTGCCTCACGGATTTTTCCTACCCCTCTATAACCTCATTTATCTCTGTAT
Organism: Palaemon carinicauda; assembly: GCF_036898095.1. Taxonomy (NCBI): domain Eukaryota; kingdom Metazoa; phylum Arthropoda; class Malacostraca; order Decapoda; family Palaemonidae; genus Palaemon; species Palaemon carinicauda. The sequence goes on along the minus strand of NC_090737.1, from coordinate 40,763,962 downwards.
TCTTCGACAATTCTGTTATTCTTTTTTGCTTATCGAATTCCAGTGACGTCAACGATATTATCATACATTTTACTTGGTATCTCAACAAGCCTCTCATCTGCACACGGAAATTTCAATTCTGTATGTTTGAGTGAAGAAAAGTTGTAAATGTTTTTTTATTTTTGTATGCCAAAAACAAGTGTTTTAGCATCAAACGCTAGATTCTCATTACCACAGCCTTGCATTAACTATTGTTGATCAATTTCTAACCTCTTAACTATTTCTTAAGGCTATCTGCAAATCATATTTGAATTTTGGAGCCTTTTCCATTCCTTCCATCCCATTTTTTCCCTTTTGCCCCGAAACTCTCCCTGAATGTCAACGTTTCTTTCAGGAGGAAGCTTTATAACGTTTGCCTCGATATCTTATAGAGATTAATGTTCCCAGTCACTTGGTTATTTTACATTAGTGTGCGCGACCTGTCAAAATGACGGCTAAACATTTAGATAGATATGCACACACACGCAAATTTAACCCTTCCTTCCCCCTTCCCCATTCCTAACTACAACCCGCTGGTTCGGCAATTTGTGGGAGATTTTGGTTCCGAGCGTACCTCTCGGGGTAACCCCTCCCACCAGGCTATGAATACTCTCCCCCTACCCAAGAGACGAGGAGAGACCGATTAGTCATACGATTGGCAATGTGGTTTAGCGTGACAGGAAAGAAATATATATATATGGTATATATATATATATATATATATATATATATATATATATATATATATATATATATATATATGTGTGTGTGTGTATTTATCGAGACACTTGCTATTCATTATATAGGGATGGATAATTGACCGAAGATTATTTCCTGTTCTTTCAAGAATGTCTCCTCCAGTACCGATCTTCCCTGAACTACTCTTCCTGCTTAATAGTAGATACACTGGTCATTACTTCCCTCTCCTCCTATATCAACACAAACATCGTCATATAATAACCCACTTCTTCCAACTTTGTCTTCTCTGAATAAAAGTTTAATTTGGTGATTAACATTAAATTCAGGCGGGAATGTCCTGGGAGATTCAACCTTTATTTATGATGGGACAGTCACTATTTATACTAATGCCTAGTGTACGCGACCCGTCATAAATGACAGGTAAATATTTAGGTAGATATACACGCACATGCAGATTCAACCCTACCCAATTCGTCAATTTATGGGAGACTGATTTCCGAGTGTACCTCTCGAGATAACCGTCCCTCACCAGGGTATGACTATTTCCTCTCCTCCCTTACCCTAGAGACAGGGAGAGACCGAGTAGTTATAAGTCTGGCAATGCTGCTGAGTGTGGATGGAAAGAAATATTATACATATGATATATATACAGTAATATATATATATATATATATATATATATATATATATATATATATATGTATATATTTCTATAATGATATATATAGTCATACACTTGCTTTTTATTATCTAACGGCGATAATGATAATAGTGATAATGCAGATAAAGATAAATATAAAGATACGGATGATTTCTTGTAATTTATAGGTATAACAGCATTAGTAAATAAACTTATTTATTTAATTATTTATTTGTTTGTATTATTTTTTACATTTCCTTTTGGAGATTATTACAAGGAGATCTGAAGAGTAAAGGGCGATCTCTAGGAAAGTCTGCTGACATTAAATCTGTATGTTGAAGCTTTGAAAAATATTTTGTTACCTTTCAGAAGAGACGCTTTGCATTCTCTGTCCTTTACGGGTTTAAAGCTTTTAAAGGCCGCTCATGAATGGCAGAGGCAAGGGACAGTGACATTCCCCTATCGAGCAGGACAATACCGAAGAGACTGACCATATATACATATGATCAGCGCCCAAGCCCCCTCTCCACCCAAGGTAGCTGGGTTCAGGGAAGGCCAAGCAATGGCTGCTGATGACTGTGCAGATAGAACTATAGGCTCCCCCAAACCCCCACCATCCTAAGCTCACAAGGATGGTGAGGTTGCAGCGACCAAAGAAATTAACGAGTTTGAGCGGGACTCTTCTGAACAATTCGTTAAATGATTCGAATTGTTTGTAATTTTTAGGATTGGCACATTAATCTATCCCTAGACTTGAGAAGGATTTTGTTCCTTATCAACTATTCATACCCTAAGGACCAAATCTAGTACAGCAACGTCGTATAGTTTTATCTAGTGCCTCCCCAAAGTGATATTAGCTCAAAACCTCTTTTTCAATTCGTGTAATTCATAACGTTATAAACGTTATGGAAATTTGTACGTGGAATCTATTTTGGAAGCGCCCTGCCTGGTGATCTACTGGTCTAGGGTTCGAGTGCTGCTCAAGCTCGATAGTTTATTGTAGTGTCTGCAACCTCACCATCATTCTGAGCTAAGGATGAAGAGTTTGGAGGAATAGGTCTACCTGTTGAGTAATCGGCAGCCATTGCCTGGCCCTCCCTGACTCTAGTAGCTTAGGTGGAGAGGGGCTTCGGGGCTTATCATATTTACATATGGTCAGTCTCTATGGCATTGTCACTGTCCCTTGCCTCTACCATTCATGAGTGGCCTTTTAAACCTCTAAAAACTTCATGGTAGTAAAGAAAATTTATGAATATACTTCAGATACAAAGGGTTGTGTTGGAGATTACAGCTGTTGCCATATTTTCATAATGGAATTAACATTTTTATACATTTCTGAGCTGTATTTCCTCTAATCATAGATAAGTCTCGATTCTTTGTAGCTACAGTAAACTATAGTAACAATGACAGCACATGGAGTGATGACCATTGTAAAAAAAGAAAAAAATACGCGATAAGAAACGTGACCGTCACACCAAAGATTGATGGACGGTTGGAGATTACTCCTTTTGTCTTGTTTGTCATGGTCCTGGATGCATATTGTCCTGTCGCTTTAGATCGTCCTAGTAGTATTATAGTTTCTCTCTTGAATCCTCTTCTGAGCCGAGGACGATAATGTAAAGAATGGAACTGAAACATCGCGACAGATAGGGAACTTTCACTGTGGTATTTATCTTCAAAAAGAACTTCGACGCTGCCATTTATAACGATAAGCCAATGCATTTATTCATGAGACGGCCTGCTTGATATTCCAGCTTCGTCTCTCGAGGCAAGATTCTCCATTATTCCTCCAGTCCTTTTGCTTTTAGCCCACTCCCATCCTACCAACTTTATCTTTTTTCCTCATATTTTTTTTATCGTATGAAATTCCAGTAAGGCTTGTAGGTTGGGGAGAGAGGCAGGGATACGGAAATTAGTGCTGATCCGGGTAAGGGGAGACGTGACTGGAATATTTTATCTCTTTAAGATGCCCAGTAACAAGTACCAGGGATCGGTCACTCACCCTTCCATACCCTAGGACGAGAGGCCTTTTTAGGCCTTGCTTTACAATGCAGGTGTACTTGGGTCGATGGACGCCCCTGGGTGCATCCAGGGATGTATAGGCATCTTGGTTCTCGTCATATTATTTAATCCTTTTCATTTTCGTTAGTCTCTCCTTCTGTGTCTTTTCTTACGATATTTTCTGTCATTCTCAGTGATGATTGGAGGTCTACGTTCGGTGCAATTAATTATTGGTATTTATAATGTTTGCTTTGAAGAGCAGTACTTCAAAAACACAGAAATATGACGAATCTTTCATAGATTATGCACTGAGACGCGTTCAGTTTCCTCCTGACACTTCTGATTATTTCAGCTAACCATGACACAGCATGGGGCCTGCAGTGCTAGGCCTATTACAATTCTCTCTCTCTCTCTCTCTCTCTCTCTCTCTCTCTCTCTCTCTCTCTCTCTCTCTCTCTCTCTCTGCCAAGGGAATCAGGAGAAGGGTAGGCGTATTATAGGAGGACAGGGTGATCCCTGAGGAGGGAGAGAGGGGAGAGATAACAAACATCTTTAACCTCCTGGCTGGAACCTGGAAGGTGTAACCTGGCATTTAAAAACCGTCCGGCTGTGACTCGCAGCTCAGCATCATCCTGGAAACAGCCAGAGACGTGGACGTTTTCTTCTTCTGATAGTATCAAGGAGGTTAAATGCATTAACCTCCTTGGATAGTATAGTGTGGACTGTATTGACAGATAGCCTTTTCGTTATGATTTATACTTGTTATTTATTATCTAATCTAATGAGTCAAGCTTGACTCGTACAGAGCTGGCCCTATTAAATTTGGGAAGAAAATATATATGAATGCTATAATATGAATAAAACGTAGAGTAAATAAATCTGATAGAAATAGTAAATAAGTCATAAATATTTGTGATAAATAGAAAATTAAATCTTATCTATAAAATCTATGCTTCTTAAACAAGTTAGAATCTTAAAAGGATCATACATCCTGCAGGTCATGCAATTCCACGATGAAATGTAGCAAGAAGGAATAATTGAATTATGAATATCATAAGAATAACCGATTTTATTAAAATGAGAGAAATAGATAAAAGTAAAGAGATATATTAGAGCATGAAATACCCCCAGAAAGCTAATGCATATTACTATGAACTCCATGAAAATAATTTCTAATCTTTTTAAATATATTTTTGCAACTTAATTCTCTAACAACTGAAATCCTCAATATGTAACCATAGTTCAGGAAATATATTTCCCTTTGGTTTAAAACAAATTAGATTATTTTTTTTTTCTTACGCAAATCTCTCAGATATTTAAACGAAAGTATAAGATGAAAGATATCAAAACTGATAAAGTCTTCTTTAGGTTCTAATTTGTGTTCAGATTCATTTCTCCTTTCACGTAGAGAGAATCTGAGACATTGATATGAAATTTTCTTTTGAGAGAGAGAGAGAGAGAGAGAGAGAGAGAGAGAGAGAGAGAGAGAGAGAGAGAGAGAGAGAGAGAGACTGATTTTCTTTAGAATACAAATAATATGATACAGGTATTTTTTATACTAGCTAACTTATCCTGCCTCTGCATATCTTTCGAAGAATATGAAATTTTGTCATAGAAATATATTTTTTACCATAAAATGACGTTACTAATTTGAAGAAAAATGCCAAAATTATTGTTCATAATCATAACCTCAGGTAGTCTACTCTGGATTCTTAGGAATGTTGTACCAAGAACTAGATGAAAAGTGAAGCCTACGCCATATTTTTTTATTTATTTATTAAAAAGTGAGATTTTTTTATGGCTCATGTTTATGGCGGCCATTAACCGGTGAGATCATAAAAGCTGTCCCTCTTTTCATCACTGTCACGCCGATAATTGGAACAAGGTGTGGTGGCATTGTCATAAAAGTTGTTGGTGGTTTCCTAAAACTCCTAAAGTACTCACAGGACAAGTCTCTTGCCTTTAAATATTCTATAAATAGCGCTCTCTCTCTCTCTCTCTCTCTCTCTCTCTCTCTCTCTCTCTCTCTCTCTCTCTCTCTCTCTCTCTCTCTCATGTTTAGAGGACTTTTCCATATTTACTATTCTTCAAAACATTTGTCTTCCTTTAGGCTATGTATAAAGCACTTTACTTTCTGTATCAAAGTTTATTCAACAGAATTTTGTACTTCGTAGGATAACAGAGAAGAGGATCATCTATTTTTGATGGTCAAATGTTAACTCCATAGAAAGTCGTCGGGGGTGAAGTTGAGTTCGCTTGTTGCCAAGGGACAAGCAGGAACAAAATTTCTCAATATTTTAGAGGCAGAATAAGAAATTTTAGCTGAGAGACCTATCTTCAATAACCAAAACGGTGATGAAATGAAAATGTATGGGTGATTTCAAAGAAAATATATTTGAAAATTACATCCTGACGGTACTAAAGTTATGGAAACCCCATTCAAGTATGTTCGCAAGAGCAAAGTTGGTAGTGTACCAACCGTGTGTCACACGATCGTACATAATCCATTTTGTATATATTATGCTTGTATCTTCGCTCTTCCCTCGCACTAAAAAGAACCAGAATAAACATGTCTGCATTTCTCCTATGTAACATTGTCTGTTTCTCGAACATATAATTTCCTGTTGCCTTGAGGTTTTGTATATAAAGGAGAGTGTTCTATAATAAATTAACTCAGTTGCTTTTATACTGCCTTTGAGTTCACAACCTTCTCTCGGCCCGTCACAATGGTGACCCCGGAAGTCGACTCGCTCCCACCGCCTTCCACACCCACCCCCCTCGCCCCTCCATCGTTGGTACTATGGCGGACTCTACAGAAGTTGGCGCTGCGGCTGCTCCATTGAAACTTTCATCGTTCGCCAGCGGAGAGGCGTTTGCTTGGTTTCAGCGTGAAGAAGTCCAGTTTTGCATCAAGGGCGTGACTCGCTCAACCACCAAAGCAGATTATGTTCTCGCGGCGATACCCGAGAACACCTTCCCGGTAATATCCGACTGGCTTTGTGAACAAGGAGACACCCCAATAGTGTATGACGCCCTCAAAACATACCTTCTGCAGCAGTACTCGCCGTCGCCAGCCGCCCGTATAGCAAAGCTTTTTCAGCTCTCGCAACAACCGTTGGGGGACCAAAGGACTTCACTTGCCTTCAGGGAAATGACCAGTATCGCTCGCCTTCAACCTGCTGCAGACAGCTCTCCAACGACTTCTACAGCCACTTACTACCTCCTATCCGCCGCAGTTTTGCTACTACCACTTCAGATTCGGGGTAACCGTGAAGAAATGTGCAGAGGATTGTCAGTGGCCAAAAAACGTGTAAGTAGGCCATCGCTCGTGGCGGTGGCCTCCCATGTTTCTAATCTTTTCTTTTTACACGGGCATGTGATTTTTGGTAGACACGGGTGCTTGTCGTTCTCTTTTGCCAAGGAAACTCTTCAAGACACGACGTAGTCTGTCTACATCTGCCGACGTCCGCTTGGTAGCTGCCAACGGATCTGCGATACCCACCTATGGTTACGAGAACCTCACATTATCGTTTGGAAACGGTAAATTCAATTGGAAGTTTCTCGTTGGTGACATCTCATTGCCAATCATCGGTGCAGATTTCCTCTCTCATTTCCACCTTCTGGTCGATGTCGCCCACCGACGATTGTTCAACGCAGACTCGTACTTGTCGACGCCTCTTCAACCCGCCACCTCTAACCTCGCTCTCCACATTAGTGCACCCACGGATGCCTACTCCCACCTCCTCACGTCGTACCCGGAAGTTTTTCGTCCAGAACTTCGCCAAACGCCCACGGTTCCTGCCAAGCACGGTATTTATCACCATATCAAGACGACGGGACCCCCAGTCTTCGCAAAATTCAGACGTCTGGCACCGGAACGATTGGCAGCCACCAAACAGACGTTCGCCGAAATGGAGGAAATGGGTCTTTGCCAAAAGGCCTCCAGCCCATGGTCGTCACCCTTACACATCGTTCTGAAGAAAGACGGCTCCCTCCGTCCGTGCGGGGATTACAGGCGCCTGAACATGCAAACAGAACCGGATCACTACCCCCTCCCAAACATCGCCGACGTGACCTCCTACCTGCACAAAGCGAAGGTTTTCTCTACGCTCGACCTCCTGAAGGGGTATTATCAGGTGCCTATGAACCCAGATGACATCCCCAAGACTGCCATCACCATTCCGTTTGGTACATACTCCTTCAATTACTCTTGTTTTGGCCTTCGTAATGCTGGGGCCACGTTTCAACGTCTCATGGATGGCATCTTAGGGGACCTCCCTTTCTGTGTATGTTATGTGGACGACATACTTGTGTTCTCTTCCTCAAAAGAGGAACACCTCTGTCACCTGTGCATTGTGCTCGACCGCCTGCAACAAAACGGCCTTGTAGTCCGGTACGACAAGTGTACCTTTGGCGCCAACGAAGTGTCGTTCTTAGGGCACCGCATCACTCCTGAAGGAGTCCATCCCCTCCCTGAGAAGGTAGCAGCCGTTCAGAACTTCCCCGCGCCCTCGACCGTCAAAGCTTTGCAGGAATTCTTGGGCATGATCAACTATTATCACCGTTTTATGCCAGCCATTGCCGCTACTCTTGCTCCCCTCTACGCCTCCCTCAAGGGCAAGCCAAAGGACCTGAAGTGGGGTCCCCTTCAAGAAGCAGCCTTCTGCAATGCAAAGAAGGCCCTATCAACTGCTGCGGCTCCCACTTTTCCTATCCCTCTCCTTCTCTCCACCGATGCCAGCGACGTCGCTATTGGTGCAGTACTCGAGCAGGTGGTCAACGGCTCGCCCCGCCCATTGGCCTTCTTCAGCAGAAAACTGTCCAAGGCAGAATCGGGTTATTCTACCTTCGATCGAGAATTGCTGGTGGTGCACTTGGCTGTCCGTCACTTTCGCCATTTCTTAGAAGGTACGCCCTTTGTCATTCGCACAGACCACATGCCTCTGGTGCACGCCTTTACTCGACAGTCTGATGCCTGGTCCGCCCGGCAACGCCGACATCTCTCCGCTGTGGCTGAATACAATTGCACCCTTCAATACGTCCCTGGGAAAATGAATCCCATTGCCGATGCCCTGTCAAGAAACACGTTGGCTGCCGTTCAACTGGGATTGGATTACAACGCCCTGGCTGAAGCCCAACGACAGGATCCAGAGTATCAAGCATGTAGGATATCCTGCACGTCCCTCCGTTGGGAAGACTTCCCCCTCGAAGACACCAACACCACCCTCCTCTGTGACGTCAGTACTGGTAGACCACGACCTTGGATTCCTGCTCCCATGCGCCGGCAGGTGTTTGATTTCATTCATGGCCTTTCACATCCCTCGTGCCGTTCTACTGCACAGCTGCTGAAGGCAAAGTTCATTTGGCACAGCATTTCTAAGGATGCTAAGGATTGGGTCTGCGCCTGCACTTCTTGCCAAACTTCCAAAGTACATCGACACAAGGATTCAGGAGTGGGCACCTTTCCTCAACCTCAGCGTCGTTTCGCACACATTCACGTCGACGTTGTAGGCCCCCTACCCACATCACAAGGACATTGTTACCTGTTTACCGTCATCGACCGCTCCACTCGTTGGCCTGAAGCCATTCCCATGGAAACTGCAATGTCCGCCTCATGTACATCTGCTTTACTCTCTGGATGGATTGCAAGATTTGGTATCCCTGAGCATATTACTTCCGACAGGGGAACCACTTTCACCTCTCAATGATGGACATCATTAGCGAATCTCCTGGGCATCACCCTACATCAGACAACGGCCTACAACCCCGCTGCCAATGGAATGGTTGAACGTTTTCATCGCACCCTCAAAGCAGCTTTGATGTCCCGCTGCAAAGATCCCAACTGGTTTACTCAGCTTCCCTGGGTCCTCCTGGGACTAAGAACCACTCCTAAAGACGCCCTCGACATCTTGGCAGCTGAAATGGTGTATGGCGACCCGTTGGTCGTCCCTGCCGAATTTTTTCCTTCTACAACATCCTCCGACGATCTCCAGCGCATACGTCACGTCGTGGGAAAATTTACTCCATGCCGCCAGACTTACAAGCCCCCAGAGAAGCATCACATACCAACAGACTTGCACTCTGCAACGCACGTCTTCCTGCGGAATGACACTAGCAAGCCACCGCTAACTCCCCCTTACACCGGCCCTTTCCTTGTGATCGCCGCAGTCCGAAAGCATTCCTACTGAACATTCGTGGCAAAGAAGACTGGGTCTCCATTGATCGTCTAAAACCTGCTTATCTTCTGCCAGATGACCCGCCTACAGTTCGCCTCTCTAGATCAGGGTGCCCTATTTAACATGTACAGTATGTAATTTTTAGGGGGGGAGCCATGTACCAACCGTGTGTCACACGATCGTACATAATTCATTTTGTATATATTATGCTTGTATCTTCGCTCTTCCTTCGCACTAAAAAGAACCAGAATAAACATGTCTGCGTTTCTCCTATGTAACATTGTCTGTTTCTCGAACATGTAATTTCCTGTTGCCTTGAGGTTTTGTTTATAAAGGAGAGTGTTCTATAATAAATTAACTCAGTTGATTTCATACTGCCTTTGAGTTCACAACCTTCTCTCGGCCCGTCACAGTAGACTTAATGATCAACACAAGATATAGTTGCTTGTAAACGAAGAAGGATGAAGAGTGAGCTTAGAAATATAGAAGACTGGATTATCAACAGGTGCCTGAGTAGGAGCAGAGTCAGCCAAAAGAGCATCACTGGTGAGAAGGGTAATCACAAATGAAAAGAGAACTGTCAATGAAAACTATACCTTAGAAAGGTAAAATATAACATTTGAATTACGTTTTGTGGTGCAAGGAGTAGGAGTCTATCCGATCCACGACTATTCATCGCTGTAGAAGTATAAAGTCCTATAAAGCCATGCAGGTCAAACTTTTGCGAGTAGGAAACAAACTTTTGCGACTAGGAAACAAACTTGCGAGTTGGAAACAAACTTTTGCGAGTAGGAAACAAACTTTTTAGAGTAGGAAACAAACTTGCGAGTTGGAAACAAACTTTTGCGAGTAGGAAACAAACTTTTGCGAGTAGGAAACAAACTTGCGAGTTGGAAACAAACTTTTTCGAGTAGGAAACAAACTTTTGCAAGTAGAAAACAAACTTTTGCGAGTAGGAAACAAACTTTTGCGAGTAAGAAACAAACTTTTGCGAGTAGGAAACAAACTTTTGCAAGTAGGAAACAAACTTTTGCAAGTAGGAAACAAACTTTTGCGAGTAGGAAACAAACTTTTTCGAGTAAGAAACAAACTTTTGCGAATAAGAAACAAACTTTTGCAAGTAAGAAACAAACTTTTGCGAATAAGAAACAAACTTTTGCGAGTAGGAAACAAACTTGCGAGTTGGAAACAAACTTTTGCGAGTAGGAAACAAACTTTTTAAAGTAGGAAACAAACTTGCGAGTTGGAAACAAACTTTTGCGAGTAGGAAACAAACTTTTTCGAGTAGGAAACAAACTTTTTCGAGTAGGAAACAAACTTTTGCGAGTAGGAAACAAACTTTTACAAGTAAGAAACAAACTTTTGCGAGTAGGAAACAAACTTTTGCGAATAAGAAACAAACTTTTGCAAGTAAGAAACAATCTTTTGCAGTTAGGAAACAAACTCTCGCGAATAGGAAACAAACTTCTGCAAGTAAGAAACAAACTTTTACGAGTAGGAATCAAACTTTGCGAGTAAGTAACAAACTTTTGCGAATAGGAAACAAACTTTTGCAAGTAAGAAACAAACTTTTGCGAGTAGGAAACAAACTTTTCGAGTAAGAAACAAACTTTTGCCAATAAGAAACAGACTTTTGCTAGTAGGAAACAAAATTTTGCGAGTAAGAAACAAACTTTTGCGAGTAAGAAACAAACTTTTGCGAGTAGGAAACAAACTTTTGCAAGTAGGAAACAAACTTTTGCGAGTAGGAAACTAACTTTTACAAGTAAGAAACAAACTTTTGCGAGTAGGAAACAAACTTTTGCGAATAAGAAACAAACTTTTGCAAGTAAGAAACAAACTTTTTCAGTTAGGAAACAAACTTTCGCGAATAGGAAACAAACTTCTGCAAGTAAGAAACAAACTTTTGCGAGTAGGAAACAAACTTTGCGAGTAAGTAACAAACTTTTGCGAATAGGAAACATACTTTTGGAAGTAAGAAACAAACTTTTGCGAGTAGGAAACAAACTTTTCGAGTAAGAAACAAACTTTTGCCAATAAGAAACAAACTTTTGTGAGTAGGAAACAAACTTTTGCCAGTAAGAAGCAAACTTTTGCGAGTAGGAAACAAACTTTTCGAGTAAGAAACCAACTTTTGCAAATAAGAAACAAACTTTTGCAAGTTAGAAACAAACGTTTGCGAGTAGGAAGCAAACTTTTGCGAGAAGGAAACAAACTTTTGCAAGTAAGAAACAAAATAGCAGGCAGATGATTTACAGTTATGTTGGCTGTTGGAAGATGCAGGTTTATAATCGAATTGTGATCATTGCAAGAACGAGAAGAAAGCTTGTTTCCCATTACTAAAAGTACGCAGAAAGGAAAAAGAGGCATTGAAAGTATTATTATTATTATTATTATTATTATTATTATTATTATTATTATTATTATCATTATTATTATTATTATTACTACATGACAAGCCCTAGCTCGAAATGGAGAAGGAGAATGCTATAAGCCCAAAAGCCCCAATAAGGAACTAGACCACAACAAAGAAAAACAAAAGAAATGAGAAGTAAATCGAATACAAGGGAAATGCCGAAAAGAATGACACAGAAAAGATAAATGATTTAGCAAGATTAAGAATAACAGATAAAATGTTAAGTAACACTCCCGTCAATCTCAACGGCAGTTGAATCAACAATATTATCTGCTTTAAAAATATACAATGGGTTCTCCCTAAGGTTTCAGTAACAACCCCCATCTCCCACCTTCCTCATTTCCCTGTAGATGTGACAGATAACAACACAGTTATGAGTACTGTTGACTGGCCCAGTGTAAAATACTTTTTTTTTCGTACATTCTTACTCTGTCATTGTCGTCATGGTGAGTCAGTGTTGTACAAAAGTGCGTGAGTTGGAGCAGTGGCCGTCACCATTAGCAGAAGAATAGGGAGGGGTGACACACTTTGTTATTTTAACAGGACTCTCTCTCTCTCTCTCTCTCTCTCTCTCTCTCTCTCTCTCTCTCTCTCTCTCACACACACACCAGAGTTCACGAGCTATACATGACATTGGCATTATAAAGAAAACAGTACTAAGTTTACTTTTTGTGAGGGGGCCGGAGGTAACATTCTGACACTCGCAGAGAGAGAGAGAGAGAGAGAGAGAGAGGAGGTAATTATTTTGCTCATCTTAAATTTTTCAAAAGCGCCTGACGTGGGAATTATTTAAGCTCATTCATAGCAATTTGAATCTCACAGTTATTAGTCGCCTATACATGCCATTTGAGTCTGTGCATTTTATATAATGTATAAGATACGTTGTAGTTAAAGTTCTTTTTCTTACGAATCGCAAGAACTTTCTGTGGAATCATGGCCAGGTTTTAAGGTTACATAACTACCCATTGTTTATTTCCCCCGCCAAGGAGGTTCGAGCGAGGTCATTTGCTTTTTTTTTTTTTTTTTTGCTTTTTCACAAAATAAATCTGAAAATTATCTGTAGAATGCAATGAAACATTGTGCAAGGCTGAACCATTTGCAAGAACGAGCTGGTTCAATTTTGCAACGCGCCAAGTTCTGCGCGTGAAACAAAAGGATTTATTTGTTTCTAAAATCAAATGTCAATATAAAAGAACTTCGGTGGTGTTCTGAAATAAAAAGTTTCCTAAATTTTTATCTTGAGTAATTATTTTCTTGTATTTACAACAGGAAGATATTCATGCCTTGTGATATAGTTTATCTGCCCTATATAATAAAGAACAACGTGTCTGGCTAATTCTCTATGAAAATATATTTACGTTTTGTCACGTTCAGCGACATTGCCAGACCTATGACTACTCCGTCTCTTCCCATCCCTCGGATAGGAGGAGATGGAGTAGTCATACCCCTGGAAGAGGAGTATCCCAAGAGATACACTCGGAAACGACATTCTCGCATAAATTGCAAAAACTGCCGAATTGTAGTTAGGAAAAGGGGACGGGGTTGGAATGGAAGGTTGAATCTGTGTATACATATCTGTCTATTTCGACTCATTTTTTACGGCTCTGGTATATTAGTGTTAGCATAAAACTGGCGACTTAAGTTTCCCTGGTAAAATAATCTTGTATTTGTGAGACGGAATGCTTAATCAATTTATTTCTTTAGACTTCCCTTTTTCTTAAGTTAATTCTACTGTGACTCAGTTCAAATAGCACTTTATTCTTTATTCCTCAAATGTCTTATTTGATCACAACTAGTTTTTATTAGAAGCTTGGGTAAATTACTAGACTAGCCAAGTAACTTCTTTTGGTGTACACATGCTTACATACGCACTTATGACCAAACAAGGACACGGCCATTTATAGCTGATAAGAGATGTCACAAAGGTAGAAAGATTTAGAAATATCGCGAATTGTATACAATCTTATAAATATTTGAACGTAAAGTAAACTATCAAATATTTTCCTATTTTCCGAATAATACTGATTTCAGCTTATGATAACGACTAGGTCTTATTCAGACTTTTTACCGTAAAATTCACTTCTTGTTTTTAACAAGCAATGTCACCAATCCTTTTTTAGTTTCTTAATCAAAATTTTGAAGTAATAGCACGTAGATATATGATATTGTACCAACCGTGTGTCACACGATCGTACACAGTAACGACATTTCATTTTGTGTCTATATTATCCTTGTATCTTCGCTCTCCTCTCGCACTAAAAAGAACCTGAATAAACATGTATCTTTTTCACACCGTTAATTGTTAACCGGTGTGATATCAGTTGAACAGGAAATTTCCTGCTGCATTGAACCTGAAATAATGTATGCGTTTTTCTCACGTTAACTGTTAACCGATACGGTGTCGGTTGAACAAGAAATATCCTGTTGCATTGAGTTTTTTTGTAAATAAAGGAGAGTGTCTGTAATAAAGTTACTCAGTTGCTTTCATCCTGCCCTTGAGTCACAACCTTCTCTCGGCTCGTCACATTGGTGACCCCGGAGCGACTCGCTCCTCCCGCCTCCCCCCCCCCCCTCCGCTTCTCACCGTTACTATGACGCCCTCAAAACATATCTTCTGCAGCAGTACTCGCCTTCGCCAGCCGCCCGAAGAGCAAAGCTTTCTCAGCTCTCTCAACAACCATTGGGGGACCAAAGGGCTTCGCTCACCCTCAGGGAAATGACCAGTATCACTCGCCTGCAACCTGCCGCACACGGCTCTCCTCGTGAGGTGAACCTACTTTGTGCCCTTTGGGTAAGCCGTTTACCCGAACCTGTACGCGCTGCCATACCCGATGTCGATAGTTTACCCATAAAGGTCTTGATGACTAGAGCCGACGCCCTTATGGACACCCACTTCATGACCTTCAAGACATCCATCAACGCCTCCACTCCTGACGAAGAGGACACCTATTCAACTTCAACCGAAGCTGACGTGAAGGCCGTAGGATACACATGCCAATGAATGCCTTAGGACACACACGCCTATGAATGCCGTAGGCCTATGAATGCCGTAGGACACACACGCCCATGAATGCCGTAGGACACGCCTATGAATGCCATTGGACACACACGCCTATTAATGCCGTAGGACACACACGCCTATGAATGCCACAGGACACACACGCCTACCCCGTGACGAGCCGGAGCGGCAACAAAGCAACCCATCATCCACCACTCGCTCGTGCCCCAACCAACGACTTCTACAGCCACTCACTGCCGCTAATCGGCCGCAGTTTTTGCTACTACCACTCCAGATTCAGGGCGCCCTATTTAACATGTACAGTATATCATTTTTAGGGGGGGAGCCATGTACCAACTGTGTGTCACACGATCGTACATAGTAACGACATTTCATTTTGTGTATATATTATGCTTGTATCTTCGCTCTCCCCTCGCACTAAAAAGAACCTGAATAAACATGTATCTTTTTCTCACCGTTAATTGTTAACCGGTGTGGTATCAGTTGAACAGGAAATTTCCTGTTACATTGAACCTGAAATAATGTATGTGTTTTTCTCACC
>NC_090737.1:40708452-40745952 GCF_036898095.1 Palaemon carinicauda | reverse complement strand
TGTATGTATATATATATATATATATATATATATATATATATATATATATATTAGAGTATATATATATATATGTATTTATATATACAGTATAAATATATATATATATATATATATATATATATATATATATATATATACATTATATATGTCTAGAGTATATATATATATATATATATATATATATATCTATATATATATATATATAAATATATCTATATATATGTATATATACACATATATATGTATATATATATGCATGTATACATATATATATATATGCATATATACATATATAATATATATATATATATATATATATATATATATATATATATATATATATATATATATATATATATATTCAAGAGGTCCCATCAGGCATCCAAAAAGGCAATAGTGTATTTTGAGTGGTTTCGAACAAACTTTGGTTAATTTTCAATAGGACGTAATAAATTCGTAAAGTTTACAAAAGTATCTTAAAACAGAATAATCAATCTGAAAATATTATATATTCTTATCATCTCTTGTCATCTATTTATAACCTTATTGACTTTCCTCACTGGGTTGTTTTCCCTGTAGGAGATATTGGGGTTTTAACATCCTGCTTTTCCAACTTGAGTTGTAGCCTAATGAGGATAATTGCACATCAAAATATTACAACAAATAAATTTAATATTATTTTTAAAAACTCAGTAAAAAAAGGAGGAACAGTGCTCAGTAAACCATTTATGTATATAAATAGCCTTTATTTGCATGCAAAACAAATAGGAGGACGAGTAGTCTGAATAACATCTCTTATGTTTATTAATGTCGACGTTTCGGGACTCATCCCCTTATCAAGGATAAAAAGGACATATAAAACATTATAAGCATAACTCGGTAAAAACATAGTTCAATATAAAATACAAAAAAAAAAAAAAACAGTTTAAAACTAAAGTCATATACACAGATACAAGCAAAGACAGGAAATGAATGAAGTTAGATATAAGAAAAGTAACTCAACAATGAAATACGAAAAAAAAAAAAAAGTTGAAGGGGACAGAGGATAATTGACTGCTTGGCGCTTGCGCAATGGTTTTAAAGTTTTTATATGGAATGTTGGTCTTGTATTTAGATATATGTTCTCTGATGACTGAGAACTCTTTAGTGTTGTGCGCGCATCCATTGCTATGGCTAACTCCCCGAAGAGCATCTATGCTAACTTTTAGCCGTCTTTTTGTGTAACCCACATAATTTCGGAGTTTACATCTCGGACGAGTAAACATATAAATCACTGAAGAACGCATAAGATCCGGCAGAGAGAGTCCTTAAATTTAAACATGGATTCTTATGGATTAGTTTAAGATCCAGACTCGAAAAACTGTTTAGAATTACTTTTTTTTTCTTTTTTAATTAGTTTCCCATATTTTTCGTTATTGATAAAAGGTCACGTAGCATAGATCATCAAGATTGAATTCAATATTAAATCCTATTTGTGGTTGATATTTGTATCTATCAACGACACGTGTGTTTGTGACAGGTGATCATATATCTACACTATATATGCTGTATAAATAGATATGTACAGTATATGTATAATGTAAATATATACTATATATATATATATATATATATATATATGTGTGTGTGTGTGTGTGTTTGTGTGTATAATTTATATATAAATGTATACGTATATTTGTATTTATATACAAATATATATATATATATATATATATATATATATATATATATATAGATATATATATATATATATATATATATATATGTATATATGTATATATGTATATATTGATACACATTATACATATAAATGTATGTATATGTGCATACATTTATATACTGTATACTGTATATATATATATATATATATATATATATATATATATATATATATATATATATATATATATATATATATATATATTTATATATTATATATATACATATACAGTATATATATATATTTATATATATACATATATATATATATATATATATATATATATTTTTTTTATATGCATAAGTAGATATACATACATACATACATACATACATACATACATACATGCAAAATCAATCCTAAAAATGCAAAGTAGGCAAGGTACATTGTACTTTAGTTTTAACAGCGAAACTCATAAACTCATAAAAAAAAACGCTCAAGGGATCAGAATCATTTGAAAGGCGTTCTGGATAAGATTACTGTAATTTCTGTTTGCAATCATTATCATTAATGTTTTGGACACAAGTTCATTTATTTTTATGTCACTTAATTAAGCAAAACCATTATTATTTTTTTTTCTTACTTTCTGTACCAAGTTGTGAATAAATGTATTAAAACACTTTTGGTTGACCTTCGAAAATAACTACTTGTTAAAGTCATGAAATAGCATGCTTAGGCATAACTATTGAAAGTGTTTCACTGTTTTATACAATTATAAAAGAAATTTTGACATGTACCCTTTATTACATCCGCCAACGAGGTCGGAAGGAGGTTATGTTTTACCCCTTTTTTGTTTGTTTGATTGTTTGTGTGTGCATTTTCTGAACAGTTTCCTGGCCACAATTTTAATCTTAGCATAATGAAACTTGCAGGGTTTAACTGTTATGTATAAAGCTGGGAATGATTAAATTTTGGAAAGTCAAGGTCAAGGTCACGGTCAAGCAAAATGTTCAATTCACGTAATCAGCCATAAGTTTGGACATCGTTGTCAAAGAGACTTCAAACTTGCTTCATATTTGAGTGTATGAAAATCGACGACAATTAATCCATGTTAAGGTCAAGGTCGTAAAAGGTCAAGAAATAAGCTGCCGCGGCGGAGGTCTGTGCTCTGCTGAGTGCCCTTTTAGTTAAAGATATGTTTAATGTGTACCATGAACCATCCGAGATAGGAACGTATGACACATAAAGCAGAACTCCATAAACATTTTGGAATGCCAACGAGTGAAAGAAATAACTCAATCTGTACGTCTCCTGTAAAAGATAGATTAGTGAGTATTATTGATAATTTAAATGAGTACATCGTCCTGTAGGAGAACAAAGGTCGCATATTTATTTGCACTCGCTATTCAGATATGTTATAAAAATTTTCCTCGATTGTTTTAATGTACAATTTGTTTAACATCACACGTGATGTGCTTTATAATGTTTCCAATTTGTTTGACTAGGTGTGTGTAAGGCAAATAAAAGAGTGGGTGTCAGAGTTCGTCTTTGGCAGAGTGGGACGAGATAAGAAAGCCTACTGCCCAGCACTCGTGTCCTTTCTATTTCTTTACCTGATATTCAGTTCATTGACCCTGGCTATGGATCCTTCATTACGGGATATCTCATTCGGAAAAGGTTGTGTTGGGAAAGGATAAGGAACCCAAAGTACCGTTTTTTTCCAGAGAAAATGAATATTTGTCGATGGAATCTGGCAAGTTAATTAGCATAATTGCGCGATGGAGGAATAACGGTCTCAGTGGGCAGTAGGATTTGCAAGTCGCCCGATCCTAATGAGAGGTCAGGAACCAATTGCCGTTTTTCGTAGATCCTTTTGCCAGATAGATATGATGTTCAGCGGCTGCGCCTCACACAATGTTTTCCCCCGGAGTTAAATGACCATCACGGGCCAAAGGGAGGGCGGAGAGGCCTTGGCCACAGCTGCTGGCCTGATGCCTTTCAAATGTTGCCCTCAAGATAGAAGATGGTGGTCATATACAGGCTTAACCATTGTTATTACTCTCATTATCATAGTCGTTATTTCCACTATGAGGAATAGGATAATGTGTGATCATCCATCGCTTCCTTTTGACTGGGATTCTGTTTACGTCAGAATAGAACATGGGTGGGGGTCCTTCCCTAACCCTTTCTTTGGTAGGTTTAGGAGGGGAGGGGCCTATCTTCTTCAACGTACTAATGCTCGACTCATTTTGTTACTCTGAATATACTATTATGAGGCCTTCCCTTGTTGAAGGTTAGTAGCGGTTCGTGGACTATTAAGTAGGCCTCATTGATGTGGTAAACAGTACCGCTGAGGAATGTTGAAGTTTTTTTTTTTTTTTTTTTTTTTTTTTTTTTTTTTTTTTTTGCCGACTGTCTGTAACAGCACCTGCCAATCCATCTCACCTGCCCTTTTTTTCGCTCCTGGAGAATTTTTACTTTTACTCCTAGGAAAATGATTTGCTGAATTGCAATAAAGAGCGATTATTTCGCATATTTTAAACAAGTACATAACATTGTTAATTTGCAATATGTATAAATCATGTAAATATTTGTGATATGCGCATGAGTGGTTAACAAAAGACTTCACATAGCAATAATCGCATGCATGCTTACAGTAATGCATCGAACACCATAGACACATTGTCTTACGTTTATCTACAAACACAATAAATACGTATATATATATATATATATATATATATATATATATATATATATAATGTGTGTATATATATGTATACATGCATATACTGTAATGTATATATATGTATATATATGCACATATATCATCATCTCTTCATACGCCCATTGACGCAAAGGGCTTATTTAGATTTCGGCAGTCGTCTCTATCTTGAGCTTTTAATTCAGTACTTACCCTCTTACTTTGCGCTTCATAGTCCTTGGCCATGTAGGCCTGGGTCTTCCAACTCTTCTAATGCCTTGTGAAGCCCAGCTGGACGTTTGGTGAACTATTCTCTCTTGTAGAGTGCGAATAGCATGTCCTAACCATCTCCATCTACCCCTCATCATAATCTCATCCACATATGACACTCAAGTAATCTCTATTCTAGTTTCATTTCTAATCCCCTCTTGTCATTTATCTTCCAATAGCCTTCTGAGGGCTTTGTTCTCAAATATACTAAATCTATTGGATATTGTTCCATTGTCATGCCATGACTCATATCCATAGAGTAACACCGATCTCACTTAACTGATATATAGTTTTTTTTTTTTATGTAATTTCAGGCGATTTGACTTCCAAATTTTACTTAATCTAGCCATTGTCTGATTTGCTTTTTTCAATCTTTCACTAAACTCTAAAGCCTACCTGACACTTGCGCGCATTTTTGCCACGCACTGGGGTTTTTCCCGCACTGTTCATGACCAGTTCACTCCAGTTCGCGCATCGTTCACGACAAGTTCACGCGACGTTTACGCCATGGCACGAATTGGCACGCCTAGTTCACGAGAAGTTCACGACACGTTCACGCGAGTTCGTGCATCATTCCGCATCATTCACGCATCGTTCACGCCAGTTCACGCTTGTTCACGAATTGGCCACTCCATATAAAAACGGGGCTTCTCCAACCCGAGGACATTCTTGGATTGGCTTCGGAAGAGACAACAATGCTTTCTGTCAGAGACACCATTGCATTGAGGAGAAGAAACGTATCTTTTTCGTTTGTATTTTTTGTTGCCCTTTATTTTTGTTTCAATAAGAAAGCATTTGATTTACATATAAATAGCAGACATAAAATATGTACAAGTATTAAGAAAGCATTTTATTTTAACATTAAAAGCAGCAAACATGATAAGTTTTTAGGCTGTTGATTTTAAGGTAATAGAGAAAAAAGTGTGTTGAAATAAGAAATCATTTTATTTTTACATTAAAACAGCAAACAGAAAAAATTTGTTTTGCTCTTCATTTTAAGGTAATAAAGAAGAATAAGTATGTTGTTGATGAAATAAAACATCATTTTATGTTTACATTCAAACAGCAAACTTAAAAATTTCTTGGGTTTATTTTTCAGTTCATTTTTATTTAAAACAAAAGTTTTGGCTTTTGATTGGTAATAGAGGAAAATAAGTGTGTGGATGAAATAAGACATCATTTTATTTTTACATTCAAACAGCAAATATAAACAATTATTAGGTTTATATTTTTCTTTCCTTTTCATCAATTTTTTCGTTTCCTTTTTGTTTCTCTTCATTATAAAGTTATAGAAATAGTTTGAAATAAGATATATTTTTTTTTCACATTAAAACAGCAAATATAAAAATTTATTAGGTTTATTTTTCTTTCCTTTTCATTAATTTTTTCGTTTCCTTTTTGTTTCTCTTCATTATAAAGTTATAGAAATAGTTTGAAATAAGATATCATTTTTTTTCCTATTAAAACAGCAAATATAAAAATTTATTAGGTTTATTTTTCTTTCCTTTTCATTAATTTTTTCGTTTCCTTTTTGTTTCTCTTCATTATAAAGTTATAGAAATAGTTTGAAATAAGATATAATTTTTTTTTCACATTAAAACAGCAAATATGAAAATTTATTAGGTTTATTTTTCTTTCCTTTTCATTAATTTTTTCGTTTCCTTTTTGTTTCTCTTCATTATAAAGTTATAGAAATAGTTTGAAATAAGATATCATTTTTTTTCACATTAAAACAGCAAATATAAAAATGTATTAGGTTTATTTTTCTTTCCTTTTCATTAACTTTTTCGTTTCCTTTTTGTTTCTCTTCATTATAAAGTTCACGCCACTTCCTGCATCGTTCACTCCAGTTCACGCCAGTTCCCGCACTGTTCACTCCAGTTCACTCCATTTCGCGCATCATTCACGACTATTTCATGACTATTTTGTTCGTGCCATTGCGTGCCACAAGCTTTAAACATTTCAAAATTCTGGGCACGCATGGCACGCACTGGCACGCGAGTTCCAGCACTGTTCACGACATTTTCACGACTTGTTCACGCGAGTTCGCGCATCAATGCGTGCCAGTGCGTGCCACGAATACGTGCAAGTGTCAGGTACCCTTAATTCTAAAGACCCTGTATTGGAAATCATAGTTCCTAAATATTTAAATGATACTACCTCATTAATCCTTTCTTCTTCCAATGATATTTCATTTTCAATTGCATATTCTATTCTCATCATCTCTGTCTTTCTTTTATTTATTTTCCGCCCAACCTCGTGTGATATTTCATGCATTCTGGTAAGCAATCATTGCAAATCCTGTGGTGTTCTGCTAACAAGGACAGCATCATGAGCATACTCTAGGTCTGCTAAATTCCTATCACCAATTCCCTCCAATCCTTCTCCACCCTCTTTGACTGTTCTACACATTACAAAATCCATAAGGAGGATAAACAACATAGGTGACAACAGATTCCCTTGGAGTACTCCGCTGTTTACTGGAAATTCATTTGATAAGATGCCATTAACATTAAATTTGCACTTGCTATGCTCATGAATAGACTTAATCAAATTTACATATTTAAAAGGAATTCCATAATAACACAAAAGTTTCCACAAAATTGGCCGGTGCACACTATCAAAGGCTTTTTTATAGTCCACAAATACCATCAAAAGTGGATTTCTATATGCTACGCATTGCTGTACTGTACAACATGTCTCAAAATGAAAATTTGGTCAGTGACACTTCTACCTTTTTTAAATCCTGCTTGTTCATCTCTTAGCTTTTCATCAGTCTTTCCCCCCAGTCTCTTTAGAATAAGCACACTATATATATTTTCATAACTGACATAAGTGTTATGCCTTTATTTCAATCAGTCAAGTCTCCTGTTTTTGCCATTTTCACCAACGCTCCTAACTCCCATTCATAAGGTATTGCCTCTTCATACCACATTTTACAAAATAAGCTTGTGGGGGTCACTTCGTTTTCGGCCAGTATCATCTCGGCAGTTATTCCATTGTATCCAGAGGCTTTCCATCTCTTTAGTTTTTTTTAGGATAGCTTCGAATTCAAACATATTGAATTCATTCATGGGCACATCAAGGTCTTCATCAGCGTCAGGTATATCAATCAAATACTCCTTTCATATCTCCTATTCATAACCTCACTATAATATTCCATTCAACGTTGTCTTACTTCATCTTCTGTTGCTATAATAGAGCCATCTCTCTTTTTGATGGGTATATGCTTCTTCTTTGCCCCAATCGGGATTTCATGAGGAATTCTTACACCATAGCTTTGTCAGCCTCATCTGCTTTACTGTCTAGTATTATATCCAGCCATTCCTGGTTTTTATTTTGACCTCACTATCAATACTGGAATACTAGCATGCTCTACCTTGTAATTTTTATTACTTTCTCGAAAATCTTCAATGATCAATTTATTTCTTTGTTTCATTTTTATAGCATCCCAAGTATCAATTGATATCCATGGTCTTCTCCTTGTAACTGTGCCCCAAGACTTTACTACCAACTGACTGGAATATGTTCTTAATATTACACCATTCTTCATTAATTGTCTGTTATTCGTCTCTTAAAGTCTCTAAGACTGAAAATCGATCCCTACATTCAATTGCAAATGTTTCGCTGTGCTCTTCTAAAAGCTTGGTTGAATCAAACCTAGGTATTCTATCCATCTTTCTGTTGGGTTCTTTCAGTTTTAATTTCAGTGGGGCAATTAGGAGCTGGTGATCACTACCAATATCGGCACCTCTATAGCTTCTTACATTTCTCAGAGTCCTCCTTTTCTCTGTATTAATGGCAATGCGATGTATTTGATTTTTGTAATTTCCACATGGTGAAGCCCATGTATACCTGTGGATGTTCTTGTGTTGAAAAAGAGTATCTCCAATGACAAGATTGTTTGCTGAACACAAACTTATGAAATGTGCTCCATTTTCATTTGCAACTTCCCCAAGATCCCTCGACACCCATCACATTCTCTATCCCTTGATTAATCCTTCCAACTTTTAACATTTTCTTATTTCTCTGTGGGATCTCATCTATTACACTCTGCAATTCTTCATAGTATTCATCTTTCCTTTCTTTAGGGGAATCATTGTTGGTGCATAGCAAACTATAATACTCATATTACACTGCTTTGATTTGAACTTTGCTGGTAACAATCTACTATTTACAGCTCTCCACTCGGTTAATGCCTTTTCTGCTCTTGGTGTCATTATCATTCTTACCCTTTCTCTTCCAACTCCATCTGATCTTCCAGAGTAGATATATATATTGCCTTGGTCTAAAGTTTCCTTACCAATCCTCTTACACCGTGTTTCACTTAGGGCCAAGATATCCAAACTATATTTCATAAATTCACTCTCCACTTGCTGTAAGTTCCCAATATGATTCCTGGTTTTAACACTTGAATTATCTATTTTCAATTTTTCTTTAGTATTTATAAACCAGGAGATTCTTAGCACCCCGCTACTCGAGACTCTGGGCCATTCTGTCATCTTCTCTTTCCATGACTGACTAATTCCATAGAGGATTCATTGGGTAGATACATCAAAGGATAGCCAGTTCCTTCTGATGTGCAGTGCCTATCTAACTAGGGCAAGTGACCCCTGCCGGTCTATACTAATTCTAGTAAGATCAACCACCAGGCATCAGGAGTAAAAGCCGAAGAGACAGTTTGTCCATCACCTTAAACCCAGTCCGTTACTCATCTGCCAATGACTTCTTCGAGATTTAGGGGGCATTTTTTCCACATATATACATATATAAACTATATACCGGTCCACACACACACACACACATATATATATATATATATATATATGTGTGTGTGTGTGTGTGTGTGTGTGTGTATGAATACAGAATATGCATTGTATGTATGTAAATATGTAAAGTATGTTTATATGCATTCAAATTATGCTTTTATATATACATGTTTATATTTTTATACATATATATATATATATGTATATATATATATATATATATATATATATATATATATATGTATATTTATTTATTATATTATGTGTATACATTTATAGTACTTTGTACACTGAGGACTTGCATAGAAAGGTCATAAACAGATGTAAATGGAAAGACATGTCTTAGGCCTTTGTTCTGCAGTGTACAAGGAACAGGTGATGAGAAAGTAAAAGAAGATAATTGAAAAATAATTGAGAAACCAGTGATCTAGATTTACTACCATAATGAGTATATATATATATATATATATATATATATATATATATATATATATACATATATAAAGTTTTATTTATTCATATATACAGTAAATACTGTATATATGGCTACATGTATAAACTGTATCTGTATGTATATAATTATGTATGTATATGCGTAAAAATGTTTTATAATTATATATCATATAACGTGTTACGAACCCGATGCGTTACACATCAACGTCTCGACTGGGTAATTATATTCATGAAGGAGCTGATGTGGAAGTTGTTTTTACGAGACCATGATGATATTATGTTCAATCCAGTAGCTAAAAAAAACCCAATTTAGAGGAGACTATTGTTCTTTTTTATCTAAAATCACCACCTTTCATGGAAAACTGCCTGATGTCCATGATATATATATATATATATATATATATATATATATATATATATATATATATATATATATATATATAAATATATACACACACATATATATATATATATATATATATATATATATATATATATATATATATATATATTGTATATCTAGTGCCCAGTCGTTTGAGCGAAGGCAAGTTGACCGATGTCATTTTGAGCGAAGTCAATTTGAGCAAAGTCAAAATTATGTCATTTTCAGCTATACCTTTTGAACTCTCTATCTGATAAATTTAGCACAATTTGAGCGAGGTAATTTTGAGCGACATTTTGAATGAAGTCAAATTTAAGAAATTCGACAAGAAAACAAATCTAGGGAGAAAGATCACAAATTCTATAACTTTTATTTACTGAAAATGTCTCAGATAAGCACAGATAAGAAATATATTTTCATTTTTGTGTACAAGGGTTCTAAGAACAATGAGGAAAAAAATACAATGTTTAAGGAAAACAAAATCCAAGGAGAAAGAGAAAACATTCTAAGAATATTTATTAAGTATGATAATGTAAGCAAGGTGTGTCAGATAAGCAGTCATTTCTGAAGCTTTTTTAGAATTGATTATGCTTTTAGTTCTTTGTAAGTTCTCGTATTTTCTTTTCTTACGTATGGGTTCCCATGAAATTATTCCCACATATTTAGTCCATTTTAGGCTCTCTTCCCTCCTTAAAGACTCTCTCTCTCTCTGAGTAGGTTTATCCTTTCTATAAATAAATTTATTATAAGTAAATTGGTATTGCCACGACTGGACAAGAACTCAAGAATTGTTTTATATTTTCCACATTAAGAAAAAATGTTGTTTAAATCATCATTCAATCAGGAAACTAATTGTAAACAGGCATATTGAGCTAACAACCATTAATAAAGTAAGAAAGCCTGTATAGGCCTTAGTTCTTCTTCTTGGAGCTCTATTTAGCGAACAGCCATTCGTGGTAATCGCTCTTAAAATACCATTTCCTCTTACTGTTTCGTTCAAAATAGTGTCGCTCCAAAAGATATATACATACTTACATATATATATGTATATGTTCTTGATGCATAAATTAACTCATGTAGGGCCATCTGATTAAATATATTTTCTTTTCAGGGAAAGTCACTTTAATTTTCATAATCTCATTTTTTACCAAAAGCTCTCCAGCCCATACTTATCCTTATTTTCATTTCGGTCTCGTGTCCTGGGGAAACAATTACTGTGTGTCCTAAGTATGTAGGCTAATTAACAATCTCTAAAGGTTCGTCCATATCTCTTATTTGATGTCTCTCTGAATTTTCATTGAACATTATCTAAGTTTTATTTGTATCAATTTTCAGCCCTATAGTTTTGCTATATCTATTCAAATCTCCTTTCATCTTTTGTAATTCCTCCCATGATTCAGTAAACACAACTCTGTCATCTATAAATCTCAAGTTGTTAAAGTATTCCCCATTCATGTAAATTCCTACATTTTCTCAATCTAAATTCTTCAAAATTTCTTCTATGCCTGCTTTAAATAATTTAGGGGAGATGGGGTCTCCCTGTCTAACTCCTTTCTTAATTTGAATTTTCTCACTACCTTTATGTAGTTTTAGAATTGCTTTACTTCCCATATAGAGATCTTCAAGTGTTCTAACAGCAGAATCATCTATTCCTCGTCTTCCGAGGGCTTTCATTACTGCTGAGCCATATTATTATTATTATTATTATTATTATTATTATTATTATTATTATTATTATTATTATTACTTGCTAAGCTACAACTCTAGTTGGAAAAGCACGATGCTGAAAGCCCAGGGGCCCCAACAGGGAAAATAGCCTAGTGAGGAAAGGAAACAAAGAAAAATGATCTATTTCAAGAACAAAAACATTTAAATAAATATTTCCTATATAAACTATGAAAATTTTAACAAAACAAAAGGAAGAGAAACGAGATAGAATTGTGTGCCCGAGTGTACCCTCAAACAAGAGAACTCCAACCCAAGACAGTGGAAGACCATGGTACAGAGGCTATGGCACTACCCAAGACTAGAGAACAAGGGTTTGATATTGGTTTGTCATACTCTGTTGATTTTTCCATGAATTGGTTAATTACACTGATCTGGTCTGTCATTCTCATTATATATCATGCCTATGTGCATTTTTTTTTCTTTCATGTTAGAATATCCTTTTCTTAAGTTTGCTCTCTTATCCATGTTGCTTTTTTTCTGTCTCTTAGTGTTATTCCCATCTTTATTCTTTTCATAGCTGTCTGAGTTGTAACTAACTTATGTTCTAAGGCTTTTTTAGTAAGGCTCCAATTTCTGATGCATAAGTTAAAACTGGTAGGACCATCTCATTAAATACTTTTCTTTTTAGGGAAAGTGGCATTTTAATTTTCATAATCTTATTTTGTTTTCCAAAAGCTCTCCATCCCATGCTTATCCTTCTTTTAATTTTAGTCTGTTGTCCTGGGGAAACACTTACCGTCTGTCCTACTTACGTATATTCAATAACAATCTCTAGAGGTTCGTCCATAACTCTTTATTTGTTGTGTCTGCATTTGCATTGAAAATTATCTTAATTTTATTCATACTCGTTTTCAGTCCTACATTTATGCTTCCTCTATTCAAATCTTCTGTCATCTTTTGCAATTCCTCCCATGATTTGCTAAACAGAACTATGTCATCTGCAAATCAAAAGTTGTAAGTTATTCCCTATAAATGTTAATTCTCCCTGTCTAACTCCTTTCTCAATCGGTATTTTCTTAATATCTTTATGAAGTTTTAGGATTGCTATACTTCACATATAGATATCTTCAAGTGTTCTAACATAAGATTCATCTATCCTTGTCTTTGAAGGTTTTTCATTACTGCTGAGGTTGACAGGATTAGAAGCTTTCCATAAATGCCATGCATAGTGATTTGCCTTACTCGGCTGATTTTTCCGTTAGCTGGTTAATTACTTGGATATGGTCAGTTGTTGAATACCCCTTCTAAAGCCTGCCTGCTCTCTTGGTTAATTAAAGTCTAGCTGTCTATCTATTCGGCCTAATATGATCTTTGTAAATATTTTATATATATCACTGAGAATAAGCTTATTGGGCGGTAATTTTTTAGGCGTTTTGTGTCTCCGTTTTTTTGTGAATTTGTATAATGATAAAGTTTTTTCAAGCTGTAGGTATAGAGCATTTGTTCAGTCATTTTGCGTAAAGTTCAGCCATTTTTACTACTATGAAATCACCTCCATCTATTATTAAATCAATTATTAGGCCATCTCCGCCTGTTGCTTTGCCTCTTTTCATGATTTTGAATTCTTTCTTTACTTCTCCTACTTTTATGTTTGGTACTAGCTGAGGTGTTTCATTATTTCTCTTGGCAAAGTGAGTTATAGAAAGATATAATGATGGGAGTAACACTAAGAGACTGAAAAATAGCAACATGGATACTAGAGCAAGCTGGAGTAGAGGATATTCTAACAACATATAAGGAAAAGAAATGGACTTGGATAGGATATATAATGAAAATGACAGAATATATATGGTCACTAGGAGTAACAGACTGGGACCCTAAAGATTGCAAAAGAAGCAGGGAAAGAAGAGAAGACGATGGATTGACGAACTAAGAAAGTTTTGCGGGTGTGGACTGGCATAGAAAGACCATAAACAGACGCAAGTGGACTAGTAACGTCTGACGATATTTATATATATATATATACTGTATATATATATATATATATATATATATATGCATACACACATATACAGTATATACATATATGTATATATATATACATACACATACAATATATACAGTATATATATATATATATATATATATATATATATATATATATATATATATATACATACACATACAATATATACAGTATATATATTATATATATATGTATATATATATATATATATATATATATATATATATATATATATATATATATAAAATGCATATTTATTATGTGTGTGCGAAGTTAGAGAGAGAGAGAGAGAGAGAGAGAGAGAGAGAGAGAGAGAGAGAGAGAGAGAGAGAGAGAGAGCGCTGATGGATGCTTGATCAATGTTCTGTAGAGAGCAGACATTAATGATTTCAAAATTGACTAGTAACGTCTGACGAGATATATATATATATATATATATATATATATATATATATATATATATATATATATATATATGTATATATATACTGTATATACAGTATATATATATATATATACATACATATATATATATATATATATATATATATATATATATACACACATACACACATACAGTATATATATATATATATATATATATATATAAATATATATATATATATATATACACACACATACACACATACAATATATATATATATATATATATATATATATATATATATATATATATATATATATATATATACATATTTGTTATGTGTGTGCGAAGTTAGAGAGAGAGAGAGAGAGAGAGAGAGAGAGAGAGAGAGAGAGAGAGAGAGAGAGAGAGAGAGAGAGAGAGAGAGAGGGCGCTGATGGATGCTTGATCAATGTTCTGTAGAGAGCAGACATTAATGATTTCAAAATTGATTTCAGTGCGGCCATTTTTGCATCTTAATATTGATGTAAATCATTGGTGCTTTAATAGTATTGATAGTGTTAGATAGTAGTAGAAATTTTTAAATCGAGATCTGAAATAACACTGATGCTTCAATATAAACTTTAGAACTAAACTTAACATATAATTTTCAGTAGAATTTGAATTCTTTAGCTACATAAAGTAGATTTTGAAGTTAACGTCTATTCAACTACACCGTATGATCAGAATCTAAGTTCCTCTCTTAACATAATATTAACTTTAAAATATCAGTATCGAGGACCTTATGGTACTTACATAATGTTAAACTCGCCAAGCCATGTTTTACAATATGAATTGATATAAAGACACACATTATCTAATTTCCTATCGTATTCGAGAACAAGTGACCACAACTGAGGCTAAACGTAGTTATTATATCGGAATGCTCTCCGAGAATCCCGACACTAGATCTAGTTATACTTGTTCGCAGTACTTCCATGATCTAGATTTCTGCACAATTTATTATTTCTTTTCACCATTTCCGTACTATTCATTCTAATATACCTCTATGATTTTTAACATATTTTAAGACGAGTAATTGTTTACCTGTTATGCTTAAGCCTAAACTGCTGTTATCATTTTTCTGTTGTGACTAATTTCTTTACTATCTGAAAAGTAAATCATGTGCTAGAAAAAGTTTCACTTCTCAGTTTGCCGTAAGCGTTTCTTATTATTTCTAATTCTAAAACCCCTTTTCTGAGTTCCATTATAGTCATTATGTAGAATTTTTTTTTTTTTTTTTTTTTGCAATACACATCCTGACACGAAAACATTATTTTGTTCTCTTCATGACGTATTATTTAGTTTCATAAAAATTCTTTTTAACCGCTTTCTTATTCATTGCCAATAAAAGATATTTTCTGTATTGTATAATCAACTTTATGATTGACAACTTATGTACTCGTTTTTTTGTTTGAGAATAGCTTCCTGGCCACAATTTTAATCGTAGAGTTATGAAATCTGCAGGGATTAACTGGTACGTAAAAAGCTGGAAATTATTAAATTTTGGAGGTCAAGGTTAAGGTCAAGCTAAATGTCCGATTCACGTAATCAGCCGCAAGTTTGGACATCGTTGTCACAGAGACTTCAAACTTGGTTCATATTTGAGTGTATGAAAATCGCCAATTAATACATGTTTAGATCGAATGTCAAGGTCGAGTCCAAGGTCAAGGCTGAGTCCAAGGTCAAGGTCAAGCAAAAGGTAAAATTCCGGTCATCAACGATACGGCCACAATTTTAATCGTAAATTAAAGAAACTTGCAGGGATTTTAGACTTATGTGAAGAGTTGTTAAGGTCGAATCTCAAGGTTGAGTCCAAGGTCAAGCAAAAGGTCAAATTCCGGTCATCAACCATACGGCCACAATTTTAAGCTTAAAGTAATGAAACTTGCAGGGATTTTAAACTATTATGTAAAGAGCTATTAAGGTCGAAGGTCAAGGTCGAGTCCAAGGTCAAGGTCAAGCAAAAGGTCAAATTCTGGTTATCAACCATACGGCCACAATTTTAAGCATAAAGAAATGAAACTTGCAGGGATTTTAAACTGTTATGTAAAGAGTTGTTAAGGTCGACTCTCAAGGTCGAGTCCAAGGTCAAGGTCAAGCAAAAGGTAAAATTCCGGTCATCAACCATACGGCCACAATTTTAATCGTAAAGAAACTTGCAGGGATTTTAAACTGTTATGTAAAGAGTTGTTAAGGTCGAATCTCAAGGTTGAGTCCAAGGTCAAGGTCAAGGAAAAGGTCAAATTCCAGTCATCAACCATGCGGCCACAATTTTAAGCATAAAGAAATAAAACTTGCAGCGATTTTAAACTTATGTAAAGGGCTGGAAATGATTAATTGATTCTGGGAAAGGCACACTAGTTTCGAGAAATAAGTTGCCGTGGCGGAGGTCTGCACTGAGTGCTTTTTCTAGTTTTAGCATAGTTTCAGTAGTTTATAGAAAGTTCTCGAAATAGCTTTTCATAGTTGAGACCTCTTTTCCCATAAACGAGACCAAAGCATATTTTGATTTACATTTTTCATATCCGTTGTACAGTGCTTTTTTCCGGCCTTATTTTTGGAATTCATAAACATTATGATAGACATTTGAAATATTTCTCATTTGACTGTTGGATTACTTTTATCTTATTGAAAATTGAATTGTAGCACTACTATCTCTCTCTCTCTCTCTCTCTCTCTCTCTCTCTCTCTCTCTCTCTCTCTCTCTCTCTTGTTAAACGTACTATGGAAAATTTGTGCTCTAGTTTTCATTGATTTTCAGTTTTAATGAAATTAATGATGGCAAGAACATTTTTATTCATGACAACAATTATTGGTGTGTTCCATGTAGAGAAATTCTATTAACCTGCGGCAATTTTATATATATATATATATATATATATATGTATATATATATATATATATATATATATATATATATATACAGTATATATATATACAGTATATATATATATATATATATATATATATATATATATATATATATATATATATATAGTGTCCTCATCATCATCAGCCGTAGCTACTCCACTGCAGGGCAAAGGCCTCACACATGTCCCACTCCCGTCTATTTATGGTCTTTCCATGCTAGTCTGTACCCTCAAATATTCTTAGTTCGTTAATCCATCGTCTCCTCCTTCCTCTGTTTCTTATGCATTCTCTAGGATCGGACCCTTTCTGTTATTCTTAATGTCTATCTATTAACTACCATTTTCATTATATGTCCTGCCAACGTCCATTTCTTTTTCTTACATGTTAGAATATACTCTACTTTAGTGTGCTAACGTATCCTTGCTGCTCTTTCTTTGTCTCGTAGTGTCAATTCCATCATTATTCTTTCCACAGCTCTTTGAGTTGTAACTAAGTTTATGTTCTAATTCTTTAATAAGGCTGCAAGTTTCTGACGCATAAGTTAATACTGGTAGGACCATCTCATTAAATACGTTTAATTTTAGAGAACGTTCCGTTTTACTTTTCGTAATCTTATTTTGTTTACCAATAGCTCTCCATAGCATGCTTATTCTACTTTTAATTTCGGGGTCTTGTCTTGGGGAAACACTTAATGTCTGTCCTAATTACGTATATTTATAACCATTATTTGTCTCTCTGCATTGTCATTGAATATTATCTTATTTTTACACATTCATTTTCAGTCCTACCTTTTTGTATTAAAATTTGTATTAAAATTTTCTATCATCTTTTGCAATTCCTCCCATGTCATGTCATGTTCAAATTCTACGTTCTTAAGATATTCTCCATTAATGTTAATTTGTACATCTTCCCAATCCAATTTCTTATATTAAAAAACGTTCTGTAAGCACGCTGTTAATAATTTAGAAGAGACGGAGTCTCCCTGTCTAACTCCTTTCTCGCTATTCTTATGATGTATTTCTTGTATAGATATCTTCAAGTGTTCTACCATACGAATCCTATATACCTTGCTTGTGAAAAGTTTCATTACTGTTGAAGTTTTGACAGAATTAAAAGCTTTCTCTTAGTCTACAAATGCTATACAAAGTGGCTTGTCATATTCTGATAATTTTTCCTTTAGTTGGTTAATTTCATGGATATGAGTTGTTGAATATCCATTTCTAAAGACTAAATGTTCTCTTGGTTGATTAAATTCTAGCTGCTTTTCTATTTGGCCTTGTTAATATTTTATATATTACAGAGAGTACACTTATCGGGTTGTAATTTTTCAGGTCTTTTGTGTCTCCCCTTTTGTGAATTAATGTAATAATAAAGTTTTTACAAGCTCTAGGTATAGAGCATTCTTGCAGACATTTTGTGTAAAGTTCAGCGAGTTTTACTACTGTCAAATCTCCGCCATCTATTAATGATTATGATATACATACACACACATATATATGTACTGTCTATATATGTAATTTATGTGTAAATTTATAACGTGGGTAGTATATGTATATATATATATATATATATATATATATATATTCAAATAAGTCGTATATTTTTGCTACATTAATGGAGCAGAAATATATGGCTTATTCGAATATGAAAAACTCGTCTAAATGTGCAAAAATTTAT
Organism: Palaemon carinicauda; assembly: GCF_036898095.1. Classification (NCBI taxonomy): domain Eukaryota; kingdom Metazoa; phylum Arthropoda; class Malacostraca; order Decapoda; family Palaemonidae; genus Palaemon; species Palaemon carinicauda. The sequence continues at coordinate 40,727,045 of NC_090737.1, read as the reverse complement.
CTTATATATATATATATATATATATATATATATATATATATATATATATATATATATATATATATATATCTATATCTATATCTATATATATATATATATATATATATATATATATATATATATATATATAGATAGATATTTATATATATGCGATAAAAATTTAATATGATTATGTACATATATTTATGCATACTGTATGTTTGTGCATATATTATTTATATATATATACATATATATATATATACATACATATATATATATATATATATATATATATATATGTGTGTGTGTGTGTGTGTGTGTGTTGTATATGCACACGCATATATATATGTGTGTACATATATATTATATAATATATAATATATGATAAAATATATATTGTATACTTATGTAATATGTTTATGTATATGAAATATATGCATATATATATATTTATATATACAGTATATATCTATATCTATATATATATTTATATATGTATATATATATATATATATATATATATATATATATATTTAGTACATATAATATACAAAATACACACACACACACACACACACACACACATATATATATATATATATATATATATATATATATATATATATACACATATACTGTACACTGTGTGTGTATATATACATATATATATATATATATACGTATATATATATATATATATATACATATATATATATAAATATATATATATATATATATATATATATATATATATATATATATATACCTCAATGAGGTGAAAGGGTTTGCGCATCACAATGATTAGCAAAGCTAAACTAGTTATTGCCACCCTTGGTAGGTTGGTTTTCTGTGAGTTATCAGACGAAAATCTCCCATCATCACCAATCCGCAGTGGCTAGCGTGCTGATAAAAATTGACCAAATCCCAGACATAGATATCACAATCAGGTATCAGCCCCCAGTCCCCAGTGGCAGTAGAACAACTGCCCAAAGTGGTGGGCAGCTACATTCCACTGGAGGGGTTGCTAAAAATTTCTGTACTAAAGAAGGCCAATTTGGAAACTGAACCTTGCACCATATAACGTCAGGGCCCTATCTAGGGAAGAAGATCTTGCCGTGTTACTAGAAGAGAAGAAATAAATAAATTGGTATATAATAGGATTGAGTGAAATTAGAAGGACTGGGGAATCTTGTATAAAATTAAAAGAAATCTATATATTTTGCTTGAGAGGACATGAAATGAGCAAAGAAAATGGAGTGGGTTTTCTTATTAATAAAAATCTTGCAGGTAACAGAAGAGGTAACAGAAGAATTTTGTAGTACTAGTTATAGAATTTCAGGATTAGTTATCAAACTAAATAAGTATAAACTGAAGGTCATTCAAACATATGTACCAACACCATGCAATACAGAGGATGGCATAAAATCTTTTATGAATATCTGGAGATATCTATAAAAAAAACATAAGGCTCAATTTACATTTGTTTTGGGTGATTTCAATGCTAAAGTAGGCCAAAAGAAGAGAGAATCCGCAGTAGATAAATTTGAGAAGGCACAAGAAATGACAAAGGAGACATGCTTGTAGAATTTGCTGAAAATCATGAACACCCTCTTTTATTAAAAAAATAACCTAGAAAATAGACACGGAGAAGCCCAAATAAAGAAACGAAAGATGAAATGAATTTTATTCTCAGTGAAAAGTCAGTTTAATTAAAGATGTAACAGTGTTAAACAAATTAAAGTCAATCGGTTAAATAATGGTGAGAAGCAAATTTTTTTCAGATCTAAGCAGAGAGAAAAGTTAATTTTAAGAAAGCAAATAAACTCCCGTAATAAGAGAAAAGTCTAATGAGTTAAGCAATACAAAATAGGTACTCCCATCTACATCATGAAATGGAGCCAAGTAAAAAAGAAAGGAACAATAATTTAACAAAATTTGTATTAAAATCAGCACAAGAGATAGGCGGAAGAGTTCCTAAGCAAGGTCCAGGAAAACTATCAGAAAAGACTAAATACCTAATAAAGAAAAGATTGGAAATGAGGATAAAATCTAAGAGAGATGAAATAGATTTAGCAGAACTATCTAAAACAATAAACAAACTAAACACCCAAACTATTCGTGAACACAATCAGACCAAAATTGAGGAAACACTAAAGAAAGGAAGAAGCATCAAATTTATTAAAAGAAGACTTGTAACAGGGCGCCAACAGATTTTTGTTTCAAACGATAAAAGTGGAAATACCCATAATGGAGATGAAGTGATAAAAATTGCAGAGGATTTCTATACAATAGTGTTGTAAGAAATAACTTCATTAATAGAAATAATGAAACACATGAGCCGGTGCCAAAAGTAACAGAAGGAGATTTAAAGAAAGCAATAGAAGACATGAAAAGAGGCAAAGCATCAGGAAAAGATGGCCTAACAATTGCTTTAATAATAGATGGAGAAGATTCATAATAGTAAAACTAGCTGAACTTTACACAAATTGTTTGCAAGAATGCTCTATACCTACAGCTTGGTAAAACTATATCATTATACTAATTCCCAAAAAAGAAGACACACAAGGCCCGAAAAAATACCGCCAAATAAGTTTACTCTCTGTAATATATAAAATATTTACAAAGATCATATTAGGCCGAATAAAGAAAACAAGACATTAATCAACCAAGAGAGCAGGCAGACTTTAGAAGAGGGTATTCGACACCTGACTATATCCATTTATTTAACCAGCTAACGGAAAAATCAACAGAGTATGACAAACCACTATGCATGACATTTATAGACTATGAGAAAACTTTTGATCCTGTCAAAACATCAACAGTTATGAAAGCCTATCAATAACAAGGAATAGAATAATTTTATGTTAGAACGCTTGAAGATATCTGTATGTGAAGTAGAGTAATCTTAAAAGTTCATAAAGATAGTGAGAAAATTCCGATTGAGAAAGGAGTTAGACAGGGAGACCCCATCTCTCTTAAATTATTCTCAGCATGCCTAGAAGAAGTTTTTTAAGAATTTAGATTAGGAAAAATGTAGGAATTAATATTAATGGAGAATATCTCAACAACTTAAGATTCAAAGATGTCATAGTTGTGTTTAGTGAATCATGGGAAGAAATACAAAAGATGATAGATTTGAATAGAGTAAGCAGAAAGGTAGGACTGCAAATGAATATGAGTAAAACTAAGATAATGTCCAATGAAATTACAGAGAAGCAACAAATAATAGTTATGGACAAGCCTCTAGAGATTGTTAATGAATATACATACTTAAGGCAGACAGTAAGTGTTCCACGAGGACACAAGACCGAAATTAAAAGAATTATTAGCATGGGATGGAGATCATTTTAAAACAAAATGAGATTATGAAAAGTAAAATGCCACTTTTTATAAAAAGAAAAGTATTTAATGAGATGATCTTATCAGTATTAACTTTGCATCAGACACTTGAAGCCTTACTAAAGCCTTGGAACATGAGCTAGTTACAATGCAATGAGTCATGCAAAGAATTATGATGGGAATAACACAAAGAGACAGAAAAAGAGCAACATGGATAAGAGAGCCAACAAAGGTAGAGATATTCTAACATGTAAGAAAAAAGAAATGGACATGACAGGGCATATAATTAGAATGACAGACAATAGATGGACATTAGGAATAAAAGAATTGGTTCCTAGAGATATTAAAAGAAGTAGGGGAAGGAAGAGAAGACGATGAATTGACGAACTAAAAACGTTTGCTGTCGTGGACTGGAACAGAAAGACCATAAACAGACGCAAGTGTAAGCCTTTGTTTTGCAGTGGGCTAGTAACGGCTGATGATATACAGTATATATATATATATATATATATATATATATATATATATATATATATATATATATATATATATATATATATGCGTCCTAGAGTTCATCATTGTCGACTACTGCATTGCAATATTCGTGGTCTTCATGCAAATATTCAAAACCTTACAGTTGCTTCCAGACAGTATGATATTCTTTTGTGCTTAGAAGCTTTGGCTTCTAATATGAGGCATTCATCTGGGTTCTTTGTAACTGGTTTTAAGAAGCCAATAATGTTGAAACGTGATGCCATTCCTAGGGCCAGGGGAATGGCGGTGTATATTAGGACAGAGTACCCTGCTTCTCATAAGTCCTGCTATGAATGTGGATGTCATGAGATTCAGGTAATGAAAATTTGTGGCAGGCAAAACCACCTTTATTTGTGTTCGATCTACCGGAATCCAATATATGGATGATTCTATTTTCGATTGTCTTCCTATCATTATAGCCAAGATACAAGAAGATGATAGAAGGGCCTCTTTTGTCTTTGTTGGTGATTTTAATGCTCATCATAGGGAGTGGTTGTTCTGTTTCTCCTACCGATTGCCATTGCTTAATAGCTTTAAACTTTCTAAATCAGGCTGAGAGCTAATCATAAGTGAAGCTACTCACTGGTCTGGTAACTGATTGGACCTCGTATACACTGACTCCCTGGCATTATAACAAGTAAGGTTGGTTCTCCAGTCGGGACATCTGATCATACCTTAATTTCATTAGTACTGAAGACTGAGCATCCTGTTCCTGATGTATCTTACTCATGTAAGATTTATAAGAAATCTCAAGCAGACTGGAGTGGAATTTTTCATGATCTTTTGGGCTTGAATTGGTCACAATTGTATAGTAGATTCTTTGAATGAGAATCTATTCAACATAATTGATAAGCGTATCTCTTCTCGTGTGCTAAGGTACCAAGTGAAGGACTAACCATGGTTCAATGATGATTGTAGATGTGCTTATTTGGAGAAGCAGGAGGCCTATCATCTTTAGAAGGGTAACAGACCAGATTTGATCAGGAATAACTATACTCAGCTTAGAGCTTTTGCTCAGAGAGTTTATGCTTCAACTGAAAAGGAATACAATCTATCCATAAAAAAAAACTATTCCTGGTACAACCCAGAAACATAAGTGGTGGACTACTCTTAAATCTGCACTCTTTGGTGTGGATGCAACAATTCCTCCTTTACTTAAACCAGATGGGTCAATGACTCACTGTCCAAATATCCCTTATCGTCTGCTAAGGTACCGAGTGAAGGACAAACCATGGTTCAATGATGATTATAGATGTGCTTATTTGGAGAAGCAGGAGGCCTAACATCTTTGGATAGGTAACAAATCAGATTTGACCTGGAATAACTATACTCAGCTTAGAGCTTTTGCTCAGTTTATGCTTCAACTAAAAAGGAATACAATCTATCCATAAAAGAAACCCTTCCTGGTGCAACCCAGGAACGTAAGTGGTGGACTACCTTTAACTCTGTTCTCTTTGGTGTAGATGCAACAGTTCCTCCTCTACTTAAACCAGATGGCTCAGTGACATACTGTCCAAAGGAAAAGGCAACCCTTTTGGCTGATGTGTTTGACAGTAAGCAGAATAATGAGAAACTCGAAGTTCCTCATCCCCCTTTTTCTGATACTAAACTAACTAGTTTATCTTTTCGATCTCGTAAAATTAAAGCTCTGTGGATGGACCTTGATCCTTATGGTGTAGACCCGAATGGTATTTTTCCTATTTTTTTTTATAAAGACTGCAGATTTTGTAGCTCCAATGTTATCTGCTATTTAGCGCAAGTTAGCAAGATAAGGAGCTTTTAGCACTTGTCGGAGACTTAGCAATGTTACACCACTATGTAAATGTGTTTGTGTTAGCTTAAGTCTAACTGATTACCGCTCAATTTCCATAACTCCCATATCTAAAGTTTTTGAACGTCTTCTGGCAAAATGTCTTAATAGGTTTGCTGAAGGTAATCATCTGTTCCCTAGTTTGCTATTTGGTTTTCGTAAAGGCCTTGGAGCATGTGATGCCCTTCTTACAATCTACAATGATGTACAGAAATCCCTTGATTGTGGTCAGGAAGTTCGTATGATTGGCCTTGATTTTAATGCTGCCTTTGACTATGTTAATCATGAGGCCCTTGTCATCAAACTTAAACAGTTGGGAGTGCATGGGTCGTTTCTTAGCATCGTTATTGAATTTTCAAGTAAAAGATCTCAAATAATTGTTGTTGATGAGTACCATAGTGAATATAGGAATGTGATATCTGGTGTCCCATAGTGTAGTGTTCTTGGTCCATTACTTTTCATACTATATGCACATGACATGTGGTATGGCCTAAAAAACAAGCTCATTGCATATGCAGATGATGCTACTCTCTTTGCATCAATTCCATCTCCTCAATGTGGATCTGGAGTTGCTGAATCCCTTAATAGAGATCTAGCTAAAATTAGAGCATGGTGCAAATTATAGAGTATGAAATTGAATCCTAACAAAATTCAAATTATGATTGTAAGTAGGTCAAGGGCAGTGGCTCCTCAACATCCGGATCTCAGCATTGATAATGTTTCTTTAACTTAGTATGACTAGTGTGATTCTCGACAGCCAATTTACTTTTGAGAAACACATTAGGTCTGTGTCTTCTCAAATTGCATAAAAATGAGAAAGTCTTTCAAGCTTTTTGGTGTTCAATCTATTCTGAAGAAGTGTTTTAATTCTTTGGTTCTACCTTGTTTCAAACTTTGTTCTCCTGTGTGGTCTCCAGCTGCTGATTCTCATCTTATTTTGTTTGACGGGAACTTATGGTCTATTAGATTTCGTATTCTTGATCTAGATATTAATCTTTGTCACCGTCGTTCAATTAGTTCATTATGCATTTTGCATAAGATTTTTCATAATTCTGACCATCTGTTCCATCTTGTTCGTAATACTAGGCATGTAGTTAATTCTAATTGCCAGTCCTTTTCCATCATGAGGCTCAATAATGCACTGTATTCTAGAAGTTTTATTCCAGCTGTGACCAAGTTGTGGAATGATCTGCCTAATTGAGTAGTTGAATCAGTAGAACTTCAAAAGTTCAGCAAATGTTTTTATGTTGAACAGGCTGACATAAGTGTTTTTTTATTTTATATATGAATTATCTGATTCAATGTTATTAAGTTTAAGATATTTTATTTTAATTTTTCATTACTTCTTATATCGTCCATTTCCTTGTTTCCTTCCCTCACTGGGCTATTTTTCCATGTTGGAGCCCTTGGGCTTATAGCATCTTGTTTCTCCATCCAGGGTTGTAACTTGGATAATAGTAATATTTTATATACATATATATACATACATACATATATATATATATATACATACATACATACATACATACATACGTATATATATACATATATATATATGTATATATATATAAATATATATATATATATATATATATATATATATATATATGTATGTATATATATATAAATATATATATATATATGTATATATAAATATATATATATATATATATATATATATATATATATATATATATATATAATAGAGGAGAGAGGTCATAATTTTAGGTGTGATTCTCGACAGCAAATTTACTTTTGAGAAACACATTAGGTCTGTGTCTTCTTCAATTGCACACAAAAAAATGGGCTTATTGAGAAAGTCTGACAAGATTTTCGTTGATCAATCTATTCTGAAGAAGTGTTTTAATTCTTTCATTCTACCTTGTTTTGAGTATTGTTCTCCTGTCTGGTCTTCAGCTGCTGATTCTCATCTTAATTTGTTGGACAGAAACTTACGGTCTATTAAATTTCTTATTCCTGATCTAGATATTAATCTCTGGCACCGTCGTTCAATTAGTTCATTATGCATGTTGCATAAGATTTTTCATAACTCTGACCATCCTTTACATTCAGATCTCCCTGGACAATTCTATCCTGTTCGTAATACTAGGCAGGCAGTTAATTCTAATAGCCAGGCCTTCTCCATCATGAGGCTCAATACTACACAGTATTCTAGAAGTTTTATTCCAGCTGTTACCAAGTTGTGGAATGATCTTCCTAATCGGGTAGTTGAATCAGTAGAACTTCAAAAGTTCAAAGTTGGAGCAAATGTTTTTATGTTGACCAGGCTGACATGAGTCATTTTATAGTTTATATATGACATATCTGCTTTTAACGTTGTTAATAGTTTATATAGTACATATCTGTTTTGACGCTGTTACTGTTTTTAGAATGATATATTGTTAATTTATTCTCATCGTTTATTTATTTCCTTATATCCTTTCCTCACTGGGCTATTTTTCCATATTGGAGCCCTTGGGCTTATAGCATCTTGCTTTTCCAACTAGAGTTGTAGCTTGGCTAATAATAATAATAATAATAATAATAATAATAATAGTAATAATATTGAAGTATGATGAATATAAATGAAAAGGCATTTGGATGAGAGAGTGACTAGTAAAAGGTGTGGAATGGTTGTTTTTCATAAATGCAGTGTTGATCGGGGAAAGGAACTGCAACAACCCGTTTAAGAGTTTGCAAAAATACTATATTTAGAGTAGGTGTGAGATAGGGCAACTGGAAATCAGAATGTCAAGTGAATGGTGGAAGGATAGAAATGGTTATTTCATGTAAATATTTGGTAGTGGGGACATAGATAATGGTCAGATGAAGGAAATGATGCGTCTCAGGAAGGCAGAAAGAAGGTTAGAAAATACCTTTAATTTCGTGTGGCAGAAATCATGGAAATATATTCAAGAATTGTTGAAGCAACTCCCACTCGAAAGTAAATCTTTGATGTTAGTAAACGAGAGAGGGATAAAGCCAGTATAACCGATTTTTGTTAAGAAATGTGAAGATACATTTTTATGACCAAAAGGTTAGCAGAGTTAAAAAATTGGACCAAGAGTTTTGTTAGGGGGTTTGCTCCATTTTCAAAGAATAAGTGACAATAGGCTATATATATATATATATATATATATATATATTATATATATATATATATATATATATACATATATATATATATATATATATATATATATATATATATATATATATAATATATATATATATATATATATATATATGTGTGTGTGTGTGTGTGTGTGTATGTATGTATGTAACTGTATATGTATATGCACATATATACGTACACATATCTATATCTAAGTATACATATATATATATATATATATATATATATATACTGTATATATATACATATATATATATATATATGTATATATATACTGTATATATATATATGTATATATAATATATATATATTTGTATGTATACATGCATATTTATTATATGTATATGCTGTAAATGTTTGAATAGGTTATATATAAACAGTATATATATATATGTGTATATTACCAAACCATTCTTCTTCACTGTAATTGTACAGTGGCCTCTTTGCTCTTGATAAGGGTAGAAAAGACTCTTTAGCATCTCTTCTAGGAGAACACTTCAAAATCAAACCATTGTTCTCTAGTCATGGGTAGTGCCATAGCCTCTGTACCATGGTCTTTCACTGTCTTGGGTTAGAGTTCTCTTGCTTAAGATTAAATTCGGACACTATTCTATTCTATTTCTCTTTCTCTTGCTTTTAAAACGTTTTTATTGTTTATACTGGAGATATTTATTTTAAGGTTGTTAATGTTCTTAAAATATTTCATTTTTCATTTTTTCCTTTCATCACTGGGCTATTTTCCCTGTTGGCGCTTTTGGGCTTATAACATCCTGCTTTTCTAAGTAGGTTTGTAGCTTAGCATGTAATAATAATAATAATAATAATGATGATATACAACAATTTAGGGGTTGTGGTAACCTATAGGAAACGTCCCTGCCAGACGTTATGCTGGACTAGTGTTCGAGACCCGCCCAATCTCCATAGTTTCTTGTGGTGTATGCAACCTTGCCTTCCTTGTGAGCAAAGTTTGTGGATATTTCGCGCAGCCCATATGTCTACTTTCTGAGTTATCAACAACCATTGCCTGGCCTTCCCTGGTCCTAGCTTGGGTGGAGAGGGAGCTCGGGTGCTGATCATATGTATATATGGTCTGTCTATTGAGCATTGCCACAGTCTCTTGGCTCTGCAATTCACTAGCGACCTGTAAATTTGCATTAAAAAGGGTTGCTCAAAATGACTCAAGCCTTCCACTGTTAAGCATATTTTCTAATCTTACAGTACTATGCCTAAGCCCCTATCCTCATTGGCTGCAATTCAGCAAAGTTGATGATCAGTACACACGTAACAGGTTAATTAAGTCAAGAAAGGATTGGGGTAACTAAAGAAACCGGCTTTAAGCATGTCTACCTCGCTTGGGAATCGATGGGGAGGCGAACGTCATGATTGGTTGATCAACGTTTATTGACCCGAGCAAATGGCTCAGATATTTATCGAGAGACTATTAAGAATTGAAAATGAAATTAAGTCTAGTATATTTAAAGGAAAATTCAATCTTACATTGAAAGTCCGCATAAAAATTCCTCAATTGCAATAATCCAAAGCAAAAAGAAAGGAAACGAAGTAAAGATTCGCATGAACTTGTATGGAATGCCAAAATGACTGATTGATTTGTTGTGCTTCCCTTAGAATACAAATGTCTTGGTGTACATAAACACATACACACTGTAAATGCATACATATATACGATCATGTTTATGCATGAACTTGACTTGAGAAAGTACGGTATTGATAATTATGTATTTTAGGGTTGTGATGGCCTATTGGCAACGTCCCTTCAAGGTGGTCTGCAGGACTGGGGTTCGAGTTCTGCTAAAGCTCGAAAGTTTCTTGTGTTGTGTACAACCTCACCATGCTTATGAGCTAAGGAAATTATTAAATTTTTGAAGGCCAAGGTCAAAGGTCATGGTCAAGCAAAATGTCCAATAATTATGGACTGATTTGTCACAAAGACTTCAAACTTGGTTCATATTTGAGTGTATAAAATCCACACCAATTAATACATGGCAAGGTCAAAGGTCAAGGTCACGGACAAGCAAAATGTCCAGTTCACGTAATCAGCCATAATTTTGGACATCGTTGTCACAGAGACTTCAAACTTGGTTCATATTTGAGTGTATAAAAATCCACGCTAATTAATACAGGTCAAGGTCACGGACAAGCAAAATGTCCAGTTCACGTAATCAGCCATAATTTTGGACATCGTTGTCACAGAGACTTCAAACTTGGTTCACATATGAGTGTTTAAAAATCCACGCAAATTGATAGATGTTAAGGTCAAGGTCAAGAGCGAAAGGTCGAGAAATCAGCTGGCGCGGTGGAGGTCTACTACGTGTCCCTCTAGTTATTATTATTATTATTAATATTGTTATTATTATTATTATTATTATTATTATTATTATTATTATTATTATTATTATTATTATTAGCTAAGCTACAACATTAGTTGGAAAACCAGGATGCTATTAGCCCTTTATGGGCTCAAATGGGGAAAATATTCCAGTGAGGGAAAGAAATAAGGAAACAGAATAGTGCATGGGAAGTAGACGTATCCGAACAAGCAAACATTGTATGAATATTTGACGTCCATTTTGCTAAGCATGGGAGAGGAAGTCGACGGCATAACTAGATAATGAAGATGAAACCAAATCTATTTACAAACTCCTAGAGAGAGAGAGAGAGAGAGAGAGAGAGAGAGAGAGAGAGAGAGAGAGAGAGAGAGAGAGAGAGAGAGAGAGAGAGAAATGTCATAATTTGAGAAGTGGAAAAACACCCACTGGATGAACCACTGGGAACCAAACGAATCCGAGTAGGCTACTTGCATTAAAAAGAAAATAGAAAATCTAGATTCTTGTCGGAAGTGATTATTGGGGAGTTAATTACCTTAAATTTGATTTCCTCTTTTCTCTTTGACAATAGCGAGGGAGTAGCGGTGTCTGGAAAGACATATCCAACTTGATTGGTGTTGGTAGGTAAGGGGGAGTTGGTTTGTCATGAGGTATTGGGGAAGGGGAGGGCGTGGGAGGGAGTATTTTGAGTGTTGGGTCCTGCAGGGGGAGTAGGGGATGGGATCAAGCCATTAGGGACCCCTGAGGACCGGCTTTCGGGGTCTATGACTGGCCCAGATTCTGGGGAGGTTCAGTGACCGGGCGTCCTCCGCGTCTTGACTTGGACTTGCACTTCGATACTGAATTCCGGAACTGCATCGAGAGAGAGAGAGAGAGAGAGAGAGAGAGAGAGAGAGAGAGAGAGAGAGAGAGAGAGAGAGAGCTGCCGTGATGAGCAAACGGTCAGTTATTTTTCTTGCCCACTCCCCCCACCCAGATATCTTATTGCAGCAAATTCGGGGGGGGGGGGGCGGGGGGGGGGGCCGGTGGATGTTGGGAGTTACTTTCTACGGGAATTTTGGAACCCCAATGTACCTGCGATTGGTAATGGGAGCTGGTTAGTAACCACCTGCCTTCTGTTGAATTACAGATTTTGGTTCTCGCCACGAGTTTAAAAAAGGGTTTTGGATTGCAGGTGAAGATGCTGTAATGACATACCATTTCGAAAGTCCGTCATCTGCTTTTTGACCGTTCTTTTTAACCCATCGTCAGTCAAACGTTTGGTGGAGACATAACTGTTCATATATTATGCAATTTCTTTCAGCTCTTCCATATTCATTATGACATAGCGCTGATTTGCTAGCCAGTACATACAAAAGATGGAAACCTGTCTTTTGATTTTTTTTATTAATGATTTAAAACATATCAGGAATAAAAAAATACTCTGAACACTTTTAAAACTTTCCAAGGAAATTAATAGAATATTCAGTTATTGTCCATTTTTCCTGGGCCTTTTACCGAGAGAGACCATTGCCATTTTACTCAAGGTACACTTTTCCGTTTCTTGACAAGTGAATATGCAACGTTTGTGGTGAGTTAATGCTTTTTAGTAGACTTGTGCAACTTAACTAAGTTACTTAAGAGGGCTTGTAGTTTACTAAATAATTAGTGGTGCTAATTATGAAGGCTTTGCATACACACGCGCACACATACATATATATATATATACACATATTATATATATATATATATATATATATATATATATATGTGTGTGTGTGTGTGTGTGATGTATGTATTATACATATGCATATATTTATTTATGTATGTATACAGGTGTATGAGTATGCATATATATGAATTTATATATTTAATATGAATATATATATATATATATATATATATATATATATATATATATATATATATATATATATGTGTGTGTGTGTGTGTATATATGTATATATATTATTATACAGTATATATATTTATACATGTGCATATACTGTATATGTGCATATATATATATATTGATTTATATTGATTTTATTGATTTATATATTTATGAATATACAGTATATATGTATATATATATATGCACACACACACACACATATATATATATATATATATATAAATATATACACTACATGTATATATAAATAGGTTTACGCACATATATAATATAATATATATATATATATATATATATATGTATATATATACATACATATATATATAAAGAGAGAGAGAGAGAGAGAGAGAGAGAGAGAGAGAGAGAGAGAGAGAGAGAGAGAGAGAGAGATAGATTAAAGCAGCATTGATTGTTGTTTTCTTCTCTAGATATGTCCCCGTGACAGGAAACAGCTTAATGTTGAATACAAATACACACATATGTATATATATATATATTATATATATATATATATATAATATTTATAATTATATATATATATATATAATATATATATATATTATATGTATGTGTGTATATATATGCGCATCACGTTTCCCTGTGATTTTTACGCATATATGTATATATATATATATATATATATATATATATATATATATATGTATATGTATATATACATATATATATATATTTATATATATATATATATATATATATATATATATATATACATATATATATGTATATATATATATATATATGTATATATATATATGCTTATGTTTAAATAGACACATATGGGTTTTCATATATATGTTATATATATAAATATATATGCTTATGTTTAAATAGAAACATATGGGTTTTCATATATGCAAATATATCCTTATCATCAGCCGTAGCTAGTCCGTTGCAGGACAAAAGCCTTAAACATGTCCTTCCACTCGCGTCTGTTTATACATAGACACACAGATATATATATATATATATATATATATATATATATATATATATATACATATATATATATATATATATATATATATATATATTTATATATATATATATATATATATATATATATATATATATATATATATATATATATATATATGTATGTATTTCTACTCACAGGATACTTGATTCTTTGAAATTCAAGAGCAGTCATCTATTCTATAGAACATTCTGACTAAAATAATATGTTTATTTGCTTATCGCATTTTTCTATCATTTAATTTTTTATTATTACAAATGTATTTTTGAGTGCGTGTAATCTTTACTTAGGTACTGACTTATAGAAAACGTTTGGTGTTAAGCTGTATCGCATCATCATTGACGCTTTCAAGTTCACTCTGGGTCTTTAGAGGTTAGGCTTCTAAAAAGTGAATGTGACGCTTACTGCACAGGCTTCCCCTTTCCCCTCGGTCCCCCCCCCCCCCCTCATTCTTCCCCCCTCCCCTCACCTTCATCTCAATCTATGTTTTCAGTTTTGTAATCCACAATCATCATTTTACTCCTCTCCATACAGGTATCATATCAGTTCAAAAATATATTACTTTTGAGTAATGGCAAAGAAGCAATATCTTTTCCTAAGTAAATATGTTTTTTAAAACCCCCTTGCATATTTGGTTAACAAGGAAGTTATTGTTGCAAAATCAATTATTCTATGAATTAAATGAACACTCTCTAGCTGCAATAACCTTATATTTTTTTCATAGTGGTAGCCTATTGGAAATTTTCTTGGCCGGCGATCTGCTGGACTGGAGGTGAATACTAGCTTAAGGTCAATGGTTTTTTTTTTTTTTTTTTTTTTTTTTTTTTTTAGTGTAATCTTACCATCCTTGTGAGCTAAGGATGGTGGGGGCCTGATTAGGGGAACTCATATATCAACCCACTGAGTCATCAGCAGTCATTGGCTGGTCCTCCCTGGTCCTAGCTTGGGTGGAGATGGTGCTTGGAGAATATATGTAATATATGGTCAGTCTCTATACCATTGCCGTGCTGTGGTATTATCATGTCCTTTGCCTCTGTCATTCATGAGTAACCTTTAGATATCAGATTATCATGACCGGACAATGAGAAGACAAATTAGGGTTCCCCCGGAAAATGAAGAGTTCAGATTTGTTTGGTTGCTAATGTTTCTCGTAGTGGAACAGAAGAAATGACTCAAACAGGTTTTGAAATCTTGCCTACTCTGTCTTTCAAACAGTTACGGTGATTACGGGAATTTTAGAAATTAAAATGACTATGTATCCTTGATATCCTTATCAGTAATATAATTTCTTTGATAGAAATAGACAAATTCCCTTCCTGTTGTAATATTCACCTTCTGGTGATGTACAAATCACCAAAATGACCAGGATCAGTATGGACGATATTTTCAAAGAGATTATGTACTTTGAAAGTAAGTTAGATTAATTAGAGAACGTTTGGGGAGAAAATTAGATTTTTTTTTTTTGACAACTGCTTGAAAAATAAATTTTTATAAACCAAGAGTAATTAGCCGGAGAAACATTATCTTCTATTCAATGATAGCAAAGCTGAAGATATATGCAAATTTTTTTATGGAATAAAGTCATCTGATATTTAGATATGCATCTCAAAATCGGAAAGTATAGCAATGACGAATATTGTAAATCGATCAAACCTAGCAATTTGATTGCATGATTTTTTTTTGTATACAAATTGTTCAGACAATCGCAAAACGATCTGAAAAGGAAAATACTAAAAATATATATAAATTTACCATAAACTCTCGTGATTTAATCTTTCATCAATAATTCTTATTCGTTTGTGAATAGTTTACTGTACCAGGTTAGTTAATTACTTTACTATTTTAGTCTATCATTTCATTATCTAACCACTTGTTGATGTTCTTTTATGCTTTCACTGGAAACAGAATTTTTAATTTACATAAGTTTTTATTATATTCAATTTTTTTTTTTCTTCAAATAAGGTTATTTCAAGATTACAAATTAGACATAGAATTGAGACCATGAAAAACATGAGTGGATAAATTGACACAATGAATTTGTTAGAGATCCGTAATGTAATTAGTTATTTCTATTATACTGCTTTCATAATCCTAATTAATTTTTCCTTAAATCCTTCTGATTGTACTCTGTCATTATCACAGGAGAGAGAGAGAGAGAGAGAGAGAGAGAGAGAGAGAGAGAGAGAGAGAGAGAGAGAGAGAGAGAGAGAGAGAAAGAGAGAGAGAGAGAGAGAGAGAGAGAGAGAGAGAGAGAGAGAGAGAGAGAGAGAGAGAGATTCCTCTGTATTTCCATTTCTTTAGGTAAAGTTCATTGAACGTGGAAGTCAAGGTTTTCTAATGCATTGCAAACCAATTATAATGGTCCTTTTTATCCGAGATTTTCTAAGAAATATCGGGTCGGTGAAGGGAAAATTCAGACCCTTGCCTCATTCCGAAGGGCATTTGTTTATGGTAAGGACAAACTTCAGGGAAGGGAACAAATTCATTGCTGTAGTCACTTTCATTGCGATTCATATTTTATAGTTCCGGGAATTTTCATATAGAAACATCCCCGCTTGACAGTCTGTTGGACGGGAGTTAAAGCCCGCTCAAGCTCGATAATTTCTTGTAGTGTCTGCAACCTCATCATCCTTGTGAACTAGGGGTGGGGGGGGGGGGGGTGATCTGGTCGAGTTTATAAGTCTACCTGCTGAAGTCGTCAGCAGCCATTGCCGGGCCATCCCTGATCCTACCTTAATGGATAAGGGCTTATTAGCTGATCATGCAAATATATGACTCGTCTCAAGTGCATTGCCCTGTCCCTTGCCCTCTGCCATTCATGAGTGACCTTTAAACTTCTAATCGCGAGGCCAACAGCCCAGTTCAATTAGACAACAGGTGCTGATATGGTCATTGTAATTCACTTACATTGTGTCACTTGAAATCGAAATGCAACGTTCACAAATTAACTTCACCATCTGCTTCTTATTTACTCATTTATATTCTGACTCGGTATGCTTTTGCTCTCTCTCTCTCTCTCTCTCTCTCTCCTCTCTCTCTCGTCTCTCCTCTCTCTCTCTCTCTCATAATATTAACAGAGGCTTTAACACGCGGGTAAATCCTAGTTCTATCCCAAAACTGGACGAGGAAGTGCTTTTCCTTCGAAAACCCGTAAGCCTCTGTTTCTTTATTTAAGCATTAGGTTAGGCAGAAAGTGTTAATTGACTGTTGCGGGCTGCAGGTAAGTTAGAGATGGAAGAGAGAGATACAAAAAAAAAATAAGAAAATAAAAGAATATAAAACTTCTTGCTGTAATGATCAATAGTATTCTGGCAATATCATGGCAGGGAAATTGGAGGGCAAGACCAAGTAATCCTAGGCTCAATTCATATTATATTCTACATATATTCTCTCTCTCTCTCTCTCTCTCTCTCTCTCTCTCTCTCTCTCTCTCTCTCTCTCCTCTCTCTCTCTCTCTCTCTCTCTATCTTGTCGTGCTTTCAGTAACACCCAAAAGCTGACCGGCTCGAGGAACCACGTTCGAATCTCAAACTGGACGAAGGAGAACTGATGGGAACTTCTAAAACTTTCGTATACGTCTTCAACAAAGGAGTCGATTTGACGCCTAGCTGTAAGTCGACGCCTGCGGGTCTGGGCTACGGTTTAAAGATAAAGATATGTGAAATAAAACAAAAACAGACGAATCTTCTTCAGAACACTTATATTACCTTCAAACCATAAAAGGGTGAAAATACTCAAAAGATTCTCTCAGGTAGTGCTAAGAGGCATATGGCAATGATTGAGGAAATGATTAACGAGTATTGTTGCTAAAGAATTGACGTCTGCATTCAATTACACTACTGAAATAAGAACTGAATATTGTGGGATATTTTCAATTAATTCTTGAGGGAACGATATAACTAATGAAATGCTCGTCAACAAGATTTATTCATCCAGAAAGCTAAATACAATAGACTCGATTCTTGAAATTTTGCACAACTTTTTTACAACAGTTTTTTGGTCTTGCATGTTTGAAATGAGGCGGCATCGCAGGAAAAGTCCTTCTAGGGAAAAGACCCTGTAGTTGCAAGAGCATGACATAACAGCATTGGTCAGTGAGACTAGTTTATACCGGCATATGAACAAGGCCCTCCTGAGGGACTTTAACCTCAGCTCTCAATATTGGATAAAACATTTCTTCAGGGTTTTGTCTGCAAAATTTTTTTTTGCCTTAATGAGCTGAGGTCATCCATTGACCTAAAGCATTTTTGACGTCTCCGGGTCATTGATATTGCTGAGGCTCTATGTTTAATTCTGGCAGGTGATTCTGTGTTCAAACAATTTGTTTATTTATTTATTTATTTTATCATGAGACTGCCACTGACAGTTAATTTTCAATAATGTGATGTGAAGAAAGAAATCTTTCACAGATAATGGGATTTATAAAATAATTAGATTATGATTTAAGACCCTAAAGAGATAATGCTAAATCAACCCCCGGTGGAATTTATTCACATATATTATCAAAATATTTTGTATTTTCAATATGCATATTTTTTTTCTCCTTTTTCAATTAGTGT
>NC_090737.1:40690952-40703452 GCF_036898095.1 Palaemon carinicauda | reverse complement strand
ATGAACAAAACATGTTTCTCATTTATTTCTATAGCGTAAAGACCACGTTGCTTTGCATAAAACGTCTAAAGTAACATTTAAAAAGTAAGTGGCCTTATGTTTTATTTGAGTACGTGTGTAACTTTCGGTTCTCTTCCCGCTGTCTCTCTCCTTTAAAAATCACAGGCTTTTGTTTATCTGAGATTATAGTTATTAAACTCAATTATTTGTATCTGTTTGTAATCGACTGACCCACGTCCTGTGTGTGATATTATCTATTTTCCGATGGTCATTCTGGTAAGAAGAATGAGCAGCTTGAAGAACAAAAGTGGATAATATGACGAAGTAAATAAATTCGATGTCTACAGACCAAAGGGGAGAGGAAATGCGCGTACCGTTCGTACCCAGAATGTTGGTCGGAATTTTCTGGTACTGTTTAGATTTAAGAACATTGGCCTTGGAAGAGTCGGTTAAATTTGAGAATATAATTAGAAGTTAATTACACTCGGAGATTGCAATTTATTTGTAATTAAACTGGTGGTTTTTGCTTTCGATGTTTTTGTAATGGGAAAAATATTTAAAAAGTAATTAAGCATTATTTTGTGGAAGAACTTTGTTGTGTGAAATTTGAGACACTGAATAATTATGCTGATTATTTCATGTCTGTTAAATAAGAAATAAAGACATTGTTTTAATTAAAAAACAAAAAATTGAAGACATGCAAATCAATATTCATCTCGAAAACATCAAGCTGTGATGGCTTGCATGAGAACTAAGTTTCACAATCTTGCTTTGCTAGTTGTTATCCACTAAGGCAATGTGTGGTGTTGATTGTTTTTCGCAATTTGGTATCAATGAAAGAAATCAGTTTTTTAAATGATTTACACGTGTGCTACTTAATCATATATATATATATATATATATATATATATATATATATATATATATATATATATATATTCATATATACATATATTCATATATATATATATATATATATATATATTTATATAAATATGTATATATGTATATATATGCCATATAAAATTATCATAATTATAATTATTATTAAAATTATTCTTGAAATATTTCATTTTAATTGTTCATTCCGTCTCTTGCATTTTATTTATTTCCTTATTTCCTCTCCTCATTCTGCTATTTTTCCTTGTTGGGGTTATAGCCTCCAACATTTCTAACTAGGGCTTTAGCTTAGCTACAACAACATTAATAATAATAATAATAATAATAATAATAATAATAATAATAATAATAATAATCCTTTCGGGTAGTGAGCTCGCAAACCAAAATACTCATCAACCTAAAAAAAACTCATAAGAAATGAAAGGACATTCATTCACTCGGTGCGATCCATACGTCCATAAATACACTTTTACGCACATTTTTTAAAGGTTTGTAATGTTATTCAATAAACAAATTATAATATTAGAAGTGAACAAATATTTATAGTTTAAAATAAAAAAAATAGAAATATTTGAAAATTAACTCGCACTTTACTTTTGAGGAGAGTTGTGGCTGGTTTGAGGGACACGAGAGAGGAGGGGAAGTAGAGGGAGGGGTGTTACTGCTTGGAGGGAGAATCTCTCTCCATGAGAACTTTATTGGGAGTTCTATCTCTTGATTGTCGTTCGCTAACATTAATTGCATCACTTGATTTACACTTTAGGAACACTTGGTCTTTTTTACCTTCAGTTTTGACAAGGAACATATCAAGGGACGACTACTTTTTCCTTTTCTTTAAGACAACATGGACATGCAACATTGCATTATTGCCAATTAATAGATTCCAAGATCGCTTTGACAAAGCCGTATCATTTTTAAAATTTCGCAAGATCCTACGTTCTTAGCATCTACTCCTCTGTTGAAATCTCTGCATTCCCTTATTCAGCTCCAATACAATTTTTTAATAATAGTATTTTTGGTAATCGGAACACCTTCTAGCTGCTTGCCATCAATCCAGATAAACATATGATTTTCTATGTTAAGATCATGTAGCCATTGATTCGCCAATGACAGCATCTGTTCCACTTCGTCTAATGCTTCGATGTTCTCTTTATTGTTTAGAATCTTAACTGTACTAATCGTGGACGTTGTAGTACGAATGTACAGTTTCTGCAGGTTGACTGCATACATTATCTTGTCCTTCTTCTGATAGTCCTTTATAATAACCTAGGGGACCGTTGTCACGATACTATTAACTTTGTAATGCAGCAAAAGTACTTTATGAGAAACAATAGCGATCAAAATTAAACCAAGAGCACGCAGTCACAAATGTACAAGAAAAGAAAAAATTCCAAAGATGCATGTAAGAGCTAATTCTTCTACTAGTGCTGCTGGGAAAGTGAAAGAGTTAGGTTCTGAGCAATGGGCTGTGGTTTGCAAACTAATACGAAAACAATATGGCATATGAAGCATGTGAACACTGTGTAAGTGGCATATGAGTATACATCCTAATCTCGTTAGTACTTATTTGCAAAAAAAAAAAAAGAAGAAAAAAATAAAAATTCACATACGAACGAAAATCTTTAATTGCAGATCAATGCACTGCCCGTAAACCGATTTCAATTTGTACGCTTGTAAACAACTTGCTCGTATTCAATCAGTCAGCGGAGGTATTACTGTATGTGTGTATATATATATATATATATATATATATATATATATATATATATATATATATATATATATATATATATATACAGTGTATACAGGTACATATATATATATATATATATATATATATATATATATATATATATGTGTGTGTGTGTGTGTGTGTGTGTGTCTGTCTGTGTCTGTGTTTGTAAGTAAAAAACAAAGTGGGGCTGAAAGCAACATCTAGGAGAGAGTGAATCTGCCTGTATGTATTTGGGAAAGAAAAACTGATGTTTAGATTAGATGATTCTAATCGAGAAAGAAATAGATTAGCAGGAAAGTTAAGAATGGTTATAGGGAATGGGAACTGTGAAGTCCCATGGAAATGTATTCTCAACGAAATATGTTCATAAGCCCACCTCTGAAAGAGATAATGGTGTGAAGATTTTGCTAGATGGCTTCTTAATACAGAATAAATGAAAGTTATTTGATGTATTTGTTTTGATGTATTCATTTGTAAGAAGAAGATTTGTTGCAGGTACATTTGATTGTTACTTGGTTGATTTTGGATGAGATTGTTAAGAAAATGGTCCATAATAGCCTCAAGCAAGAACGTAAAACTGATTGAACTTAAGATGCTGATGGTCTTACAGCAGATGATGCCTTATAAAGCTTATGGAGTGAATGAATATGCAAACAAAGTATTAGAGGTGAACGGGTGCAGGATGGTATAGCCTAGTGCTTTAAAAAGGCCAATGAAAGGGTAATATAGAGGTAAGCAAGAGGAAGACCGAAAAGAGAGATCAGTTTGCAAGATCTGATGAAAACGTTAGCAAATAGAGGTGTTTCATGTATAGAAAATTTAGTCTTGTATGAAAAGTTATAGAAAATGTGAAGTAGATCAGAGATTGTTTATGCAAAGCAGATTATTTTTACTGAGATAGCTGGAAAAGATGTATTGAAAGGTATTGACTGACCACGATGAGTAAGTGTTCCTCAATGAGAGGTTCTCAGTCAAGGGATGAAAGTGATAATTACAGGAAATATTCTATTATGGTGATAAAGATGAGATTAATGGCAATGACGACATAGCAATGTTCATTGTACCTAGAAGGGCATGTGGTATGGATTAACATTAGCATTTAAGACAAATGAATAAATGACCACTAGATGGGTAGATTCATTATATTGAAACGCGACTAATTATGTTTTTGTGTTATCGGGTGCATATTTTGTATGAAAGGTGTCATTGTTACTTTTAAGAAAAAAAAAATCCTTTTCATTACCGAGTTAAATGCAATTTCCAAATACTGCAGAACTTTATCTTTCGAATGGTGCATTTCTTGAACTCCCAAAAGCTGCCATTACATTAACTTTCAATCTTGTCCGTTCCCCTCATATAAGTTACAGGGCCGTAGCAATGGGTAAATGAACTTCCATCATAAAACAAGTATAATGATGGAAAGATGGCGAGAGAGTGATTAGTGTATATTTATTGTTACTCTCTGTATATGAACATAAGAAATGTAGAGATTATGACAGATTATTAGTCGGATATTCAGGTAGAGGAAATGTCATGATTGAAGAGAGTTATGGCACAGGACTTCACTTACCATTTCCAGAATAGCCCCACGATGCTGTTGGTAGGGATTCCATGGATTTTTATTACCGAGAGCAACCTTCTGCACATATACAGAAGTAGAAATGAAGGCTCTTTTGAGTTGTAACTAGCTTATGTTACAACTCAAAGAGCTTAGGAGAGAATAATGATTGGAATAATACTAAAGATAGAAAAAGAGCAACATAGATACAATAAAGTAGTGAATATTTAAACAACATGTAGGAAAAAAACGGACATGGGCAGTATATATAATGAGAATGGCAGATAAAAGATGGACATTAAAATAACAGAATGGGCCCGCAGAGATTGCAAATGGAAGCAAGGGAGGGTAATAAACACGATGAATTGACGAGCTAAGAAAATTTGCAGGTGTAGACTGGCTTAGAAAGACTAGGAACAGACGCAAGTGGAAGGACGTACCTGAGGCCTTTGCCCTGCAGTGAACTAGCAACGGCTGATGGTGATGATGATGAGAAGTAAAAGCAATCAAAGGGTCATACCTCTCCCACGTTACTCCTCGATTAGTTCACAATTATACAGATCTTGAACGGGTAGCTATCGGGATACAAACGAATTTTTTTTTTTTTTTTTTTTTTTTTTTTTTTTTTGAAGGGGATTATTCTTTCATAGGACTTCTGAATTTTATTTCTTAAACTGGAACGACATCTAAATTGCCAATTTTTATTTCGCCTGAAACATGCAGATCTGTTGTTAATTACAATGTGCCCATTAGATTTAGTTGTTATACAAATTATATGCATATTTTGTGCGAAAGCATAATGAAAAAAAATGTGATAAAACTACGGGAATAATCTGTATAAGCAGTATTTCTTGAATAAATGTTTCAGTTACTCATCCTTTCTCTCATCTACTTGATTCTGAAACTTCTCTTCTTCAATACTACTAAGTTTTAATAAACCTTTCAATTCTTGAGTGGTTAAAATTTAATGTCTTTCACCCAAAATGAAATATTCTCTCTCTCTCTCTCTCTCTCTCTCTCTCTCTCTCTCTCTCTCTCTCTCTCTCTCTCTCTCTCTCTCTCTCTCTCTCTCTCTTCCTTGGTTATTTATATGATAAAGTTTCAAGATCGTAACGCCAAGTCACTTGTCCAGCCTGACTAATTGATTCATTGATTGATTTGGAGTTTTCTGGCATCTTGACATCGATAGGTTATTGACGCCGATATAGTTTGTTATACTCGTAAATAAAGTATAAAAGGATATTCAATGTAAAACCATAAAAGCGAAGATGTCCTCATAGAAGTTAAATAGCATTCAGAAGACCTGCTTCTAAAACTGTCTCTCCTCACAGCATAGTAAATCACCAACAACTAGACTCCCACCACTATAATAGACTCATAGATCGCAGTTCATTCACCTGATTGACCATTTTCCGTTTTAGAAATCCTCCTGAGGATCCCGTTTGACCACAGAGGGGCTGATTTGAATAAGGGATAAAGAGGCTGGTGTCTTTCCCTACGATGAATCTAACCGCAAAATGAGTAGTAGAGGCAGTCTTTAGAGGTCTCTCGAAGTGAGTCATGATTCGAAAATGTCATTTTCTAAATATAATTCAGGGATGTGTTATTAGGGAATGGTCGAGAAAACTCGTTGTTGACCGCAAAGGTAAAAAACGAGGAGGGAAGGGGTCAAGAAATAATTCGTATGGAGGGTTAGAATTGTTAAATTTCAGGGCCAAAGTTTATTTGTTTATATTTCTTTTAACTCTCTCTTTCTTTTGATAGCTTATGTTTATCAGTGATTTCGATTTTTTATGGTAACTAATATATTCTTTAGCCTGGATTAATATTCATTTATTCTGACGTTCAAAGGCTAAGGTTCACTCGTAAGACTTCCATTTAATTCATATTTTTTTAATATATTCATTATGATTAGAATTTACCCACGCACTTGTGAACACACGCACTAATGTAATATAGATAAAAAAATAGATATATATTATATCATATATATATATATATATATATATATATATATATATATATATATATATTGATCACACACACACACACACACACACACATATATATATATATATATATATATATATATATATATATATATATATTGATCACACACACACACACACATATATATATATATATATATATGTATATATATAAATATATATATATATATATATATATATATATATTACATATGCAATATAATTTTATATATACATGTATATTACATTGTTTATGTAAATGATATATTTCTTGTTGTAATTTATATGTAGATATAGTAATTTATATAATGTATATAAATATATGTATGTAATATAGAACATGTCCTATCACTGATTGTGGCTGGGAAGTTCGTATGATTTTAGTGCTGTCTTTGAACGTGTTAACCACGAGGTCGTGTTTTCAAACTCAAACATTTGGTAGTGGGTGGGTCTTCTCTTAGCACCATTTTTTATTTTTTTAAGTAATAAATTACAAATACTATTTGTTGATGGGCACCATAGTATATGAATGTAATATCTAGTGTTCCCTCAGGTAGTGTTCTTGGCCCATTACTTTTCATACTATTTATGCATATGTCGCTTGGCCTAGAAAAAAGCTCGTTACATATGCAGATGATGCTACTCTATTTCCCTCAATTCCATCTCCTGATTGTAGATCTGGATTGGCTGAATCCCTGAATAGAAATCTAGTTAAATTAGTGCATGGTGCAAATTATGGGGCATGAAGTTGAACCCAAACTAAACTCAATGTATGATTTATAAGTAGGTCGAAGGAAACGGCTCCTCAAAATCCAGATTTCTGCATTGATAATATTTCTTTAACTATATGCAACTCCTTTATTAGTTTAGGTGTGACTCTTGTGATTGCAAATATACTTTTGACAAACACATTCAGTCTGTTTCTTCTTCATTTGCACACCCACACAAAAAAAAAAATGTCTTACGAGTAAGTATTTTATTATTTTCGGTGATAAATCTATTCTGATGAAACGTTTTGATTCTTTCATTCTACGTTGTTTCAAGTATTGTTCTCCTGTCTAGTCTTCGCCTGCTGACTCTAATCTTAATTTGCTGGACAAAAACCTAGGGTGTATTGTAGCTCGTAATGAAATAATATATATATATATATATATATATATATATATATATATATATATATATATATATAAATGCATATATATGTATATATATACAGTATATATATATATATATATATATATATATATATATACATTATATATATATATATGTATATATATACAATATATATATATATATATATATATATATATATATATATATATATATATATATATATATATATATATATATATACATACCTTTTTATGTGTGTACCGAACGTATCAATACATGCAATATAAACATATAAAACTGATTTATGTTTCTAGATTATTAAAACCTTTCGATGATTATGGGGGCGAAAAATACAGGTATATTTAGGCATATATAGGCCTATGTCTCTGGTTCTTTTCATAAGAACCCTTTTCTTCCAAGAAGAAGTAATGAAAGTGAAGAAGAACGAGTATCTCTAGACACCAGGACCTACAATTTGACTCGTCGTAATACATAACTTGACACATGTGACCCTCGTCTCCAGACAAGCACGGGCGGGTACAACATTCAGCATTCTTTGACTATTTCCTTTTTTTTTTACATTATCCCTCTCAGAAACTATATTATGAGACCACACATTGCGAGATTATGTCATGGGTTTAAGGTGGGCTATTTAAAGAAGCGTATAAAAGTCATTGTATCATTCAGAGATATGAAAATGTTATATTAAAGCTTCGTGGATGCAAGGATGCTTTGCTGGCTCTACGATTTTACGATTTGGGGTTACTGACAGATGAGTCACACAATACGAACCTCTGCTGGTCACCTTGCACCCCAATGGCAATGGGTTCATTCTACGAGAGAGAGAGAGAGAGAGAGAGAGAGAGAGAGAGAGAGAGAGAGAGAGAGAGAGAGAGAG
The DNA here is from genome assembly GCF_036898095.1 of Palaemon carinicauda. Lineage (NCBI taxonomy): Eukaryota > Metazoa > Arthropoda > Malacostraca > Decapoda > Palaemonidae > Palaemon > Palaemon carinicauda. The sequence goes on along the minus strand of NC_090737.1, from coordinate 40,695,257 downwards.
AGAGAGAGGTGGGGTTTGTTTTTATTCTACGCAGCAGCTTGACGCAGACTCCAGAGCCATCACTTGATATTACTTGTTGACCCCTAATATTCCTGAGACGAGAAATGGAATCTTCCATACGCATTAGGAGATTCTACCTCATATTTTTCTATTGTTTATTGCGGTTCTGTTTGTATAAATATTACAAGGAACGAGAAATTATGATGTTAATTTGAATATAAGTATATATACTTTAGCTACATTATTGCTTTTTAGGAATGGGTGCCTTCTCTGGTGTTAGATAACATATACAATTTCCAAAAAATAACTACACACTAGGACATGCTTCTTCTATTTGAACATCAACCTCATTGCCAAACCTGAAGATAGCAATATTTGTTTTGCATTAGGTCACGTAGGTGATCTCTCTCTCTCTCTCTCTCTCTCTCTCTCTCTCTCTCTCTCTCTCTCTCTCTCTCTCTCTCCGTCACTTCCGTGAGAAAAAGAAAGTCTTGTATTGTAGTTCCTAAATTGTGGTCCAAGAACATTGATTATATACATGATTGAGAGCGTGCGTTTAGATTCGAGAATGTTAAATCAATCTACTGTACATTAGTGTAATATAAGAGTGATAATTTAAGATCTGAATTAAGCTACTCTGATTATAAGATTGCAAACGAAGTGGGGGAAGGAAGAGAACACGATGGCCTGACAAGCTAAGAAAATATACTAGGAATAGACTGGCACAGAAAGACCACAAACAAACACAAGTGGGGTGACATGTCTGAGGTCTTTGTCCTGTAGTGGACCAGCAACGGCTGCTGCTGCTGCTGATGTTGGTGATGATTATAGTAGTAGTAGGAATGATGGCGCAATACTTTGAGTACTTCAAGTAGATAATGTTCCTTAAAAGTGTAGGAAAGCTGTAACTATCCCCTCCTATTCAAGATATGACAGCGAGTCTGTAGAATACAGAAGAATTATATTGCTTAGTAAATAAGATATAATTATTCAATAATTATAAATAGTCAGTTGATGTGACATTGGAACTGCAGGATGTTTCAGAATATTTATGCGATTGTGACGGCAAGGGATGAACCCGGAAGCCAAGAAATTAAAAGTATATGAAGAAAGAATATATAAGAACAGAAAAGTACATTAGAAAAAAACCTTGAAATAATAGTTAGAATTCTTGGCAGAGGGCAGGTGTGTTGTGGTTTAAGGGCTATTCAGAGATTCAATCATGCTGACTGAAAATTTAAGAATAATCTTTAAGTTTTTTTTTTTTTTAACACCTTTTTGATATTGTTGGCAATATGTCATCACTGACTCTTGCTACCTAATTAGAGTGTACATAATTATTCAGCTATGAAAGAAGTTGAGATAGAGCAGAAGCTTTGTTGTATAATAGTAAAATTCCATATTCCAGAAAAAGATGTTTTTATGAAAAGATTTTAAATACTGACAGAGAAGTATGTAGGTACCATTTGTTGGAGGTATTAAAGTTTTTGACAAAGTTAAAGTATCAGAAGAAAAGGGTTGATAACGTTTGTCTGCAAGTCTATTATTGTGTGAGCTAAAATGATTGTGTACTTAATAATTGATACTGGCAACAAATGGAGAAAAATAAATAAACAAAATTGGATAATACTAAAGTGTATTTAAAATAAAGGAATATAAGAAGAAATTTAAATTTTTTAATTTATTGATTTGCTATTGAATACGCATGGAAATATACATACATACATACATACATATACCAAAGCACTTCCCCCAATTTTGGGGGTAGCCGACATCAAACAAATGAAACAAAAAAGGGGACCTAAAAGTAGTGAAATCAATATACTTCTTAAACCTATAAACAACAAAGATAAAATCAAGAGGAGGAAAAAAAATTATAAAAAAAATTGTTTTGAATATGTGAAATGACCGACCAGGATATGCCAAGGGAATCTGACCATATAGGGAGGGAAAGAGTGGTTGCTAAAAATAAATATAGAAAAAAATTGAAAAGGGGCAAAAAAGAGAGAAACTTTCACAAAATAACGGAATGGTGCTGTGACAGAAGAGTTTTGTTTTTTGTGGCATAGTGAGAGGGAGTTCCCTACTCGTAACGATTTAGAGGTCAATGTTGACGGTCATTGTCATACGAGCATCCTGGACCAAGGTTCGATTCCCAGCCGGTCAGATGCTATTGTCTTAGATTGATTTCGCCTCGAGAGACTGATCCTGAGTTCGGTAGGAGAATCCAGACATTAATGTATCAAAATGTATGGCTTATTTGAAATATGAAAAAAAAACACGTCTAAATGTCCAAAATTTATCATATATGTATATATATATATATATATATATATATATATATATATATATACATATATATATATATATATATATATATATATATATATATATATATATGTATATATATATGTATGTATATATACACATATATATATATATATATATATGTATATATAATATATATGTATATATAGGCTATATATATACATATACTGTATATATATATATATATATATATATATATATATATATACAATATATATGAATAATGTGACTGCGTGTATGTTAGTATGCATGTGCTTCGTTACTTAATATGAAATCAACAAGGAGTTATTGCCTCCAGATTTAATGCCAGTATTTTCTAGTAGTTATTGAAAAAGGTAAAAGATAAAAATTGACAATTGGTCGTTTAAGAGAATCGTTATCCTAGTGTTTTCATGAATAACAATTAAAGAATACCGTACGAATAACGGTAATTTTCACACAATTTCTTATGATAAACTTGAACTCTCCTTTTTCTTTATTAATTGATTACTGGAAAGATAAAGGAGTAAGTGGCTTCAATCTGATTGATATAAAAGGTCTATCATGAAAGATAGTAGACAATCTGTATTTTTACTTCTGTAAAGCTATCCGGAGAGTATTGGTACACGCTGGACATTTCACTGTCCTTTTACTCTTTAAATAGAAAAAGAACTTAATCACATACCAAATAGATGACGTTGCTGAATCACTCGAAAAGTACATGCCACAACTCTCTCATTATATATACGCAAACACAGACACACACGCACATACACACCTATATATATATATATATATATATATATATATATATATATATATATATACATATATATATATATATATATATATATATAGATAGATAGATAGATACACCACTGACACCAACTGGCTCCATTTCTCCTATTAGTTCTTCCAAAGTTAACTTAAATCTTCTGTGATGATACGCTCACATCACTTTCCACTCAAGTTTGAGTTGACCTCTTGATTGACTCATTGATTTTGTGTTATGTGGCATCCTTCAATTAATCAATCACTCAATCAAGAGGTCAAATTGTGCTTAACACTGTAAAGTTTTATAACGTCTAGAAATTGTGTTATTTAGATTAATATTACTTGACATTAACAATGTTTGTTATCAGAGTTTCTACAGTCCTATTGATATTCATCAGATAAGAATGATAAAAGAAGCAGTATTTTGTGTTATTAAGATTACGAATATTTATGTTATCAAAGTTCTTAAAATTTCAAGTTGATATTTAACAGAAAAAGAAAAACTATTTTGTGTTATCGATTTTACGGAATTTCTAAAACGTTACATAGGTATTCATTAGAAAAATGAATAAGATGGATAATATTCATATTGTAAAAATTATGAATATTCATGTTATCAAAGTTTTAAAAAGTCATAATCCTATTTATCAGAAAAAGAAATAAAAGAAACAATAGTATGTTTTAATATGGAGAGCATCAAACAAAACCTCACACAGGTCCGGAACGACCCATCTCCCCTTTCTCTGGTCAAAGTCAAGGCAAAGTCAACCATTTACGTTGAGAGCGCTTTCTCCTTCGAACGTCGTCCTCCCTTCCTCCTCCTTATTCATAAAGCGTCGCTGATTCCTTACTACGTCATTCATTGAAAGGCCCATTAATACCAGTGAGTCACCTTCAGATGCCTTCCTCTAATAACTTCCTCTCTCTCTTTTCTTTCTCTCTCCATTTGTTATTTCTTTAATCATATTTGTTTTTGCTGTTGCCTGTTCTCTAACTGTTTGTGTAATAGTTTTTTTTCTACCAGAATAGTAATGGGGGGTCATTGAAGGTCATCTTCTTTGTTTTGTTTTTGTTTACGCAGCCAGAATGGGAACAAAGGTCATCGACTTGGCGAGTCTTGGCTTTCTCTCTCTCAAGTTCTCGGACAAGGTCCACTCGGATTACGAAATGCTGGGAAAAGAAAGGTACGCAAATTGAATTTCCGATTGCGGTGTCTCGAACGTT
>NC_090737.1:40675952-40688452 GCF_036898095.1 Palaemon carinicauda | reverse complement strand
ATTTTATGTTATTGAGATTATGGATATTTATGTCATCAAAGTTTTAGTAAGCAGTTTGTCAAGTAATTCAAACCACCTTCGAAAAACGGAAAGGAGTTTATGGTTGAAACCACCCTCGATATTTTTCCGTTAAGTTGTCAGTTGAACTAAGTCTAATGTATATTCCATTATAACATCTTTTTTCTTTATTCACAGTTTTCGATATATTCACTCATTACCACTTCTTTTTCTGTCTCCTTTTTATTTGCACTTTTTATTTACACAGCTAAGCATTTTTACTTTGCTATCCCCAAAAGGAATAGGAAGAGAGATAATACCCAAAACAGTTAAGTGCAATAGGAAAAGTTGAACAGTAGGAAAATTGAATCTTAAAGGTACTACATTCTGGAAGGGGACACAGCCTCCAGGCAACCACGTATAATGGTAATGCTCTGTGTCATGAAGAGCATAAGATATTAAATTTTGTGGGCAGAATTTTTAAATTGGAATGATGAATTCAATTGTAAGATATAATTCAAAATATATTTATAAAAGAGAAATGGGAGGAATTAGATATCAAGCCAAAATTACACTACAAGATACAAAGAATAAATGATAAATTAGTAATATATTAATGAAGTCTATACAAGTGGTCACTCAAAGCGATGCTGTTTTTTCTTTTTTTTTTCTTTTTTTTAATTTTAGGAAATGCTGCTTTTTTTCCGTCTAGACTTTTTTTTTTTTTTGTCTGCGCAGTTTATGATTTCACTTATGACTGGGAACTATTGTGGAACAAAATGTGCCATATATGTATTCAATACAATAAGAATTAACCAAATTCGTAGTTTTCCGTTATTTAGAATAACGGGAAACAAGGAATCTGCAAAGGTTTCCTTGTTTACAGGCATGCAACGATTTCATGAACAGCCTTTCCGAACCCTCATATAATAATAATAATAATAATAATTATTATTATTATTATTATTATTAATTTTGCTAAGCTACAACCCTAGTTGGAAAAGCAGGATGCTATAAGCCCAGGAGCTCCAACCGGGAAAACAGCTCAGTGAGGAAAGGAAACGAAGAAAAATAAAATGTTTTAAGAAGAGCAATAGCATTAAAGTAAATATCTCCTATATAAACTAAAAAAAAACTTTAACAAAACAAGAGGAAGAGAAATAAGACAGAATAGTGTGCCCGAGTGTACTCTCAAGCAAGAGAACTCTAATCCAAGACAGTGGAAGACCATGGTACGGAGGTTATGGAACTACCCAAGATTAGAGAACAATGGTTTGATTTTGGATTGTCCTTCTCCTAGAAGAGCTGCTTACCATAACTAAAGAGTCTCTTCTACCCTTACAAAGAGGAAAGTGGCCACTGAACAATTACAGTGCAGTAAGAAGAATTGTTTGGTAATCTCAGTGTTGTCAGGTATATGGGGCAGAGGAGAATATGTAAAGAATAGGTCAGACTATTCGGTGTGTGTGTGTTTGTGTGTGTGTATAGGCAAAAGGAAAATAAACCGTAACCAGAGAGAAGGATCCACTGTACTACTGTCTGGCCAGTCAAAAGACCCCTATAACTCTCTAGCGGTAGTATCTCAACGGGTGGCTGGTGCCCTGGCCAACTTACTACCTACCTACCTATGAGGTAAAGTTCCTTCTAGAATGTAAGTTACAGATGACGTTATAGCAGACGAGTTTCGTAAGGCAGGTTCCAATGTAATAATACAGAATATTAATATTTTAGGACTGAGTGATGCAAATCCAGATCAGAGAACGAATTTCTATGACATCTTCGCTGATGACGGGTCATTCACCTCTGAGTGTTTCTTACTCAATCACTGTTATTTTGTTTTTATCCCAATGAAATATTAATTAGCGGAGAACTATTTTGTTTTCAGTGTGGGACGCGTGTGGTCGAGAAAATATGAAAAAGTTACGTCATTTTGGACTCTGAGCGAGTATTACTAAACGTCTTCGGGTGAGTGAACGAACGACGGTATGCTGCTGTAGTGTCTTGACTGAAACTTTTGTCACTCGTGCAGATGCAGTTACTAAAAATAACATGATACGAGGATTATTCTCTAACCCTTCATTTCTTGCCATGTGACTCAATCTTATGCTGCTATAAATGAACAACCTTCCTGTAAGTCATTTGTTTCACCGTCCACTATTTTTGTAAAATAAAAATAGATGCGACCTTTGTTCGGTCACTCAACTCGAAATGGACCTTGCGTGCTTGGAGTAATGTACCAAGAAGAAGAAGAAGAAGAAGAATATCAGTGCATGCACAGAACTTGCCTTGCTACTAAAGTACATCTACCCTGATAGAAAGATTCCAGACCCTTACGTGTCGCGACAGACGTTTCCATGTCATGCAACGATGTGATTATACTAGGAAAGAAAAATGCATATATTTTCTATTGAATATAACAACAAGATACTTGATGTCTCTTTTTCATATGTTCTCGCAAAAGTCTGAATTTTTTATTTTTTATTTCGATATTAGCTTTATTCCCGTATCATTATGAACGTTTTAAAATTATGACGCAATAATTTGACAACAAAAATGGTGATCGTCTAAGGGCAGCTGAGGACTTTTGTCCCATATTACCTATTGTACCTCTGCTTGTGGTGCCCTATTTGGTAACGTCCCTGACTGGTAATGGCGAGAATGGGGTTCGAGTCCCGCTCAAACTCATTAGTTCCTTTGATCACTGCAACCTCACCATCCTTGTGAACTAAGATAGGAGGGTTTGGGAGACCCTATAGGTCTATCTGCTGAGTCCTCGGCAGCCATTGCCTGGCCCTCCTAGGTCCTAGCTTGGGTGGGGAGAGGGGGCTTGGGATGGTCACTGTTCATATGTATATTTGATCAGTTTTAGGGGCCTTTTCCTGCTTGCTAAGGCAATAATATTTCACATTGGCTTTGCGCCAGGCTGTGACCCAAATTTATTCATTTAATTCAACCCCATCTACTTATTACGAGTAAATGCAAACTAACTTTTCAATTTTTTTTTCATATGGCAATAGTTTTTGGCTTATTTTTTGTTATTTCTCTTTATAACGGCGAAACTTTTTTTTTCCCTCGTAGCGTAAATGACATTTTTTTATATTTTTTTCGTAGTGTAAATGACAAAATTTGTATATTATTTTACGTAGTGTAAATGACAAAATTTGTGTATTATTTTACGTAGTGTAAATGACATATGTTTTTTTTCCTTAGCGTAAATGTTAACCCTTTTTAAATGTTTTCGTATTATAAATTGCAAAATTTGTATATTTTTACGTGTTAATGGATTTTTAAAAATATTTAATGTAGTGTAAATGGCATATTTTTTTCCGTAGTGTAAATGACATATTTCTTATTTTGTTTTATCCCTTAGCGTAAATGACAACTTTTTTTGTAGTGTAAATGACAACATTTATATATTTTTTTTTACGTCGTGTAAAGGGATCGTAAATGACAACTTTTTTTTATATTTTTTCGTAGTGTAAATGACAAAATTTATATATTTTTCACGTAGTAGAAAGGGATTCTTTTTCCGTAGTGTAAATGATATATTTTTTCTTATTTCCCGTAGCGTAAATGACAACTTTTTTATACTTCTGTGTAGTGTAAATGACAAAGTTTGTATATTCTTTTCGTAATGTAAATAAGAAAAATCACACTATTGGTTCCTCTGCATTCATTATTACCATTATTATTATTATTGCTAGCTAAGCTATAACCCTAGTTGGAAAAACAGGATGCTATAAGCCCAAGGGCCCCAACAGGGAAAAATAGCCCAGTTAGGAGAGAATAAAAAACCACAAGTAATGATCAATTAAAATCAAATATTTCAAGAACATCAGCAACATTAAAATAGATCTTACATATGTAAACTATAAAAACTTCAAAATTAACAAGATGAAGAGAAATAAGATATAACAGCGTGCCCGAGTGTACCCTCAAACTAGAGAACTCTACCCAAAGACAGTAGAAGGCCATGGTACAGAGGCTATGACACTACCGAAGACTTTAGAGAGTACAATGGTTTGATTTTGAGTGTCTTTCTCCTAGAAGAGCTGCTAACCATAGCTAAGGAGTCTATTCTACACTTACAAGAGGAAAGTAACCACTGAACAATTACATTGCAGTAGTAGGAAGGACATTCTGCTTTTCACATTCATTCCTTTCTATTTCTCATCACTGATAACACTGTCCCTTAATATTTAAAACGATTTGCTTACCATTACTGTGACAATGGTATGTTGAATTAAATCTGTAATACTAAGTTCATCCTAATTCACTGGCATTTACGAAAAAAAAAAAAAAAAATCCTCATAAATAAATTTATGTTCACGTCCAGTTATAGTATTTGCCATTTCCCCTTTTATATTTCTTCATATTCCCTTGTTTTTGTTTCATCGTTGCTATACTATTAATGAGAATTCTTTCTTCTCCATTTCAACACCACTTAAGCACTAACATCTAATGTATTTTTTGTGTATCTTATGATCCTACCTATCTCTGTTTCGTACTTATCTGTCTTTTGATCTATGCCTTTCCCTTTCTTTCATTTTCATCCCTGTAATTAGAGTTTACCAGACTTTCTTTCCTTTTTTACCTTTACCTATTCTCAGTTTCTTAAATTATTCTTTATTTTTTATAGATTCATTCTGCTATATTTTGCTTGCATATCCGCTTAATAAGTTTTTTTTTTCTTATTAATATTACATATTTCTTCGTATTTCTACCAATACCAACTGCAGTGACAATTTGTCTTTGCCTCAGCTAGTGTGGCAAGGCGTTAATAATCTCATGGGTCAAATGACACTAACCGTTCTGGACCTTTTTTTTTTAATAGGGGCGAGGTTTTTATTCAGTCATTAACTGTCCAGTTGGAGGATGGGTCCATTTACCCTTATTATCAGTTTTCATCTTAGCCCCTTACATAAGATCGTCCATATTCGGGGAAAAGCTATTTGCTTCTTCTCCTATCTCAAGGGCAGTTATATTCGGTTATATGAAATCTTCATTGAAATAGCCAGTCTATAATAGCAGTATATCTAACCTGAATCTCTATCAGTGTGTAGACAATTACCATTCTCTATTGTGGATTGGTGAAAATTAGTTCTGAAGTAAAGTGAATTGAATATCAATGGAGTATTCAATGTATCAGATTATCTATGTCTGTATGTACTGTATGTATATATATATATTCACACAAACACACACACACACTTATATATATATATATACACACACACACATATATATATAAATATATATATATATATGTATACAGTATATATACATACACACATATATATATATATATATATATATATATATATATATATATATATATATGTATACAGTATATATACATACACACACATATATATATATATATATATATATATATATATATATATATGTATATGAATATATACTGTATGTAAATATATATATATATATATATATATATATATATATATATATATATATGTATATATACATATGTATATATATATATATATATATATATATATATATATATATATATATATATATATATATATATATATATATATATATATATATATACACACACACTCATCTTTGACTGATCTCATGAGCTTATCTAAATATATCCAGAAACTATTAAATTCATGGGATCCATGACGCGGTTTCATATGATATCCGTCTCTTCTTACATCTTATCCACCTATTATTTTTCAAGAATATTTGACTGAAGTTTCCACTTATACTATCAATTTGACGTTATTTGGAGCATGGCTAAGGCATATGGAATTTTCAAGATTTCTCAATCTGGGCGTAGGAATCTGGACATATTGTTTCAATGCCTATATTTTATTCTCATCTCAGGTTTTCTTCTTTTCTACCGTCAACCCTATAGTAAGGGGTCGGTTTCCTGATGCCCCCTCTCCAATGTCATCTATCAAAGGCATCCTCTTCTACCAAACCTCTTCTCTCCAGATCATCCCTCACTTTCTCTCGCCATTTCACCATCTTAATTCTCTGCCGCCTTTTTCATCCCAGCTATTCAAGCTTAAATTATTTACGCTTTACTATAAAATTTTAGGTTCTTTATTTCCTATCTTCCTCTGTTAGAGTGCATTTAAAGCAATTTGCCTTATCATTGACACGTCGCTTCCCTTATCATTTGATTCTCTTTATTTTTGAGTCGTGTTAGTGTTTCCTTGAGCTGAATGCGAGAATTCATTCTCCTCAAAGACGACCTTTTAAGAGGAAATTCTTTCCTATTCTGTTTTCCTGAACGTATAGCATCTCTCCCGTCAAGAGGTAACCAAGCCACTCTTTCGTGGTGAATTCTAAATTTTTATATATTTTATGTCTGCCATTTCTAGTCTAATTTGAGTCTGGACTTATAAAAAAAAGGCATCAAGTTTCTCGTCTCATTAGTATTTGCTTTCAGAGAATATTGAGCTACAAAACGTTCACCAAAGAGGATAAGAAATATCCATTTGTACTCATATGATACAAAGAATGAGGTTGCAAGTTTATATGTAGAATTGGACACAGGAATTCCTAGCACACCTCGCTCTGAAGAAGGGCATCCTTTCACACCCTTACTGCGCTGTGAGTTACCAAACAGATAGAGTAGACCACTGTAGGGCTAGATAACTGAGCTTGCGGCAGAGCTACGCATAGGAAATCGTCAGGCAGTAAGGGTGTGACAGGATGCACTTCCTCAGATCGAAGTGTGCCAGGAATGCCTGTATCCAACTGTACCTTTAAACACGCGAAAAGGGGGTGGAGCATGATTACGAAAACCATATAATACATTGCGTAAAAAGCGCTTTATGCGCCAACCAAAACGTGAGAAATATGCACACGGAGGATGAAGTCATAAGCAGCAGACCAACAGTAGACCATTGCAAAAAAAAAAATCCATATCTCAGGGTCACGTAAGCGAGAAGTTTTGAAGAATCACCTCGCATTATCCGCTTCCCGTTATGACCCATATTTTCAGTCACGTCTCTTTATGAAATAAATATGAATCACATATCTTCTTCTCTCGGCCTGTTGCATGTATCGCCTCTTATTTTCTCTCTCCTAATTGCTGTCATTCTCGACCCACAAAACCATAGGATGGTTTCGGATGTGTTTTTCTCCGGAAAGAAGTTTTTACTGATACATGTGTTCATCTGTTATTATTAATATATCTTAATTACATCTTCCTACAGTAAAGTATAGCATTCATCGGTATTCATAAAGTGTAAATGACGTTGTTAAATGTTTTTATAATCTTTCTTCCTTCAAGTATGGCGAAATGTCTATCACATTCGGCGTAGTTAAGCTCTAAAAGTATTTCTTCCTCTTTATTCTACTTTTCTTTGACCCCAGACTAGAATAGGATACCAGATTGATTGAGTTGCACAAGTACGATTCCTTTAAATGAGCAAGCTACCAAAAGTCCCATTTTTTTCTCCAGAAGTTAATTTACACCGGCACAGCCAAGAACTTGCAAGTCACTGTTCTACTTTTTGTCGCATGACTGTCTTGATTAAAGTGGTTAAATGTACTTACTCTTATCTGGACTGAAAATTATTATCCTTCCAGTGCAACTATGCAGGATCATTAGTTTACTGTAAGATTTCTTCTGTGTTACGCGCGTTGTTTAAGTCCCCCAACGACTAGAATTTATGAGCTGTGAAATTCGACCAACAATTAGATAAATTCAAGATTATTATATTTTCTCATTATAATTACAAGTGCTTTTTTTTGTAACCTGGTATAATTGTTGCTATTGCCGCCAAATGCAATGATATTAGTTAAATCCTATGCTAGTTTTTAGGTATATTTTGATATTTTGTTGATACATTTTGCCCTTAGTGAAACTTCAAGTAAGTCTGTGGTAAAATTTATGTTCTTGGTTTTAAATGTTCCAATTAGTCAGTACCCATTATTATGATAGTTCCAGTGCCACTTGCTCTACATTTATTTACATTAATGATTACACGCACTTTATATATATATATATATATATATATATATATATATATATATATATATATATATATATATATATACACACACACACACACATATATATATATATATATATATATATATATTTATATATATATATACTTATAGCATCCTGCTTTTCTAACTAGGGTTGTAGCTTAGCAAGTAGTAGTAATATATATATATATATATATATATATATATATATATATATATATATGGCTTCTTTAAGATAATATATAAGCCAAAGAGAAATGAATTGCTAGTGGCTTGGAAACTATTGCATTCAGTCCCAAGCTAGGGTATTGTCCATTGGAGTTTTTATGGAACTTCAAGACTTCATTTTATGACTCATGTTAAAGGGCAACTGTCCATTGGCTTCAGGAGAAGAGTCTCGTTTGCCATTTACAGGGCAATTTCTCCCAGCCCTTTACTAAGCGATTCTTTGAGAGAATTGTGTTTAAAATGAGTACAATAGCTCGTCAAGTTATCAGAACAGGACGTCCAAAATATCTAAGAGAATTGCTACATATTGTGCAGCCAATAAATCGTATTGACACGAGAATAGTTACAGATTGTTTCAAATTTTTGGAACCTAGATGTATGTCTACTGTAGGCTCTAGAGCCTTTAGATATGCGGCCCTGAGACTATATTATAATAAGCTTCCTAAGACATTCGAATGACTTGAAATATTAAGGCTTTCAAGAAGAAACTGAAAACTTTCTTGTTCTCTAAGTACTATGATAGCGTGGATTTGACAATAAACGAGCGATATGCGGTATGAAATGTTGAATGCTTTCGAAAAAACATGATAAAATGAATATGGAGGTCCTGTACCAGAGTAGGGTTCCCCTGCTGTAAAGGACCAGAAGAGCAGCCCGTAAAGTAAAGTAAAATTTGTCTAAGGGGGATACCGTAATGTGGTGAAAGGGTTAGTATGTCGCCATGATCAGCAAAGCTGTACTAGTCAGGGCCACCAATACTAGATTGGTCTGCTGTGAGCAATCAGACAAAAGTCTCCCACCAGCTTGGTGATGAAAACTGGCCAAACTAAGGACATGTGAGGTCTTGTTTCTATAGTGGACTGGAATCGACTGCATTTGTTGTTGTGGAGTTGGTAGGAGTCCTAAGTAAAGAAAAAACGGACGTGACAGTATTGCTGTTGACCTTCAGAGAAAGAAACTAGTGCAATATTGATCGTTATTCATCAACATACAAATCTCATCCGCAGCTCATCATTTCCCCCTTCATACACTGCGCCAATAACCTCTTATCTTGCTTTTACTCTTGCAATTCATTGATATTTTGACTATTGACATTGACCTTTTCAAGACCTTATTTCATAGTCTCTTTTACCAATCGATTATTGTTCATTCTTTTTACATGTCGACACCACCTCAAAAAAAGTGTTAACCTTTTTACCAATTCTGTTACGGTTCATTATAGTCTTAACCGTATCAGTTCCTCTTGCCCTCAATATATATATATATATATATATATATATATATATATATATATATATATATATATATATATATATATATATATACACGTACATATATATTTGATAAATATTGTATTCATATATATGGATATGTAATATATGTATATTTATATATATTTATATGTATATATACATGTATATTTTTCAAATAACCCACATATACTCTTGAATGTGAAATTTGTTTTACTTTGTGATTACAGAGCCCATAAGGAAATTCTTTTGTTATAAGATGATAAACATTCCATATTAAAGGGTATATGTGGCCTCTTTGAAATAATGAAAATCACGACTATTAGTGATAAAATTATCACGTATGTACACACACAGACACAGACACACACATACATACACACACACACACATATATATATATATATATATATATATATATATATATATGGGTTACTAATATATATTGTTTCACCCTCACTCTCCGAACGTGCTATTAGGCTGTATACGTCTCTCACAATGTAAGAAGAAAAATGAAGTACGATTGGCGTGCCGAGGTGAAGCGAAAAACCTGGAACTCATTCAACGTGTTTGATTCCAGAGGTCAGCGCCCTTGGTTTAGTCCACTTAAAGTCGTTTTCGACCGAAGAATTTGTCGTATGCGCCTGCGTACATAGGATCTCTTTGGCCTCGGTGTCAAGACAGAGAAATCGAAGGATTTTAAAGGGAGACGAAATGCCATGTCGGGATGAAATAGTAGAAGTTCGTTGCGCTCGTTATCTGATTTCGTTATCTTTGATCTAAAATGTTCATTCGTGATGATTTTCTTTTTGCCTCTGAAAATTCCTAATATGAGGTTTATAATAAGGACTTTCAGTGGCAGGTGTCTTTTGAATTGTTTATAGATATTCTTTTTCTTTTACGTTGACGCTGCACGTAAGATAGAAAAAAAATATAGTGATTCGGTGACATATCATTGTTCGTTTATTAATTAGTTTGTTTTTTCATCAATTTCATCTTATATCATCAACCCTGATGGTTCCTATACGTGGCACTTGTATGCTTTACCTACAGGAACTAGTAGTGGCAGTACATCAAAGCTTATTATTAACTGTTCGAATAAGATTGCAGGAATTAATACGTCTTCGATTTGGCTTTCTTGATAAAAATTAAATTATTTACATATAAACCTTGGTTTAGGCGCATTTGCCTAAAACGAAATTAATATATTCCAGCCTTAGGGTAAGGAAATTGTGGAGAATGTAATAGCAAATTGTTTTCACAATTCTTGATAATATTCATTAGCATTTGACTCTTGGCACCATAAGAATATGAAGAATATCTCTTAGTGCCCAGTCACGTTGCACATGAGTGTGATCAAAAGGTTCCTGGTTTTCACTTCGCCAAAACCTTCCGGAGGGATTCTCTGTTAACTTTTTTTTTCTTTTTTTTGCAAAACTGGTACTTGATCAACTTCCAAAATTGGAGTCATCTGATTAAGTCTCTCTCTCTCTCTCTCTCTCTCTCTCTCTCTCTCTCTCTCTCTCTCTCTCTCTCTCTCTCCTTGGCAAACAGGCATGAAAGTACAGGGCCAGAAGTTTGACCTGGCGCTTCTACTTGCTTCGGTAAACCGGTACATCTTGTGGAGAGAGAGAGAGAGAGAGAGAGAGAGAGAGAGAGAGAGAGAGAGAGAGAGAGAGACGTGCTCAGCCCCACCCACCCCGGACATTCACCTCTTCAGTGTTCACAACCACCCACAACATTGCCATTAGTTAACCATAAACAAGAATTGTATAACTTTAGGCCGGCTTCGACAGTGCCTCTAGTCGAGGTTATGCCTATGTACTATATAGGAATTGTGTCGTTTCATAAGGAACAGGCTGCCACAATTCCTAATCATTAGTTGTTTGTTTTGAAATAGAACCTTTTGCAGCTAGGAAAAATATCAACGTAAAGTAAGTCAACAGTTTTTTCCGTGGATAAGCTTATAGCCCATCCGGATTATTTTCCATATATACGTTAATAATAGTTTTTTTAATCAATAAATTAGGTAATATTCCAAATGTGAAGTAATTATATGTTGGCCATTACTTTTATTATCATATAACTCATATTCAATTGAGGATCTTATTCTATTAATGGTTTTTAATTGTAGATAGTAGGTTGGCCAAAACACCAGCCACCCGTTGAGATACTACCGCTAGAGAGTTATTGGGTCCTTTGACTGGCCATTATAGTATTACGTTGGATCCCTCTCTAGTTACGGCTCATTTTCCCTTTGTTTAAACACATCGGATAGTCTGACCTATTCTTTACACATTCTCCCCCTTCCTCATACATCTGACAACAGTAAGATAGTCAAATAATTCTTCTTCACTCAAGGGGTTACCTACTGCAATGCAATTATTCAGTGGCTATTTTTCTCTTGGCAAGAGAAGAAGAAATTCTTTAGCTATGGTAAGCAGCTCTTCTAGGAGAAGAACACTCCAAAATCAAACCATTGTTCTCTAGTCTTTCGTAGTACCATAACCTCGTACCATGGTCTTCCACTGTCATTAATTAAAGTTCTCTTGCTTGAGGGTACACTCGGGCACAATATTCTATCTGTTGTATCCTTGCCTCACTGGGCTATTTTCCCTATTGGAACCCTTGCGCTTATAGCATCCTGCTTTTCTAAGTAGGGCTGTAGCTTAGGTGATAATAATAATAATAATAATAATAATAATAATAATAATAATAATAATAATAATATATGAATTGAGTATCAAAATATTGGAATTGAATTTGCAGTACCTAAAGGGTGAATGGCAGTGCTGTGTGCAACCATCCTGCACTATCTTCCTCTTCCCGTTAATTCTTGTGGCAAAAACACCAATTTTATTCTCTTCTAGCAATACTTAATTGATTACACTAGGTCAGGATAATTCCATCTTCATTAGCTTTATTACTCAGAATAGTTATTGCGAAGAAAAATAATAGAATAAAACAGTTTTGATGCAAAGGTCAGTATAGAATTGTCAAATATTTTCGAAATAAAAAGAAAAGTACCTTGAGGAAAAAAAA
>NC_090737.1:40668452-40673452 GCF_036898095.1 Palaemon carinicauda | reverse complement strand
CTTTGCTCATATGTTCGGGGGATTTGTCCTCAAAATCCCATTTCTATTGTTATTCGAGGGAGAAATTTACGTCTGATTCACGACTGACCGTTCCAAAATCATGTCTATGTTGGTGTATTTTGTTGTTGTTTGTTGTTGGTATATGTTAAGAAACTGTGCTGAAATAAGTGATTAATTTACAAATTCCTTTTTCAAAATGGCCAGCATCTTGTGATGGAATCACTTTAGGGATTGAATAAAAAAAAATATTGGAAACTTGTAATTGATATGTGATTTTAAAGGCAAAAGAACGGAATTACTTTATGATATGAAAAATTTATTGGAAACATTTGTGATTTTAAACGGAAAAGACCGGAATCACTTTATGATTTAAAATAAATATCGGAAACTTGTAATTGATTTGTGATAGTTAAAAGGAATAATTTACAAACGAATTACAAAGCAGCAATACTCAAACAAACAAAAGGGGCAAAAGCAAGACCAATGTAAGGTTGTATTAATGCCACATAAGAATTTGATTTGTGTTTCAAATCATCCTTCCGGAAATAACTTCAACACTAACCTTTTGTGACCTGTCACATAGTTCATATGCATTTTTCACATAAAAGAGACAAATGGAAAGCTAATTACAGTCACCCTTTATGTAATTATTTCCTTGAGGTTAGATCTATGAATTAGTTTTAATACCGATGAATTAATTATGCACAATATTTGCATCTCCTTGCACCCCTCTCCCCAGCCGACAATTAAAAGTATACTTGATAATAACAGTGACTCGCAATCTATTAAGTTGACTCTCAACCTTTCTAGTGGAAATGGACCTATGTTAGTAAATTCATCAGTTTTATACTGAAAATCTTATTACTAATTCCATTGATTATTTGCTTCGTAATCAAAATTCTTTCCCAAAAGACAAAAGTAGAATTATTTATGCGTATTTTGGAGGCTTGACAAATGAAACAGCCTATTTTAGCTTTATAGGTGTTTTAGTTTAGCAAATGATAATTAATGAGTGTTCCCAAATTCTTACAACATGCTAATTATGTATTCACAGGTCCAAGAAACCTTAAAAGGATGATTAGAAATAAGAATCATTAAAATATAGATGTGGGTCTTGCAAGATTATCATTCTATTAAGAAACAAGACCACTCATTTGTAAGCATATATTTCCATCACCATTTCGGATTCCTATAATTAAATAGTTTAATCAAACAGAACTGGCAGGCTGCCAATAGTCTGAATCCATGCTGCCGTGGTATATTTTAGATTGGAAGAGTGAAAGATAGTCATGGTAGCCAGATGGGTTTTATGGCAATAAATGGCCAAAGTCACATCGACATCGACCAAGAATATCTCGAATGGAGATGGTCACACATTTTTTTTTCACCCAATTACTATTTAGTTCTGCTCACCCATTCTTGAGGTATCATGCCATTATTTGGTAGTAGGTTGGCCAAGGCACCAGCCACTCTTTGAGATACTACCGCTAAAGAGTTATTGGGTCCTTTGACTGGCCATATAGTACTACATTGGATCCCTCTCTGGTTATGGCACATTTTTCCTTCGCCTGCACTTACACCGAATAGTCTTGCCTATTCTTTGCACATTCTCCTCTGTCCTCATACATCTGAAAACACTGATATTACCAAACAATTCTTTTAGCTCAAGTGGTTAACTACTGCAATGTAATTGTTTATTGGCAACTATCAACTTGGTAAGGGTACAAGAAATTCTTTAGCTATGGTAAGCAGGTCTTCTATGGAAGGACAATCCACAATCAAAGTATTGTTATCTAATCTTGGTTAGTGCCTAGCCTCTGTACTATGGTCTTCCATTGTCTTGAGGAAGAGTTCTCTTGCATGATGGTACACTCAAGGTCACTGTTGTATCTGTATCCTTATTTCTTTTCCTCAATGGGCTATTTTCCCTGTTGGAAACCTTGTGCTTGTGGCATCATGCTTTTCCCACTAGGGTTGTAGCTTAGATAATAATAATAATAATAATAATAATAATAATAATAATAATAATAATAATAATCTAAACGCACATAGGCTCAGGAAACAACATTTGTTACTACAAACTTGGTTAACACTCTCCGCTATAAACAGCATTTGATAGCCTCCTGTATGCACTCATAAAGGTCACACATTTGAGGACTATTCCTTTTTATTTTCACCAATATTGGTTAGCATTTTCTGTCGGCGAAGTAGAAGACTGTTTCAAAAAATGTGTCACAAACGTTTCTATTACAAGCAAATAGGTTTGAGTGACCCAGGAAACCTTGTAGGAGAATTTATTTTAATACATCATCATCATCATTATCATCTACGCATGTTGACGCAAAGGGCCTCAGTTAGATTTCACCAGTCGTCTCGATCTTGAGCTTTTAATTCAATACTTCGCCACTCATCATCTCCTACTTCACTCTTTATAGTCCTAAGCCGTGTAGGTCTGGGTCTTCCAACTCTTTTAGTGCACTTGTGGAGCCCAGCTGAACATTTGGTGAACTAATAGCTCTTGAAGTGCGAAGAGCATGCCCAAACCATCTCCATCTACCCCTCATCATGATATCATCCACATATGGCATTCGAGTAATCTCTCTTATAGTTTCATTTCTAGTCCTGCTCTGCCATTTAACTCCCAATATCCTGCTGAGGGCTTTGTTCTCAAATTTACTGAATCTATTGGATATTGTTTCATTGTCATATTCTAATACAGAGTTGTTTTTATTTAAAGATTTATGCTACCAGTAGATCATTTATGATTCTTTACAGCAGATATTTAAAGTAAATTAAACAGGATGAATGTAAATAAGATTTACTTTATCTACAGTATACTAGGAATAAAAAGTTTCAAAGCGTACTTGACACTTCAATGCATATACAATATTGAGTGAGATAAGGGTCAAGGAAAAATAGTTTGGTATTTGCAGTGATATAGTAAATTGATTTCTAATACTGTATAATTGTTCAGTAATGCCAAGATCATTTGTACAAATAAGAAATAACACATTCGAAGATATTCCGAATTTCCAACTGAGAAAAAGTTAGCATCACAAAGCAATACTTAAGGAACTAGACCTTTAGTTTAGTTTCTAGAGGGATTACTATTCGGAAATTTAGTGGATATTTTAGTAAATTATTTTAGTTCATACGAAGGAACACGAAGGGAAATATGTTGATCAGAGCCTAAAAACTCTCCAAACGTCTGCCAAAGTAATTAATTTGAAATGCATTATTTATTTTTTTTCTCAAACATTTTGAATTTTTCTTTAAATGCTTTTAAATCCCGTTTGTGACAACTATCAATAAATACCCTTATTGCCGTCAGTGCACTTCAAGCGGTGCACTGTAGACATGGAACATCCCTTCACCCCCTACCTCCATTCCCACTCCCTTTCTTCCATATTGCTATCCAATCTCTTAACTTTTACTTCATACTGTCAATGATAATTCCCCAGTTCTACATGGCCACTGAATGGCTGGCCTCCCTGGTCCCAATGGCTCACCTTATGAACATAATTCATAAATCAAATCAATTTCTATAACATTAAATGGATCAGATGAATTATCTGATGGAGATACAAACTCTCTCACCCTAGGGCGTATCCCGGATTTCAATTGGGGTGGAGGGGGTGGGAATTGAGATATTTTTTTCATTTGTTTTTATTTACAACATATGATGCGATGTTTTTAATTCAAGTAACTCCGCCCACCTGCTCCAACATTCCATCTTTGCTTTGCCATTGAAATACGAACGAAAATTAATCCATTGTATCGTAAGTTGTAGTGTCATTGAAGTGAGTTTCCCATTATTATTATTATTATTATTATTATTATTATTATTATTATTATTATTATTATTTTTCTTCTTCTTCTTCTTCTTCTTCTTCTTCTTATTATTATTATTATTATTATTATTATCGTTATTATTATTATTATTATTATTATTATTATTATTATTATTATTATTATTATTATTATTATTATTATTATTATTATTATCCAAGTTGCAACCCTAATTGGAAAAACTAAACGCTACATGCACGATTAATGAAGGAAAAGGAACATGGAGAGTCAAGAAAGCACTATGAAATAGTAATGAAGAAAATATATTTAAAATAAATAGCAAAATATGATAGATAAAGTAATCATCATCATGCAACGCTAACCATCAACAGAAGGTAAACAGTAAATTTAGAATAAAATCATAACCTCTTTTGGCCAACGTAACAAATCTGTTAATTTTGCTTTTTTTACTTCAGCAATATTTGGGTATTCGTCTGTGCCTTCTTTTGCCATTAGTTTTATGCTAAGTGTTAAAAGGTACATATTTCTGATTTGGGATATCTTAAAGTGGTAAAAGGATTTGTGTATTGCCTAGATAAGCAAAGCTGTACTAGTCAGGGACACCACTACTAGGTTTGTTTGTTGTGAGTGATCAGACAAAAGTTAATCCGAACTGGCCTGGGTAGTGATGAAAACTGGCCTAACCCCATACATGAATAAAGACATGACTGAGGCTTTTGTCCTACGGTGGATTAGAAACAACTGCCTTCTTTGTTGTTGTTGTTGTATTCTTAATATGGGCTTAAGAGCTCATGTATTCAAGACATGTTTCATATCTGTGCAGGTTAGATTCGAAGAAAGTTACAGAAAAGGTCATTGCTTCACTATGTAATTAAGCTTGGATTGAAAATGAATTTTTGCTAGATGAAAATTAACTTTATTTAGCTGCTGATTATAAGCAGTATTTAATATTACGGCTCACAGATATGAAAATATATTAAGACTGAAATAAATGAAATACAATACAATACAGTTGGCCAAATCATCTTGAAAATCGACCTGAGTTTAGGGATATCCCAGAAGTTCAGGAAAATCCCATGTATGTTCCGGAAGAGAACTATCCCATTCCATGATTGTCCCCGAAGATCCTGGGGAAAAATATCATAATTTTTAGGGAGAAAAGAATAGACATTTCAGTGCGTCACCTAGAT
>NC_090737.1:40653452-40660952 GCF_036898095.1 Palaemon carinicauda | reverse complement strand
ATGATTCTACCCCATTAATCCTTTCTCCTTCCAATAATATTTCATCTTCCATTGCATACTCCATTCTCATCATCTCTGACTTTCTTCTATTTATCTTCAGCCAAACCTCATGTGATATTTCATGCATTATGGTAAGCAAGCATTGCAAATCCTTTGGTGTTCTGCTGACAAGGACAGCATCATCAGCATACTCTAAGTCTGCTAGATAACTATCACCAATCCAGTTCAGTCTTTCTCCACCATCTCTGACTGCTCTACACATTGCAAAATCCATGAGGTGGATAAATAACGTAGGTGACAACACATTCCCTTGGAGTACTCTGCTGTTCACTGGAAATTAATTTGATAAGACTCTATTATCATTAACTTTGCCCTTACTATGCTCATGAGCAGACTTAATCAAATTTACATATTTAAGAGGAATTCTGTAATAACACTCAAGACAAAATTGGCTGGTGCACACTATCAAAGGCTTTTCCATAGTCTACAAATGCCATCAAAATGGGATTTCTATATCCTACGCATTGATGTGAAACATTTCTCAAAATGAAAATGTGATCAGTGCAACTTCTACTTTTTCTAAATCCTGCTTGTTCATCTTTCAGCTTTTCATCAGTCTTTCTCTCCAGTGTCTTTAGAATAAGCATACTATGAATTTTCATAACAACTGACGTAAGTGTTATGCCTCTGTAATCATCGCAATCAGTCAGGTCTCCTTTATTTGCTATTTTCACCAACACTCCCAATTCCCATTCATCAGGTTTTGCCTGTTCATGCCACATTCTACAAAATAATCTTGTAAGTGGTCTAGGAGTCACTTCATTTTCGGCCAGTATCATCTCCACAGTTATTCCATCGTATCCTGAGGCTTTCCATCTCTTTAGTTATTTGAGGATAGCTACGACTTCAAACACACCGAATTCATTCATGAGCACATCAAGATCTTCATCAACTTCAAATTATTCCCTTCATATCTCCTATTCACAACCTGACATAAGTGTTCCATCCAACGTTGTCTTTCTTCATCTTCTGTTGTTAAAACAGAACCATCTCTCTTTTTGATGGGTATATGCTTCTTCTTTACCCCAGTCGAGATTTCATTAATAATTCTATGAACAATTCTTTCACCATAGGCACTTCCTGAATTCATAACTTTGTCAGCCTTATCTGCTTTACTTTCTAAATATTCTCTCCAGTCATTCCTGGCTTTTCTTTGACCTCACTGTCAATACTGGAAGACTTAGCATGCTCTACTTTATAATTTGCATTACTTCCTCGAAAACTTTCAACAATCAATTTGTCTTTGTCTCCTTTGTATAGTATCCCAAGTATCATTTGATATCCATGGCTTTCTCCTTGTAACTGTGTCCCAAGACTTTACTACCAACTGACTGATATATGTTCTTAATATCACACCATTCTTCATTAATTGTCTGTTCTTAGTCTTAAAGTTTCTAAGACTGCAAATCGATTTCTACATTCAATTGCAAATGTTTCTCTGTGCTCTTCTTAAAGCTTAGTTGTATCAAACCTAGTTATTCTATACATCTTTCTGTTGGGTGCTTTCAGTTTTAATTTCAGTGTGGCAATGAGAAGCTGGTGATCACTACCAATATCGGCACCTCTATAGTTTCTTACTTTTCTCAGAGTCCTCCTTCTCTCTTTATTAATAGCAATGTGATCTATCTGATTTTTGTAAATGCCATACGGTGAAATCTTCCTTTCACTCAAATTTCAGGAGAATTTATACAAAACCTCCACATACTTATCCCTAGCCAAATTATTCTGCTTCCTTTATCCCTAATACTTCCGAGTTACGCACCCTTTTCGTCAACTTATCATCCTTTGTTGTTTCCACATCACTGTATCTCTTTATAACACCTTAATCCACCTGTCTACTTACTCTAAGCTTTACAGCATTATCATATCTCAATATTTCTCATTCTTTCAATTCTTCTTTGAGCAAACAGTTTATCACAGCATTTTATCTCTCTCTCTCTCTCTCTCTCTCTCTCTCTCTCTCTCTCTCTCTCTCTCTATTGGACAGAAGCCTAAAATACACCTCAAGTGGTGCATTGTAGGCATTTCTTAAAGGTCTTTGAAGCATCTTTTCGGAACCTAGAGGCACCGACTTTTTATCCCCATACTGTGCCTGCGTTCCATATTGCTGTCCAACTTCTAAACTTTTCCTCCTTTATGAAACTGCAGAGGGCTTCTCCCCTGTGCTAAATAGCATGCCAGAGCCGGGTGCTAGACCTTCTGGTCTCTCTCTCTCTCTCTCTCTCTCTCTCTCTCTCTCTCTCTCTCTCTTAGTATAGATATACATTTGCCCAGTAGCAGTCCTACTTTGTATTAAAAATAGAGCAGGATTTCTCACTGTGAACCCCAATTATTTTAGGGCGTCACTGCAATATCCCACTGAATGACCTTTTCTGAAGAACTTCCTGATATACTTCAGGAGATTCCACGATTTCCTATTGCGACATCATAGCCACCTTTAGTGTCTCACTTCTACATCTCCTCCTACTGCAACTCCTCCTCCTCTGCCTCCTCATTCTCCTTCGTGCCCATTTTTTCTCGAACATCCTAAAACTAATAACCGAAAGGGTTTTTCTAAGAAGACTCCCAACATAAAGTTACCAATGTCTCATCGATGAGTCATGCCGCATTGGTGCTTTATCATCCCTGACTGACTCTCACTGTCACTTTGACCTACTATTTGTGAATGGTGCCCATAATTCGGGGGGTTTACACACATATGCATACACATTTATATGGCAAAAAAATATTTTAGTGAAAAGAGTGTATATATATATATATATATATATATATATATATATATATAATATATATATATATATATATATACTATATATATAGTCTATATATATGTATTTATATATACAATATATATTTATATATATATATATAGAAGTGTGTGTATATATATATATATATATATATATATGTATATATATATATGTATGTATATATATATATATATATATATGTATATATATACATACACTTTTCACTAAAATATTTTTAGCCCTTATGTCAGCTGATTTCGTAATTTTTAACTGACATGTTTATAAGTCTTTTGTGTGAGCTTGATCAATTTTATTTTCTTTTTAGATATGTTTGTTTCAAGATAGTCTGACAACAGAATGTAATCCTAGATAATGTTCATATGAAACTTTTTTAAGAGTATTTTACTTATCGCATTAGTGAAAATAGGTCGCACGATAATGATCACATATCCGTGAAATTAGAGAATTCTCACGAAGAATGTTGTCGGGAGTTTTAAGGTGAGAATTTTACTAGTAATAGTTCTTTGTTCATGTTCCTTCCCAGGGTCATTTCTTTGTGTATATCACGATTGTATTGAAAATCAATACCATGATCACATTCATGTTTAACATTCCCATTGCATTCAATTTTATTACAACGATCTGATTCAAACTTAATGCCACTATCGCATTCAAGTTTGGTATTATAATCTCATACTAGTTTAATACCACGATCGGATTCAAGCTTAATACCATAATTGCGTTCAAGTTTTATACTCCGATTGCATTCAATTTTAATACCATGATCGGATTCAAACTTAATGCCACGATCTCATTCAAGTTTAGTACCACGATCGGATTCAAGCCTCATACCACAATCGCGTTCAAGTTTGGCACTACAATCGCATTCCAGTTTAATACCACGATTGCATTCAAGTTTTAGTTTCGTACCATGATCACATTTAAGTTTAATACCACGATCGCAATAAAGATTAACACCACAATCGCATTCAAGTTTGATGTGACGATCACATTTAAGTTTAATACCACAATCGCATTTAAGGTTAATACTACGATCGCATTCAAGTTTGATGCCACAATTGTATTGAAGTTTAATCCACAATTTCATATAAGTTTAACACCACGATCTCATTAAATATTAATATCATGATCGCATTCATGTTTAATACCACGATCACATTAAAGATTAATAGGACAATTGCATACAAGTTTATTACCATGATTGCATTCTAGTTTAATATCAAGATTGCCTTTAATTGTTTAATATCACAATTGCATTAAAGTTTAATACCACAATTGCATTAAAGTTTATTACCACGATAGCATCTTACTTTAATTCCACGATCACATTTAAGTTTAATACCATGATTGCATTGAATATTTACCACAATTGCATTCAAGTTTAATACCATAATCGTATTCAAGTTCAACACCACAATTGCATTTAAGTTTGATAACACGATTGCATTCAGGATCAATACCGTGATCACATTCAAGTTTAATGGCACCATTTCATTTAAGTTAAATTACCATGATCGCATTTCACTTTAATATCCCTATCGGATTTAGATTTAATACTAAGATTACCTTCTTGTTTAATATCGTGATCGTATTCATGTTTGATACCACGAACACATTCAAGTTTAATACCATGATCTCATTGAAGTTTGATACCATGATTGCATTCAAGTTTAATACCACGATCGCATTCAAATTTGATACTAAAATCAGATTATGTTTGATACCACGACTGCAGTCAAGTTTAACACCATGATTGCATTCAAGTTTAATACCAATATCGCATTCAAGTTTAATATCACGATATCATCTAAGTATAATACCATGATCGCATTTAAGTTCATTACCGAGATTCCATGCAAGTTTAATACCACAATCTCATTTTGAGTTTAATACCAAGGTTTCATTCTAGTTGAATGCCAATGTAGTATCAAATTTGAATGCAATCATGGTATTTAAGTTAAATATCACGATCACATTTGAGTTTGATACCTACGTGACTAAGTTTAATGCCACGATCGCATTCAAGTTAGAAAGGTAAAAAACAAAATCTTTTCACCTCTCATTTGAGAGACTAGGCCAAATCAAAGGTACAAGTTGCATTCAGCATTATTTTCGCCAAGGCATGATAACAATGCTTCATTCGCGCTAACAGATTTTAGCATTTTTTAAACGTCCAAAATTAACATTGTGATATAGGTAGTTACTCTTAATATACAAAAGACATAGATAGAATGTGTTCTCAAATGAACACCGACAACGGCGTCTAAGACAGCTTTCTGCCAAATAGTGCAAATTGTAAGACAATTGACATAATATAGCTGGTGATTAGCAAATGCGTTTTGTCCTACTTTACTGTAATGCACAACCATTACTAAATGGATTTGAAATGACAAGCTTCCTTTTTTTTATTAGAGGAAGAAGATAATACCGTTACTGTATATATCAAACATGTGAACGTGGAATACAAACACACACACACGCACAAACACTTGGGAGCACGCTCCACATACACTTTCCTTTCATAGCACACGACTCCCACACTCGCGAATCCCTTTCATCTCTTTCAGGGTATCAAACACGACCTTGCCTAACCGTGAATCAGCTTTTCTATGACACATATGAAGGACACACACACGCACGCACGTGCGCACTCACACACACACACGCAAGACCAGAAATCATAACCAAGGGATGTATCGGTATCACGTCGTGGGATTGACGGCTTTTCCATCAAGCGCTGCCTGCTTCCTTCCTTTGGCTTTCAGCTCACGTGTGCGTGTGACCTTCAGGATCTGTCACTCATTTATTGCTTCTGGGAGGCTGCAGGTGTTCCCTGTCACGCTATAACAGGTGTTATTGTGCCGGGTAGGGGGGGTGGGGATGCTGAGTGATAGTGTAGGTCAGGGCGTGGGTAATTTGGTTATTTTTAGCAGTGTTATTTATATAGATGAAGAGTTGTTTTTAGGTGTTATTGGATGTAAACGTCATGTACTTCCACACGCGTCTGTTTATGGTTTTTGTATGGCCGTCTATACCAGCAAATTGTCTTTGCTCATCAATCGACGGTCATCTCTTTCCTCCCCTACTTCGTTTGCAATCTCTGTGGACCCATTCTGTTGTTATTCTTGCCCATCTATTATCTGTCATTATCATTATATATATATATATATATATATACATATATATATATATATATATATTCTCTCTCTCTCTCTCTCTCTCTCTCTCTCTCTCTCTATATATATATATATATATATATATATATATATATACAGATATATATATATATATATATATACAGATATATATATATATATATATATGTATACTGTATGTATATGTATATATTCGAGTCATATACAGTATGTGGTGGCTGCATCCTTTTTCATTGGCAGACGCAGTCAGCAAATTAGGTGATTTTAAGATTGATGTGTGAATCGCTTCCTGCAAACAGGTCAGGTGTCCTTTCCGTTGTAAATAGTTACCAGCGTTTATTTAGTTCCAGAAAAGGGTGGGAGAGTAAGTCTCTTCCCCAGACTTTGAAGAAGATAGAGACCTATATAGAACAATTCTGACCCCATTCCTTCAAAAGGGGAATGAGGTGTATATTGAAAAAATTCCTTACAGTTGGGCACCGGAGTCCCTGGCACACCTTGCTCCAAAGAAGTACACCCCTTCACACCCTTACTACGCGGATAGTAACAAAAAAGATAGCGTAGGGAGAGACTGCAGAGGTGGTGGGCAGGGCTAAACATAGGAACTCGTCACGCAGTAAGAGTGTGGCTGGGTGCACTTTCTCAGAGTGATGTGTACCAGGAATTCCTGTGTCCAACTGTACTTATCTGTATACATGAAGCGAAAGGAGATATAGAGGATTGTGATTGTAAAAATTTTATACAGATATATTATTATTCAGTGTATAATAAAAGAAGTGAAATAGAATTACGCGAAGAAAAAATATAACAACTGATAGACAATAAGAAATGACTCAAAGTACTGAAAACTGGGCATCAGCTGAAGCTCAGAATAAGTATCTAGGAGAAGTAAAAAAATATGCATGATTTTCAAGAATATACAACACATTATCTTTATAGTGTAGAATTGAGAGGAAGTCAATCGATGTTCAAGAGCAATATTTTAGAAACCCAAAGCAAAAAAAAAAAAAAAAAAAGTAAAATTAAAGAAATTAGCCGGGGGATATGATCAATATGTATTTAACTGAAAAGGAAACACAATAACGTACTTTACGCAATCTCAAGCATTATAAAGAAAAGAAATGCAGCAAAGATTATCGTAAAAAGTACAGGAGTTAGCAATATAGCTTATGATACATTATTGAGCTTATTGCACTGTGGCAGGAAAAAATATTTCAGCAATTCTTTGAAAACACGAAAGAATAAAATGAAATGTTTCGAGGCGTTGTCACTACGTTTTTTTTTTCTTTTTTTCTTTTTTTTTTGTATGAACTACTAGAAAAGGAAAAACGAAAACCCTGTTATATTAAGATTCAAGGTTCCAAACCCAGGGAACATTCCATAGACTGCTGGGAAAGTGTCCAGAATTTACATCACGGTATTTAATGTTTTCCGAAAATGTCAACTTTCCGACAGTATGGAACCACCTGTAGTATAATTTATTGCACAATAAAAACTAACCTTGCAAGTAAAAG
>NC_090737.1:40640952-40648452 GCF_036898095.1 Palaemon carinicauda | reverse complement strand
AAGGAAATAAGGAAATAAATAAATGATATTAGAAGTAATGAAAATCAAAATAAAGTATATTAAAAACTTTAGCAACATTAAAACAGATATTTGATTTATAAACTTTAAAAAGACTTATGTAAGCCCGTTCATCATTAAAACATTTTCTGCAAGTTTGAAGTTCTACTGATTCAACTACCCGATTAGGAAGATCATTACAGGTATATATGTGTATATATGTTTCAATTTATTTAATAGTTGATTTTCTTTTTCGATTTCAACTTTATTTTTGCTGTTCTTATAAATCGTAGACCTGCGATGTGAAATAACCTCAAATCAAAATGTATGTGCCCACTAAATTTTAGTTTTCCTAAGGATATTGAGGCAGTTTAACCCCTAAGCATAAATAGGACGGATTTGTGTCGTCAGCCTTTGGGTCTAAGTATCAATAAATGTTGAAATATTGCAATTTGATTTAAAAGGAATTTTAAGTCTTCATAGAGTAGCTAAGTAACTGAATCTATGCTATTCTCAGTTCCATACTAAACTTATAAACTCTTCTACATCCTTGCCCCTTTATTGCTCCGTTGGAGGATATCGGTCTTTATTATAAGAGATGGGCTTAAGTCAAGGTACACAAGGAGTAGCCCCAAGGGAATCTATTCTTAGTGTTTTGTTTGATAGAATAAAGTGTTTTCCTGCTGATCCTTCTTATACTGCCTTCGTTTGCTTGAGGGTACACTCGGGCACACTGTTCTATCTTAAATCTTATTTCTCTTCCTCTTGTTTTGTTAAAGTTTTTATAGTTTATAAAGTGATATTTATTTTAATGCTGTTGCTCGTAAAATATTTTATTTTTCCTTGGTCCCTTTCCTCACTGAGCTATTTTCCCTGTTGGAGCCCCTGGGCTTATAGCATCCTGTTTTTCCAACTAGGGTTGTAGCTTAGAATGTAATAATACTAATAATAATAATATTACTTTCTTGATGTTCTTTTATTAGCACAGGTCCGTAATTTTTTTTTTTTTTCAATTCGTAAGGTTGGTTATGGTCCAGTGCTTGGCTAATAGATAGGTGACTGGCCTGTTCACTCGAGGAGAGACAACCAACATTTCTATTAAGGCTCAAGGAACTGAAGCCATCGATCTTTTCATACTGTGATGATTATGCAATCAATAAACGTGGCATAAAAAATCAGACTTGGTTTTTCCAGAAAATTATTTTTTTGTTTACTTATGCCAGTGCTTGTTAACAGAAGAGATACCATAGTTAAACTATTTGCCAAATAGAGTTCCTTTTCGCCCGTCCGAGCCAAATGCCCGGGCAATCTATACGAACGAACGAACGAGTTCCTTTTTACGACAAACTGGCGGCTTATGTATACATTTATAAAGTAAGTTTTCATCAATGTTAACCGTTTTAGAAAAATGGGATATTCGGGTACATTATCTCCACATCCGTCAATGCGACGAGCACTTGTTATACACCCTGATGATAGTACATAATATTTATTATTATATATTCTTGTTAAAATTCTAATTTTGGACTTTCTCAAGAGACAAAATATCTGTTTATCAACAAATTTGGGAATCATTTTACTTCAAGTGTATTGTTGAAACTTTGCCACTTTATCACATGTTCTAATATTTACAATATAAGTGTATTTGAGACAAGTTTCTGCTTTTTTTTCGTGGCAAATATGTAAGTTCTTCGTCCAACATCCAGAATCGACAACTTATTTGTCTCCATGAGAGAGGAAGCCAGTCGGACATTTCCAGCACTTTGAAAGATACATAAACGGAGAGCTAGCTTATCATTATTAATTGTCTCAACTTCTACAAGGGATTTTTTCATAAAGCTTGAATTCAAACCTTGTTTAAGGAACATACTTTTGAGTTTGAAATAGGCAGGTGGACCCATCAGGAATAATGATCCACAAAAAAAAAAAAACGAAAAAAAAAAAACGACAACAACAACATTAATTCAGTTAGGGTTCACTTAAATAATGATAAACAAGACTTCCTCTAATTGTTTTTGATTTGACACCTCATAAAAAGTACTTAACTGATATCTAGGAGATTTAAGACTGGGGATCTGATGCCACACTGATATGCCTTCATAAATGGCTACTTTCCAACTTTAGCTGCCTATTACTGCGTGAATTTGGTTGTTGGCTGGAAACTTTTAGAACTGGCTATCTTTATAAGAGCAGGAAGCAAGTAGAAATTCAGTTTAATAACCACTCGTATATAATCGTTAGGAATTGTGATACAACTGCTTTGTATGTAATCATGTGTAATCAAGTATGAGAAGAAAATAAATCACAGTCGACTAACAGAAATAGGAAATTTTAGCAACTGCAGCTGATCCAATGCACTATTGATATATACAGCAAATTGTTTCTTGGATGTCATTTAGTTAACTTGCGTAAGAACTAATGATTTCAAGTTGTCTGGCATCCTGACATCGAATGTCACTGACGCCGAACTTGCGTAAGAGAGAAACATCAATCTGATTATTCACATGAGATTGCTCATACCAATAAACCCCATATACCAGTTCAGGCAAACCACAGCTAATGCTATCTTATACCTACAGCATAACCAAGGTTTGTATGTGCCCAAGTAAGCGAGTTGGCATGCTGTATTTGTGAAGTAATTTTTAAAAACCTTGCCTACTTAGCACGAGGACCAAGATTTGTCTTTCTAGCGAGATGTTATGTCAGTAAGATGAATGCACTATCTCGAATTAAGATTTTTTCATTTTCATTTCACGACTTGAATAATGTGCTGCCATCACAGAAACTCGAATCTTTTTTTTTTCTCTTTTTTTTTGACGTCGTATGATGCCTCGGTATTAAGTCAGAAATTATTTTTAACCTTCAGCCGCATATATTATGATCACACATGTTCAAGGTAAATGTTTGTCTGATTTATTGATGATACTACAATCTTTTTACGGAGGGGACAAAATCTAGTTATTGTCAAGTTGTGCACAAAATTTGTTTCTTTTCCGTTTGATTAATCCAAATATTAGTTTCATTCATTGTCCATAAGAAAAGACGACCCCTTCTGACTGATGTGTTGGAAAGCCAGCCAGGTAATGTGCATCTATATATTCCTTATTCCAATTTATCTAGACCTAAACTATCTAAACTTAACTAGTTTTACTCTTTGGTTTCGTGAATCCGAGAATCATTTACAATACTTTCTTCAAGATTGCTGACTACTTTTATATCTCTTTGTGTCTTATTTTTGTCAGTTAGCTAGATGAAGTGATTCTTTTTATTCATATGTTATCTAAAGTCTTTAAACTTCTTCTAACAAACTTTTCGTAAGCTCTTTTTTTTCGAAGTACACAGATGCTCATAAATTCTGAATAGGAAGTTCGTTTGATTGGTCTTGACTATAGTTCTGAGCTTGATCGTGTTATCCACGGTGCCCTAATTTAATTTTATTCAATCCATAATCTTTCCTGTGGCAACACAAAAAAAAAAACGACAACAACTACTAGATATCTCATCCAAGCCAGCTTTCATTCTATGTTAACCAAATATAATATCATTTATATAGTTACTGCTTGTTATCATCTGAGAAGACAGTTTGGACATCGTCTCTGCTTTGCTTTTGCTATTTTATCTTGAATCATTCATTTAGACACTTTTAAAATTCAATTTATTTTTATTATACAGAGCATTTCATGATGAATTTGTACTCTTGAATTAGACTGATTTTATAAATCTCTTCTAAGGGTCGGTTTATTGATATGTTAATTACCATATATAAACCGAAACTATAAGAAAATTTGAAGATAGTGTGACCCTTGATTTCTGAATCTTATGCTGGAAGCAAAAACATAACGAAGTGCCAAATAGTTTAACTTAAGACCAGTGGGAAACTCATAAAAAAAAAAACAATATAAAATGTAAATAGAATTATAAAAAACGTTGAAACTGTTGAAACTATACTGGCTCTAACTGAAGCAAACGGGGAAAAGAAATATCTGGACACATGCAAGCAGGACTGCTCACCATAGGCTTCTGTAAGTTCCAGGGGTTTCAGGGTCTCTATAAGTTCCAGTAGTTCCAGGGTCTCTGTAAGTTCCAGTGGTTCTAGGTAGACTCTCCCTATGTAGGATAAAGAGATGATTTATTTTTATTTTTGGTCATCTTTTACATTTAGATCTTCCAAACTATTCCATCCATAACATGGTACTAGATGTGCAATTCATGTTGGTCTCTCTCATTATATTGTTGAATGATTTAGACTTTAGAAGTTCAAACGGGGTAATTTTTTTATATATAAATAATTAGGGTCTTTTGGTTCTCATTCATATTTCATTCTTGTGTCCCTCTAGGTTGTAATTATTACTTTTCATAGATTATTTTTTATTCCTCTATTTCGTTTTCCTTATTGGAATGCTTTTTTCATATATCTACTGCTTCATATCACCTTTTTTCCATCTAGGTTGCAATTTGACTAATGATAATGATGGTGAAGATTATTGTTTAAAATTTTATACGTATCTTACGAGTGAGCTCATTTACCTTTTTTTTTACATAACGTACAATTAAGCCACAAAACTTCCTTAATTGAATCCTTAGAGTGAACTCTCTCTCTCTCTCTCTCTCTCTCTCTCTCTCTCTCTCTCTCTCTCTCTCTCTCTCTCTCTCTCTCTCTCTCTCTCTCTCTCTCTTTACTTTCCCTTGGCTTCCAGCAAATATACGAAGTCTTCGCAAACAATGCATTAAATTCTTGATAATTGCTTCATTCATTTTTTCCAGACCACAAATTACAAGACAGGGGAGATTCACAGAGAACGTAGTTTGGAATATAAACATACTTAAAAATCTTACCATAATGTAGGGGTATCCTTATGGTAGGTTCATTTTCATTTTACTTCCATAGCCTTTATTAATCGTCTGACTTACGCAGTCGCTATAAACCAGTGGTGGAACTTTCAATCGGTGAAGATAAGTCCTGATGACGCAAGAGTAAGCGAATGAAGTCCTATTGGCTGTAGTCCTATCAGTGCACTGTAGGCATTAGGTGAGGATCGTTTATAGGTAGTAGGTAGGCCAGGGCACCAGCCACCCGTTTAGATACTACCTCTAGAGAGTTATTGGGTCCTTTGACTGGCCAGGCAGTACTACATTGCATCCTTTTCTCTGGTTACGGCTCATTTTCCTATTGCCTACACATACTCCGAATAGTTTGGCCAATTCTTGACATGTTCTCCTCCTTCATACACCTGCTAACACTAAAATAACCAAACAATTCTTCGCTGCTCAAGGGGTTAACTACTACAATGCAATTGTTCGGTAGCTACTTTCTTCTCAGTAAAGTTAAAAGAACTTTTTAGCTATGGTAAACAGCTCTTCTAGAAGGACACTCCAAAATCAAAACATTGTTTTCTGGTCTTGGATAGTGCCATAGCCTCTGTACCATGGTCTTTCACTGTCTTGGGTTAGAGTTCTCTTGCTTGAGGGTACACTCGACTATACCATTCTATCTTATTTCTCTTCCTCTTGTTTTTTATTTATTTTTTATAGTTTATATATGAAAGATTTATTTTAATGTTGATACTATTCTTAAAATATTTTGTTTTGTTAAATACTTCTCATGTAGTTTTCTTATTTCCATTCCTCACTGGGCTATTTTCCCTGTTGGAGCCATCGGGCTTACAGCATTCTGCTTATAATAATAATAATAATAATAATACGAAGGCACCCTCAACTGCACTCAATTCTTATCCTTCCACTTTCCCTCCGTTCATTTCTTCAAAAAATGTGTGCAAATTTCTTAAACGATTTCTTCGAAGTGCAACTGAAAGGGGGGGGGGGTTGATTCCCCCGATGTTCTGTACCTTGGAACTAAATGGCCCTCCCGGCCCCAGTACTGAAGTAGCATGAGAGCTGACCTTATCACTACCCGCCCCTCCAGAAACAGTTACTATCGACATCGACATACTCATGCAAAAATTCAGTTGCTGTCAGAATGAAGAGAAGAGAAACACTTATAGATCTCTAGACCGTCGATTCATTTCCTGCGGGAGGAAAAGGCAAAGCGTTGAATGAAAATCATAATACAAAAGTTTAATAAAGTTTGCGCTATATACAAAAAGACTTACGCACAAATACCTATGTAGATTTGATATAGATAGGTATGATTTGCATATTGGAATATTGAATCATGCATTCATTCAAGCTGATACTTAAAAGCAAATACCTTCTGAAGAGTCAGCCGTGAAGTAAAGTTAACACTTCATAATGGCTTTATTTACATTTCAGTAATTTATGTATTTATTATTTACATTTCAGTAATTTATGTATTTATTAATTACTTATTTATTTAGGCCATGTTTCCATACGTATGTGGACAGCAATGCCAACAAACTAAGCTTCTCAGCCCAAACGGGAACTTATGAAGCGAGTAAGTATTTGGTTCGTCCCCTTAAGTGTATTGTGTGAGTTCGAGTTCCTTGTACCTTTCCGTCGACTCCTGAAAAACATCCTGAGAGAAGTGGCTGTTCTTTCCCTTTTTCTTTCTTTCCCGTCCCATCAGTCATGCCACAACTGTCCATTGATTCCACAGTGAACTATTTCCCCAAGAGTGAGCATCTGTACGTACTTTGGGTGCGCGTGCGCGTGCGTGTACCTGTGTACGTGCACCAATGTAGACGCGGTCAGTGAACTCCGGCTGGAGTGATAATCTGCACTGGCGCACATGTAAGCAATAGTGTGTGCGTATGCATGTGTGTGTCTCTATGTGCATATGTGTGTGTGTGAGTGAGTGGGTCGTCGTCGTGTGCTTTTACGTGTATCGAGACGAGATGTAAGTCTGTGTGCGCAGAATGTCAGTGAACCCCTGCCACAGGTTTATTGACTGAAGAAGTGTGTGTGTATGTGAATGTTGTTCCCTTTACCTATTCTTGTTTTGCTGTCTTCCGCATGGCGTCCGACGTGTTTATTTTCGTATTTTCTTTTTAATAAAACATCCCTCATATATATATATATATATATATATATATATATATATATATATATATGTATATTTATATGTATATGTGTATATATTTATGCATATGTGTATATATATATGTATATATATACATATATGTATATGTATATATATATATATATATATATATATATATATATATGTATAAGTGTATATATATATATATATATATATATATATATATATATATATATGTATGTATATATATATATATATGTATGTATATATATATAATATATATATATATATATATATATATATATATATTCAGTATATGTATTACAAACAGAGAGAGAGAGAGAGAGAGAGAGAGAGAGAGAGAGAGAGAGAGAGAGAGAGAGAGAGAGAGAGAACAATTTTGTATAAAAATCCAGCCGTAATTATGTATATTTAAAACCATATTGCACTGAAATATAAACCTCCATATGTGCTTGAGTGAAGATAGTCAATATAGTATATTTGTTTTTTTCATTTAGAACGGAACAATTGAAGGTGAAGAAAGG
>NC_090737.1:40610952-40630952 GCF_036898095.1 Palaemon carinicauda | reverse complement strand
GGAAAAGCCGTTGGGTGTAATAGCCATATACAGTCCTTGTACACGTACAAACATTTATATATATGTGTATATATAAATATGTACATATATATAAATATATATATATATGTATATATATATATAAATATATATATATATAATATATATATATATGTATATATATATGTATATATATATATATTTGAATATATATATATATATATATGCATATATATATATATATGTATATATATATATATATATATATATATATATTTGAATATATATATATATATATATATATATATATATATATATATATATAGATAAACATGTGTGTATATGTGTACAGACATACATACAGTACACACACACACACACACACATATATATATATATATATATATATATTATATATATATATATATATATATATATATTAAATATATTTATATTTGCGTGCGTATGTGTGTTACCAGAACATGAATAACATTATACCAATTTAACAGACCATTTGATATGCGCATCATCATGATAAGCCAAATCTCGGTGATAAAAACTTGAATATTAGTAAATAAAAGTTTTTTCGAGTCAATCCGTTTTTTATTGATAATTGTTGAGATTTAAAGCATAATTAGAATGTAATCAGGAGGAGTTGAATAAAAATACTTTATAGTATTATCATCTAACGATATGTGACATATAATTAGGGTAAGCAATCAAAGAGAAAGAGAGAGAGAGAGAGAGAGAGAGAGAGAGAGAGAGAGAGAGAGAGAGAGAGAGCGAGAGAGAATGACTGTGTTAAAAATGTTCTTGAAAGATTGCACGAGTTAATGTTGGATCATGTTGTTATCTTATGACTTCAAATGATATCGTGCAAGTATTCAGAGAATCTCAGTCTGAAAAGTAAGAGCTTATAACGGTATTTGTCAAATATAATTTTATGAAAAGCTCTTGGGGTTAATTTTTTTTTCATTTACTCTATAGTTACACTGGAAAATTCTCAGTAAATCAATAAAATATATACATTTAATTGTTTTTAATTAGTTGTTACTCCTGTATTTACCACTAAAACTGACTAATTTACTATAAAAGACAGTGAGGTTTATATTTTTACTGACTTTGAAAAAAAAATATTCCCTAGGGTTTTGGTGGCCCGTTATTATCGCCATTGCCTAGTGACCGCCAGATTGGGGTTCGAGTCCCGCTCAAACTCGTTAGTTCCTTTAGCCGTTGCAACCTCGCCATCCTTGTGACCCAAGGATGAGGTATTTGGGGAGCCTATTTGTCTATTTGCTAAGTCATCAGCAGTCATTTCCTGGTCTTCCCTGGTCCTAGTTTAGGTGCAGAAGGGGCTTGGGAGCTAACCATATGTATATATGATCAGCCTCTAGTGCATTTTCCTGCTTGATAGGGCAATGTCATTGTCCATTGCCTCCGCCATTCATGAGTGGACTTTAAAAACCTTTAAAAATCCAAGTCTAAGTCTTATTGGGATTGAAAAAAAAAAGTGAATCGATAACTGCTTTAGTGACTTTTAGATGAATGTGGATCTGAGCGAGGTCTTATGTTTTTCCGTTGCTGTGGACAAAGGATTTCAAAGAATTTTAAAGAAATTTCTTGGAAATTTTATTGTGAACCAGAAAAATGTTTACGTTTAGAGAATTACGATTTTAAGCTTCCATTTATTCTCTTTCAATTTTTTTTCTTGTCGTTCTATCTTTACGAATCAAAACCTTAAAGAGTTATCGAATAAGTTTTATAAGTTCTAGAATTATTTTTCTTGTTTTTCCTGCTCACGTGATATCCTCAATTTAATTGTTTTTATTTTAATCATGTTTTAGAGTTGAAATTTTTTACAAGATAAGGAAAAATATCTTTAGATGGATTACATCCGTGTTGACATATCAATATTATTTGTAATTTTCATAAGTGCTCATTCATATTTCATTGAATACTTCTACACAATAAAGCACTTCCTATATATTCGTATAGTCTGAAATGCCAGTGGAAAAGTTTCAGAATATATAGTTCTGATTAAAAAGTAATATGAGTTTTTATATCAAATGAGATCAATCATTTGTTTTTTCGCCGTATTCACGCTGGTTTATGAAACGATAATTGTGAAAAAAAAAAAAAAATTTATTTGTTCATTCATAGTATACTAGTTTATATTTTGTTCGGGAAAAAATATACAAATACGGAATGAATTTAATCATAATAGGAATTTCAGAGTATATACTAGTCATCTATTGAATAATTTCAGGACATTCACCAGATGTACTATGATACATCGTCAATGGAATGAACACTGCATTATAGATTTCTAGAAAGATATAGGTTATTCCGAATGTAAATGTCTTGATTATAAAATCACACAGCCGAAATTATGAATATAATTTTTACAGAAAGTTACTCTTTTATAATCTTAGTACGACCTGCATCTTTTACTCTTTTATAATCTTAGTACGAACTGCATCTTTACTCTTTTATAATCTTAGTAAGAACTGCATCTTTTGACTTTTATAGCCTTAGAACGAACTGCATCTTTTGACTCTTTTATAGCCTTAGTACGAACTGCATGTTTTACTCTTTTATAATCTTGTAAGAACTGCATGTTTTACTCTTTTATAATCTTAGTACGAACTGCATCTTTTACTCTTTTATAATCTTAGTACGAACTGCATCTTTTACTCTTTTATAATCTTAGTACGAACTGCATCTTTTACTCTTTTATAATCTTAGTACGAACTGCATCTTTTACTCTTTTATAATCTTAGTAAGAACTGCATCTTTTACTCTTTTATAATCTTAGTACGAACTGCATCTTTTGACTCTTTTATAGCCTTAGTACGAACTGCATCTTTTGACTCTTTTATAGCCTTAGAACGAACTGCATCTTTTGACTCTTTTATAGCCTTAGTACGAACTGCATGTTTTACTCTTTTATAATCTTGTAAGAACTGCATGTTTTACTCTTTTATAATCTTAGTACGAACTGCATCTTTTTCTCTTTCATAGTCTTAGTACGAACTGCATCTTTTACTCTTTTATAATCTTAGTACGAACTGCATCTTTTTACTCTTTTATAGTCTTAGTACGAACTGCATTTTTTAGTCTTTTATAGTCTTAGTATGAATTACATCTTTTTACTCTTATAGTCTTAGTATGAACTGTATCTTGTTACTCTTTTATAGTCTTAGTACGAATTTCATCTATTTACTTTTATAGTCTTAGTATGAACTGTATCTTTTTACTCTTATAGTCTTAGTACGAACTGCATATTTTACTCTTTTATGGTCTTAGTACGAAATGCATCTTTTAATTCTTTTATAGTCTTAGTACGAACTGCTTCTTTTCAATCTTTAATAGACTTTGTACGGACTGCATCTTTTTACTTTTTTCAATTTTCAGTATGAACTGCATCTTTTTACTCTTTAAGTGTTATTATGAAATGCATCTTTTTACTCTATTATAGTCTTAGTACGAACAGCATCTTTTTACTCTTTTATAGTCTTTGTACGAAATGCATCTTTTTACTTTTTTTAAAGTCATAGTACAAACTGCTTCTTCTTACTCTTTTATAGTATTAGTACGAACTACATGTTTTTATTCTTTTAGTCTGAGACGAACTGCATCTTTTTACTCTTTTATAGTCTTAGTACGAACTACATTTCTTTTTTCTCTTTTATAGACTTAGTAAAAACTACGTCATTATACTCTTTTATAGTCATAGTACGAACTACATCTTTTTACTCTTGTATAGTCTTAGTACACATAGCATCTTTTTACTCTTGTTTAGTTTTTGTATTAACTGCATCTTTTTACTCTTTTATATTTTATTGTAGAAACCGCATCTCTTTACTATTTTATAGTATTATTTCGAAATGCATCTTTTTACTCTTGCATAGCCTTAGTACAAACTGCAGCTTTTATTCTTTTTTAGTCTTTGTACAAACTGCCTCTTTTCAATCTTATATAGTCTTTGTACGAACGGCATGTTTTTACTCTTTCAGTCTTTGTACGAACTTCAACTTTATACTCTTTTATAGTCTTAGTATGATCTGCAAGTTTTTACTATTTTAATAGTACTTGTGCAAGGTACATATTTTTACTCCTTCATAACCTTAGTACGAATTACATCTTTTTTATCTTTTATGGTCTTTGTTTGGACTGCATGTTTTTACTCTTATATTTTTATCACGAACGGTATATTTTTACTTTTTTTCTTTTTTTTAGTACGGACTGATTTTTTCACTTTTATAGACTTTCTACCAATTCCATCTGTTTACTCCTGTATTGACTTATTACGAACTGCATCGTTTTACTCTTTTGTAATCTTAGTACAAACTGCCTCTTTTTATTCATTTATAGTCTTAGTACGATCTGCATCTATTTACTCTTATATAGTTTTCATATGAACTGTATATTTTTACTCCTGTATAGTCTTAGTACAAACTGCATCTTTTCACTTCCGTATAGTCTTAGTACAAACTGCATAATTTTACTTCTCTGTAGTCTTAGTACGTACTGCTTTAGTCTTTGTATTAACTGCATCTTTATACTTTTTTATAGTGTTTGTACAAATTGCATCATTTTACTCTTTTATGGTCTTAGTACGAAATGCATCTTTTAATTCTTTTATAGTCTTAGTACGAACTGCTTCTTTTCAATCTTTAATAGACTTTGTACGGACTGCATCTTTTTACTTTTTTCAATTTTCAGTATGAACTGCATCTTTTTACTCTTTAAGTGTTATTATGAAATGCATCTTTTTACTCTATTATAGTCTTAGTACGAACAGCATCTTTTTACTCTTTTATAGTCTTTGTACGAAATGCATCTTTTTACTTTTTTTAAAGTCATAGTACAAACTGCTTCTTCTTACTCTTTTATAGTATTAGTACGAACTACATGTTTTTATTCTTTTAGTCTGAGACGAACTGCATCTTTTTACTCTTTTATAGTCTTAGTACGAACTACATTTCTTTTTTCTCTTTTATAGACTTAGTAAAAACTACGTCATTATACTCTTTTATAGTCATAGTACGAACTACATCTTTTTACTCTTGTATAGTCTTAGTACACATAGCATCTTTTTACTCTTGTTTAGTTTTTGTATTAACTGCATCTTTTTACTCTTTTATATTTTATTGTAGAAACCGCATCTCTTTACTATTTTATAGTATTATTTCGAAATGCATCTTTTTACTCTTGCATAGCCTTAGTACAAACTGCAGCTTTTATTCTTTTTTAGTCTTTGTACAAACTGCCTCTTTTCAATCTTATATAGTCTTTGTACGAACGGCATGTTTTTACTCTTTCAGTCTTTGTACGAACTTCAACTTTATACTCTTTTATAGTCTTAGTATGATCTGCAAGTTTTTACTATTTTAATAGTACTTGTGCAAGGTACATATTTTTACTCCTTCATAACCTTAGTACGAATTACATCTTTTTTATCTTTTATGGTCTTTGTTTGGACTGCATGTTTTTACTCTTATATTTTTATCACGAACGGTATATTTTTACTTTTTTTCTTTTTTTTAGTACGGACTGATTTTTTCACTTTTATAGACTTTCTACCAATTCCATCTGTTTACTCCTGTATTGACTTATTACGAACTGCATCGTTTTACTCTTTTGTAATCTTAGTACAAACTGCCTCTTTTTATTCATTTATAGTCTTAGTACGATCTGCATCTATTTACTCTTATATAGTTTTCATATGAACTGTATATTTTTACTCCTGTATAGTCTTAGTACAAACTGCATCTTTTCACTTCCGTATAGTCTTAGTACAAACTGCATAATTTTACTTCTCTGTAGTCTTAGTACGTACTGCTTTAGTCTTTGTATTAACTGCATCTTTATACTTTTTTATAGTGTTTGTACAAATTGCATCATTTTACTCTTTTATGGTGTTAGTACGAACTGTATCTTTTTACTCTTTTATAGTCTTTTTACTAACTGTATATTTTTACTCTTTTATAGTGTTAGTACGAGCTTCATTTTTTCACTTTTATAGTCTTAGTACAAACTGCATTATTTCATCTTTTTACTCTTATAGTCTTAGTGTGAACTGTATCTTTTCACTCCTCTATAGTCTTAGTACGAACTGCATTATTTTACTCGTTTATAATCTTTGCATGAAATGCATTTTTTCTCAAATAGTTTTCTTATGAACTGCAACTTTTTACTCCTTTATCATCTTAGTATAAAATAAATCTTTTTTCTCTTGTCTAATATTAGTAAGAACTGCATATTTTTACTCCTTTATTATCTTAGTATAAAATAGATATTTTTTCTCTTGTCTAATATTAGTAAGAACTGCATCTTTTTACTCTTTCATAGTCATTGTACGAACTGCATCTTTTTTTATTTTTTTATAGTCTTTCACAGTCAATAACTGAAAGGAGACATGTAAATAGTAGATTGTTACTTGCAAAGTTTAGATCAAAGCAGTGCAATATGAGTATTATAGTTTCCTATGCACCAAGAAATGATTCCCCTGAAGAAAGGAAAGATGTATATTATGAAGAACTGCAGAGTGTCATAGATGAGATCCGAGAGAGAGTTATAAAAGTTTTGATGGGTGATTTCAATGCTAAAGTTGGAAGGAATAATCAAGGTATAGAGAATATGATCGGTGTTGAGGGTCTTGGTGAAGTTGTAAATGAAAATGGGGCATATTTTATAAGTTTTTGATCAACAATCCCATTTTCGGAGGTACGCTCTTCCAGCCCCAGAACATCCACAAATATACATGGACTTCACCATGTGGGGATTACAAAAATCAAATAGATCACATAGTCAATAATAATGAGAGTAGGAGGACTCTGAGAAATGTAAGAACCTATTTATGTGCAGATATTGGTATTGATCACCAGCTCCTCATTGCCACACTGAAATTAAAACTGAAAGCATCCAACAGAAATGTAAATAGAATACCCAGGTTTGATACAAGTAAGTTTCTAGAAAATGAGTATAGAGAAACATTTGCAGCTGAATGTAGGAATCAATTTGCAGCCTTGGAGATGTTAAGAGAAAAGAGCAGACAATTAATGAAGAATGGTGTGATATTAATAACATATTTCAGTCAGTTGGTGGTGAAGTCTTGGGGCACGCAGTTGCTAGGAGTAAGCCATGGATATCAAATGATATTTGGGATACTGTAAAAGGGAGACAAAGACAGAAATTGGTTGTTGAAAGTGTTCGAGGAAGTAATGAAATTACAAGGTTGAGCATGGTTAATATTCCAGTATTGATAGTGAAGTTAAAAGAAAAGCCAAGAATGACTGGAGTGAATATTTAGACATGAAAGCCGACGAGGCTGACAAAACCATGACTTCAGGGAGTGGCTATGGTGTAAGAATTGTTCATAGAATTATTAATGAAATTTCTACGGAGGCAAAGAAGAAGCATATACCCATCGAAATGAGAGATGGATCTATTATAACAACAGAAAATGAAGAAAGGCATGTAACACTTAATAAGGTCATGAATAGTAGATATGAAGGGAATATTCTGATTAATATACCTGAGGCTGAGGAAGACCTTGATGTTCCCATGAATGAATTCA
Source organism: Palaemon carinicauda (assembly GCF_036898095.1). Taxonomy (NCBI): domain Eukaryota; kingdom Metazoa; phylum Arthropoda; class Malacostraca; order Decapoda; family Palaemonidae; genus Palaemon; species Palaemon carinicauda. The sequence goes on along the minus strand of NC_090737.1, from coordinate 40,623,391 downwards.
GTGTGTTTGAAGGCAAAGCTATCCTAAACAAACTAAAGAGTTGGAAATCCCCTGGATACGATTGGATAACTGCTGAAATGATATTGGCCGAAAATGAAGTGATGAATGGGAGTTAGGAGTGCTGGTAAAAATGACAACAAAAAAAAAGAGGAGATCTGACTGACTGCAATAATTACAGAGGCATCACATTTACTTCAGTTGTCATGAAAATATATGGTACGCTCATTCTAAAGAGATTAGAGAGAAAGATTGATGAAAAGCTGAGAGATGAACAAGCAGGTTTTAGAAAAGATAGAATGTGTACTGACAATATTTTTTCTTTAAGACATGTGGTACAGCAATGTGTAAAATATATTTGAGGACCATGAAAAAGCCTTTGATTGTGTGCACCGGCAAATTTTGTGGAGAGTCTTGTGTTATTATGGAGTTCCTCTTAAATATGTAAATTTGATTAAGTCTGTTCATGAGCATAGCTTGTTCAAAGTTAATATTAATCGAGTTCTATCAGTGAATTTCCAGTGAATAGTGGAGTACTCCAAGGGAATGTGCTGTCACCTATGTTGTTCATCCTTGTCATAGATTTTGTAATGCTTAGAGCAGGTGAGGATGGGGGAGAAGGATTAGACTGGATTCGTAACAGGAAATTAGCTTACCTTGAGTATGATGATGACGCTGTCCTTATTAGCAGAACACCACAGGACTTGCGAAGATTGCTTACCAGAGTGCATGAAACATCACATGAGGTTGGGCTCAAGATAAATAGAAGAAAGACAGAGATGATGAGAACGGAATATGCAATGGAAGATGAAATATCATTGGAAAGAGAAAGGATTCATAAGGTAGAATAATTTAAATATTTAGGAACTGTGATCTCTAATACAGGATCTTTCGAATTTGAGTTTATTGAAAGATTGAAAAAAAAAGCAAATCAGACAATGTCTAGGTTAAATAAAATTTGGAAATAAGATCGCCACAAATTTCATATAAAATTCAGGCTATATATCAGTTTAGTGAGATCGGTGTTTCTGCATGGACTGAGTCGTGGTATGACAATGAAACAATATCCAACATATTTTGCAGATTTGAGAACAAAGCCCTCAGAAGAAGAATATTGGGAGTTGAATGACAGGACAGGATTAGAAATGAAACTATAAGAGAAATTACTCGAGTGCCATATGTGGATGAAATCATGGTGAGGGGTAGATGGAGATGTTTTGGGCATGCTCTTTGCACTACCCAAGAGAGAGTAGTTCACCAAACTTTCAACTGGGCTCCACAAGGCACTAGAATAGTAGGAAGACCCAGGTGTACATGGCTGGGGGCAATGAAACGTGAAGTAGGAGATGATGAATGGAGAAGTATTGTTTTAAAAGCTCAAGATAGAGACGACTGGCGAAATTTATACGTCAATAGGGGTAGGAAGTGAGGATGATGATGATAGCCTTTAAAAAAACTGTATCTGTTTAATCCTTTATAATCTTAGTCCGAACTGCATGTATTTACTCTTTTATAGTCTTAGTACGAAATGTATATTTTTACTCTTTTATAATCCTAGTAAGAACTGTGTCTTTTTACTCTTTTATAGTCTTAGTACAAAAATGCATCTTTTTACTCTTTTATAGTTTTAGTACGAACTGCATGTTTTTACTCTTTTATAGTCTTAGTATGAACTGCATCTTTTCACTCTTTTATGGTCTTAGTGCGAATTGCATCTTTTTACTACTCTTTTATAGTCTTAGCAAGAACTGCGTCTTTTTACTCCTTTATGGTCTTATTACGAACTGCATCTTTTTACCCTTTTATAGCCTTAGTACGGACTGCATCTTTTCACTCTTTTATAGTCTTAGTAGAAACTGCATCTTTTACTCCTTTATGGTCTTAGTACGAACTGCGTCTTTTTACTATTTTGTAGTCTTAGTACGAACTGTATCTTTTTTCTATTTTATAGTCTTAGCACGAACTGAATCTCTTTACCCCTTTATGGTATTAGTACGAACTGCATCTTTTTGCTCTTTTACAATCTTAGTACGAACTGCATCTTTTTACTCTATTATAGTCTTAGTAAGAACTGCATCTTTTTACTCTTTTATAGTCTTAGTACGAACTGCATCTTTTTGTTCTTTTACAGTCTCAGTACGAACTGCATCTTTTTTACTCTTTTATAGTCTTAGTACGAACTGCGTGTTTTTACTATTTTATAGTTTTAGCACGAGCTGCATATTTTTACTCTTATATAGTCTTAGTACGAACTGTCTCTTTTCAGTCCTTTATAGTCTTAGTACAAACCACATCTTGTTTTTCTATTTTATACTCTTTTTAGAAACTGCATATTTTTACTCGTTTATAGTCAGTACGAATTACATCTTTTTACATCTTTATGGTCTTAGTACGAACTGCATCATTGTACTCGTTTATGGTCTTAGTACGAACTGCATCTTTTTACTATTTTATAGTCTTAGTACGAACTGCGTAATTTTACTCTTTTATAGTCTTAATACAAACTACATCTTTTTACTCGTTTATGGTCTTAGTACGAACTGCATCTTTTTACTCGTTCATATTCTTGGTGCAAACTGTATTTTTTTCTTCTTTTTGTGTTTAGGGAAGTATTGCAAAACAGCGCAAAGGTACAACCCTCCACGGAAAAAAAAAATGTAAAGTTTACTAGTTGTGCAGCTTCAACTCGTATGGGGATAATAATTGCTGCCCTTGAACTTTTCCAGCTCTGGCACTTAGGGATGGTTGATGGGAGCTGTTTAATATTTTAGATGAAAGGTTCCTACACCATCTCTCTCTCTCTCTCTCTCTCTCCTCTCTCTCTCTCTCTCTCTCTCTCTCTCTCTCTCTCTCTCTCTCTCTCTCTCTCTCTCTTCATATGCGTGCATCCTATAACAGTTTTAGAGCTAGCATCTAGATTTTTTAACGCATTGATTGAATAACAGATCTCATGCTTAGTTCTCAATCAATTATTATTATTATTATTATTATTATTATTATTATTATTATTATTATTATTATTATTATTATTATTATTATTATTATTATTGGCTAAGATGAAAACTAGTCGGAAAAGCAGAATGCTACAAACCCAATGGCTCCAACAGGGAAAAATTGCCCACGCAGGGAAGGAAATGGGGAGATAGATAAACTATTTGAGAAGTAATTAATAAATGGCCTAAATATCTTAAGATCAGTAACAACGTTCAAATTTTTATCATAAATAAAATATGAAGAGAGATTTGTGTCAGCCTTTTCAAGATAAAAACATTCGCTGCAAGTTTACACTTCTGAAGTTCCACCGATTCAACTGGCTGATTTGGAAAATTATTCCACAATCTGGTCACAGCCGGAATAAAGCTCCTAGAATGCTGTGTATTTTTGAGCCTTATTACGGAGAAGGCAAGACTGTTAGAATTAACTGCTTGACTATTACTATGTACAGTATGGTATAGTCTGGGAAGATCTGAGTGTAAGGATGGTCAGAATTATGAAATATACAACATCCATAAAGAACTAATTGAACGATGGTGCCAGAAATTAATTTCTAGGTTAAGAATTAGAAATTTAATAGACCGCAATTTTTTTTCGCCCAACAAATTAGGATGCGACTCAACAATCGAATTCCAGACAGGAGAACAAAACCCATTAAATGATCGAACGAAAAAGATTTCTTCACTAATATTAGACTGATAACCAAAAATCACTTTCTTATGCAATTGAAGAAGAAACAGACCAAATGTGTTTCTAAAAACATAAATTTGAAATCAAGAATCACACGTGATACTTTAAGGGAGTTTTATATATTTAAACAAACATTATCAATGCAGTTTTGTTGGGATTCAACTTCATAATTTGCCCGTTTACTAATCTTAGGGTTTTCATCAACCCCAAATCTACTTTCAGGAGGCGGAATAGGGACAAAGAGAGTAGCATTATCTGCTTATGGAACGAGCTTGTTTTCTATGCCAAGCAACAAATCGTGTATGAAAAGTAATGGGCCAAATACACTGCGCTGAGGAATACCAGATATCACATTTCTACACCCAGTATGGTGTCCATCAACAACACTGCAATCTATTGCTTAGAAATTCAATAATAATACTAAGAAAAGACCCACCCAATCCCAACTGTTTGAGTTTGAAAACAAGGGCTTCATGATTAATAGGATCAAAGACAGAACTAAAATCAAGGCCAATCATACGAACTTTCTGATCTCAATCAAGGAATTTCTGTGCAGCATTGAAAATTGTAAGAAGGGCATCACATGCTCCAAGGCCTTTACGAAATCCATTTTGCAAACAAGTGAACAGAATATTACTTTCAGCATACCTGTTTAGACGTTTTGCCAAAACACGTTCAAAAACTTTAGAGAATATGGAAATTACGAAAATTAGGCGGTAATCAGCCGGGCTAGAGCTACCACAAACACATTTACCTTATTTAGTAATAATAGTAATTCTTCAACAAGTTCAAAAAGAATCTTTTCTTGCTAAATTGTGGAAAATAACAAACAACTTAGAGCTAAAAAAATCAGCGGTGATTATGAAAAACAAAGTAAAATACCCTTTGGGTCTACACCTCCATAAGCATTAAGGTCAATCAAGAGTATTTTAATTTCACGGGACCGAAAATCTAAACCAATTAGCTTAGCCTCAGGAAAATGGGGAATGAGGAAGAATAACTTTCTCGTTACCCTGCTTACTCTTGAAATACGTCAGCCAAAAGGGTTGCCTTCTCCTTTAGACAGTGAGTGACAGAGCCATCTGGTATAAGTAAAGGAGGATCTGTTAAATCTACAACAAAGAGTACAGATTTGAAGGTAGCCCACCACTTATCTTGGGCTTTATTACAGAATACTTATTTGTGTTTATCGTCATCCCCATGATTCTCTTTCGTAATACTTGAAACCGTATCATCCAGGTCCAGCTAAGATGATGAAATCTCTTACTAATGTCTTGAATTATTCTTTTTACAATTTTTGAAAGATTGTTTATCTGTTTGGGCAGTTGGGTTTATTTTACTTCAACAAAGGTAGAAATGATTTAGACTATTGTTGAATGATAATCTACTTGATCACCTTCTACTAGAAAAATTTCAATACCGGATTTTCGCTGTCACCATTAGTGTTTTATAGAGTTTTTGTGCGCTATTCAGTTTGCAATCCACAGTTCCTTGATTGGCAATGATGTCACAATGCTCGAAACCAGGGTATAACTACTGTTTTTTTTATTCGTTTTACTGATTGGTAATTCTGTTATGTGAAAAATTGAATTTTACGTCTTAATACATTAATCTATACACATCTTGATATTAATAAAGACAATGATTATAATATCATATAAAGCGAAAGCGAAATAGATATCATATTCTTGTTCCTCATAGTAGAGATTACATGCTTTTATCTATTTATATAGAAAATGAATATGTATATATGTACACACACACGCACACACACACACACGTGTATATATATAATATATATATATATATATATAGTACATATATCCTTATAAATTTATGTATGTGTGTGTTTGTATGTGTATATATGCATGTTTTAAAACAGCCCTTTGGGGTTAAAATACATTGTGCCAAAGGCTTGAAATTATAAAACCTCCGATATATTTCTTATGTGCGTAACAGTACATACACACTTACTGTACATACCTATGTACAGTGTATATATATATATATATATATATATATATATATATATATTATATATATATATAAATAAATTTCTACCTCATACTTGGGATCGAACGCTAGCGCCTTCTAATGAAAGGCCAGGTCGAAACCAACCATGCCACGAGAGGCCATTAAAAGAAATCGGAACCTGACGCTACCCAGCTGTCGCTGGTAAGAGACTGATGTCTCGCCAGGTAAATCCTCGGACAGCTGGGTAGCGTCAGGTTCCGATTTCTTTTAATGGCCTCTCGTGGCATGGTTGGTTTCGACCTGGCCTTTCATTAGAAGGGGCTAGCGTTCGATCCCAAGTATGAGGTAGAAATTTATTTCTATTTGAACACGATGTTGTGTTGATATTTATCCATATTGACTCATTAGGGGTAATTTGAATGAATTACTACCAATTGTGTCACGTGGTGGGCCGGGAAATCGGTAAAACTCGCTGGTAAGAGACTGATGTCTCGCCAGGTAAATCCTCGGACAGCTGGGTAGCGTCAGGTTCCGATTTCTTTTAATGGCCTCTCGTGGCATGGTTGGTTTCGACCTGGCCTTTCATTAGAAGGGGCTAGCGTTCGATCCCAAGTATGAGGTAGAAATTTATTTCTATTTGAACACGATGTTGTGTTGATATTTATCCATATTGACTCATTAGGGGTAATTTGAATGAATTACTACCAATTGTGTCACGTGGTGGGCCGGGAAATCGGGTAAAACTCGCTGGTAAGAGACTGATGTCTTGCCAGGTAAATCCTCGGACAGCTGGGTAGCGTCAGGTTCCGATTTCTTTTAATGGCCTCTCGTGGCATGGTTGGTTTCGACCTGGCCTTTCACTAGAAGGGGCTAGCGTTCGATCCCAAGTATGAGGTAGAAATTTATTTCTATTTGAACACGATGTTGTGTTGATATTTATCCATATATATATATATATATATATATATATATATATATATATATATATATACTTGTGTGTGTATATATATACATATATATATATATGCATATTTTTATATATATACATACATATATATATATATATATATATATATACTCGTGTGTATATATATATATATATATATATATATGTGTGTGTGTGCGTGTATATGCATATATATATAAATATATAGATATATGTATATATATACACACATATATATACATATATATATGTATATATATATATATATATATATATATATATATATATATATTATATATATATATATATGCGTATGCACATCACTAAATGCTTATATCGAATCTTGGATTAGACAGAAGATACTTTCAACTGATATAGCAGAAATTGAACTACGTACGAGGGGTTAAAGCGTGTTAATACGTATTCATGTGCTATGCTTTATTTCGTTTCTTTTTTTTTTTTTTTGCTCGACTACAGGCCAAATATGCATATCCGATATGATGTAAGGAAGTCAAAAGTTTAATTTATTAGGTAATAAGAAACATGCATGTAAGTGATAAAAGATTTAAAAGAGTAGATTTTTTATAATTCACCTTTTTTTTCTTCGAAAGGGGCGTTGCCAGAAGATGTAACCCTCCATGTTTCCAGTAACGTATGAAAGATATGCCGACGAATTTCGTTGTTTTTCTTATATGAAAAGAATAAAGAATACCTTAATGAAAACAATACGTTCTTAATGCCCTTTTTAAAAGCCTATGGTTACATAAAGATTTTAAAATCTTCAGTTCTTTTTAAACTGTGAATGATAGTTCCAAATGTGTTGCCCAAATCAATTTGGTAGAGAAACATTTTTATGTAACGTACTTTTCCAGCGCAGGAAACCAGTGTCTAGGACCGAAGGTTTTGGAGTCAGATGGACTCGCTCTGTCATTGGTGAAGAGAGGTGTAGGGAGGTCCTAGAGATATGAGCAGGATTAATACTCTATTAATCCTGTGACATGAAGAGCACGTTAGACGGCATAACTTGCGAACGTACCATGATCACTAAAGCCCGATAGCAGCATAAACTTTATGACTTCAAGTACAGTGTTTATTAAAGATAATCACTTTCCTCCCAGTACTGATTGCTTCTAGACTAAAGTAGCAATAAACAATAAATGGATAGATTTTGAAACTAATCCCCGAAGAAGTCAAACGCATTTAGGATCAAAGGTACAACGCGCAAACAAGAGAATGGCATGCTTTAACTGTAGAAACTTAGCAGAAACAGGATCACTATTGTAATCCATCTAAAATCAAAACTCAAAATTAGAATTTTAGATATAGTGCCGAGAGGCGAAAAGACACATGAACATCTGTGACCTGTCACGCAATGTCAAGTTATGTCATCTAATGTATAGTATGTCGTCATCATAAGAACACGTTTTTATAATTTTTTTTTTGTGGGGGGGGGGGTTAAGAGTAAATATTGATCGAATAACTAATAAGAATGATAGTTTACGAGTATTAAGTTGTATTCACCTAAAGAGTAAAAGACGAGAATGGGTGTGCTCTATGGGAAAACGTACATTGCAAAAATGTCTCCCTTGCGTAGAACAGATTACGAGAGGATTCCAGAATTGAATTACAGATACAATAGATTTGTCAATACAACAATAAATTAATTTACAATAATCAAGGATGAATATGGGCCAAGACTCCCCTTCGTGTAAAGGGTCTGCTCCAAATAAAAGAAGAAAGGAATGCCAAGAACCTTATTCTGTGCTAAAGGTATGATGTTATTTGGTTACGTCACTTGGCAAGATATACGTAAAAGAATCCCATGTAGCCTATTTCAGAACTGATGTTAGGTAATCAAATGTGCAGTAACAATTATTGAATAATTAGATAATGATAAATTCCCGCAAAAAGAAAAAAAAAAAGAAATGAAAAAAAAAGCAATTGGATGTAAATAAGTTTTGACCTGCATAAGAGGCAAATATGAAATCTCATTAAACTGACAGCTGAAGGTTTATCACTGGAAATAAAAGCTCCGACCCAGCATTCAGGTTCTTTGACCATGGGGGATTGTTTTCCTAGTGCATTCAACAGAAAATTAATATTTTGCCAAAGCGGAATGTCGGATTATCACTAACTTTCGCAGGCGCCCGAGTTGGTGGTGTCACGGGCTCTCAAGAGCTGATCTAGGAAGCAAAAGACAATTTGCAATTTCTAGATCATTTTGATATCATGATAGTCCAAGTAAAAGGAAACAAAGTATTCCTTAGAATAACACATGAAACTGAGCGTGTACCAGTATAATTTTATTCTTAACCATTAAAGAATCATGGAATTAAGTGTTCTGTAAATGATGGTAACATTATGATGTACATTATTAAAACTACAGCTTATGGAATTACAAATAACTACACCCATATCATTATTATTATTACTTTTTAAGCTGCAACCCTAGTTGGAAAAGCAGGATGCTTTTGCCTAGGGGGTCTAACAGGGAAAATAACCCAGTGAGGAAAGGAAACTAGGAAAAAATGAAATATTTTGAGAACAGTAACATCAAAATAAATATCTTCTATATAAACTATAAAAACTTTAACAAACCAAGAGGAAGAGAGATAAGATAGAATAGTGTGCCCAAGTGTACCCCCAAGCAAGAAAGCTCTACCCCAAGACAGTAGAAGATCATGGTAAAGAGGTTATGACACTGCCCAAGACTAGAGAACAATGGTTTAATTTTACAGTGTCCTTCTCCTTGAAGAGCTGCTTACTATAGTTAAAGAGTCTCTTCTACCCTTACCAAGAGGAAAGTAGCCACTGAACAATTACAGTGCAGTAACTCCTTGGGTGAAGAAGATTTGTTTGGTAATTTCAGTGTTGTCAGGCCCATGAGGACAGAGGAGAATATGTAAAGAATAGGCCAGACTATTCGGTGTGTGTGTGTGTGTAGGCAAAGAAAAAATGACCTGTAACCTGAGAGAAGGATCCAATGTAGTACTGTCTGGCCAGTCAAAGGTCCCCATAACTCTAGCGGTAGCATCTCAACGGGTAGTTGGTGTCCTGGCCAACCTACTACCTGTTCATACTAAATCCATACCTAGCAGGAAGCACTTCTTTTCTAAAGCCCGTTTGGTTGACGGTATGAGGAAGAGGAACCATAATTACCTCTCTCTGTTTTTGTCTTTATCCTCTGCAGTCAATGAAATTCATTCATGAATGACGTGTGACCAAGCTACATCCTGATTGCGTCAGGGATAGTTCCTACGAAGCCAGTCTCCTACCGGAACTTCATCTTCACCGACCGATTGGCGTGGCCTTGCCTTCGAAGCAAATGTCGTCCATCAGCTTACAGCTTCTGATTAACTCTGACCTTTGACCTTTTTTTACGACTCGACACATTATCGAAAAAGGAAATGCTTTCAGTGGTCCAAGTCAAGGAATGAAGAGGCTTAAGAATGTGCCTTGTGCCACTTTCTGTCTTTCACTTTTAAGCTTTTCAACATTCTTGGAGTCATGTTGATCGAGTGAAAGAATGAAAGTTTTTGATTCTTCCTGGAATTTAAGAAAACGTAATGGCTATACTGTATTTGTCTCGATTAATAATTTGTCCGTAGTCTGTTGCTTAGAAAGTTCTGTGTCTGTGTTCGTATTGTTGGTCCAATGACTCAGCAACTAATGAGAAAGGCAAAGTCAACTACACATTGGGGGAAATAATTACCACTGCGTGTCTTAGTCCGTTCCAAAGAAACCACTTTTTTTCAGGAAGTGTCTTTGTTTATCTTGTTATTTCATTTTGTGTTTATTTAACCTCGAGTGAAAAGTTTTCGGTGAATGAAGTTAATCTGTAAGTTGAGGAGAATCTTGAGGATGTGTATTTGAGGAGGAGACAAGCAACGTGATGTCGGACCCATTGTGGATGGATGGTAGAGAAGCTCTCGTGGTGAGAGAGAGAGAGAGAGAGAGAGAGAGAGATAATGTCGGCTTATTATCTTATTATGTATTTAGTCATCAAAATGAGAGAAGAGAGCATTACTTCCACTGCCTGTCTGTGTATCATTCTTTCTTATAAGGAGAAAAGGCAGAAGAAGAGAATAAAATAAAAAACAAAATCAAATCAAACTGAAATAAAGTTATTAGGTTAATTAAAGAAGAGAGAGAGAGAGAGAGAGAGAGAGAGAGAGAGAGAGAGAGAGAGAGCTTCCAAAGAAGTTATTTCAGAGCCTTTAGCAACATGTTAAGGTTGGTGCACTAAGGTTGCAATGATGCGCTCTTATGAAAAATGTATTTTAACATAGGCGCTAAACCAATCTCTCTCTCTCTCTCTCTCTCTCTCTCTCTCTCTCTCTCTCTCTAGGTTTAAATTTCTAACTACTCGTAATTAACGAATTTATTAACTGATACTGTTTTGTCTTGTGACATCCCATACCTTCAATGATAAAAAGTTCTCAGTTCTCGATTATTCGAGTAAAACGTCTAAAAACACTAATTAAACGTCTAATTAACACTGATTATGTTAATTGTTATCATTATATTCAATAGACATCGTCCAAGCTCTAAAGCCACAGCAACAAAAATGCCAGGAATTATAGTAATTAATAAGAGCTATATCATCAACTGCATCAGCTTTGTTAATCTCGTGATATCACTTTATTATTATTGTCGTTTTTGGTTTCCCATGTTCATTCATTTTATATCTTTGAATGTGTAAAATTCATAGATGTTTCATTTTTTTTTTTTTTTTTTTTTTAGAATTATGAATGAGTGAGAATTACGAGCGTATTTCCGCATACGTTCTTTTGCTGTTCCTGGGAAAGAGAAGGTAAGAACCGGAATAACTCTCTCTCTCTCTCTCTCTCTCTCTCTGTTGGGCTGAAGTCTTGGCCAAATGACGAACACCCTCTCATACTACACGCAGTCAGTCTTTCTCGGGGTGAAGCACCGACCCCATTCTTGGTGGATGCGACGTTGCCACGTATGGCGGAACTGGTAAAGAGTCTCTCCTCTCTCTCTCTCTCTCTCTCTCTCTCTCGTCTTGGTGATGATGGTAACTTTGGGGGATGGGGCAGGAGGCCCTACTGCTGTTGCTGTTGCTCTTGCGGCCACATATTATGCTACGCTACCAGATGATACAGCTTATTTAATGTAGAAAAGAGCGTCTCTCTCTCTCTCTCTCTCTCTCTCTCTCTCTCTCTCTCTCTCTCTGACATAAGGCAATCTCCGAAAAAAAATGTCGCTTACATAACGATCTGTAAGAAGAATTTGGAACTGGCATGTATTACATGATGTAAGGAAATAGGAACTCTTAATCTTGCATGGATCGATGAGTAATGACTACTTTCTAACATGATAATGATAATGAGAATAATATAATAATTGATACAATTCCATTGTATTACAAAATAACTGTCTACCCAAACAGGGATTGAGATGTTGCAACCAATCTATGCATCTGTGCAGTTATCTCATCAACAGTGCAGTGAGCCCCAGCACATATTCTGCGTCAGTCCCCTTTCATTTACTATTCCTCTGGGCTACAGTAAGCTAGTAATTCCTTCCAGGGCTTCTGTCAAACGATATACTTCCCACCAAGTATTTCGGAGCGTACGACCTTTCAACCTCTGCTGCTATTTTTATCTTCCTCCACCAATCGGTTTTCTCTATTTCACATAATACTAAAGTAAATATCAGTTTCACTCCAATAGGTTCCTTTATTTTTTATTCACACTGTAATTCTGTTATCATAATCCCGACTTCAGTGTGGACTTAAAAGGCAAAACCTCTGATGAGTATTTTCAATTGTTATTATTCCCTTTCTCATTATAACCTTGACTGACTTCAATTATT
>NC_090737.1:40598452-40600952 GCF_036898095.1 Palaemon carinicauda | reverse complement strand
TGATTTGGAATAAGCCGAACTGATGAATGCATATTTCGTTAGCATATTTATTATTATTATTATTATTATTATTATTATTATTATTATTATTATTATTATTATTATTATTATTATTATTATTATAAAACGAGATTTACGTCATCATATTCAACATAATAAAAATAGCTGCAGGACTATCAGAATTAACTACAAAGCTAGTATTACTAACAGGATGGTACTGTCCCGGAAGATCTGAATACAAAGGATGGTCAGAATTATGAAAAATCGTATTCAACATGCATAAAGAACTAATTGAACGACGATGCCAGAGATTGATATCTAGATCACGTATTAGAAATTTTATAGATCATAAGTTTTTGTCCAATAAATTGAGATGAGATTCCGCAGCTGAAGACCAGACAGGAGAATGACACTTGAAACAAGGCAGAATGAAAGAATTAAAATACTTCTTCAGAATAGATTGATCACCGAAAATGTTTAAAAACTTTCTCAATAAGCCATTTTTGTGCAATTGAAGAAGAAACAGACCGATGTTGTTTTTCAAAAGTAAATTTTCTTTCAAGAGTCATATCTAGAATTTTAAAAGTCATAGAGTTAAAGAAATAATACCAATGTTGAGATCCGGATGCTGAGGATCCACTTTCCTCGACCTAATTACAATCATACTTAGAGTTTTGTTAGGGTTCAATTCCATACCCCATGCTAATTTTAGCTAGATCTCTATTAAGGGATTCAGCAACCCCAGATCTACATTCAGGAGATGGAGTTGAGGCAAAGAAAGTAGCATTATTTGCATATACAACGAGCTTGTTTTCTAGGTGTATATAATATGAAAAGTGATGGGCCAAGTGTTCCTATACTCACTATGGTGCCCATCAACAACAACTCTTTGCAAACCAGCCACTAAACAGAATTACCTTTACAAGATGTCAAAAATAAAATAAAGAGATTCAATAACTTTAAGGCACCGAGTGCAATTAATATTCCTCCAAGAGAGCTTATAGAACTTAAAGAAGAGATAACTCCACATTTTTACAAAATATTCCAAAAGACTGTCAACGAAAGAAATTCACTACAAGGGCGAAAACTAGATAATGTTCCTCTAATCTACAAGAAGGGACCTAAAGAAGAACCTGGCAATTACAGACCTGTGTCTAACTTCAGTGTTTTGCAAAATTTTTGAATTAATTATAGTAGATCCAATAGTAGAACATCTAGAGATAAACAATCTGATAGACTGCCAAAAAGTCTTTAGACATAAGAGATCCTGCATAACAAATCTGTTGGAATTTTTCCACCTGTTTAGCATATATGACAAAAGCAGGGCAATATACATATATCTTGACTCTCAAAAGGCTTTGGAAAGTCCCTCATAAAAAGAAATTATTATTTGAATTAGTGCACTAGGCATCTTCGATGGGCCACTTTAATGGATTGAAGATTGACTGACTAACAGTAAACTTAAGTTATATTCAGTGGAGAAGCCTCATAATGGGCAGCTGTTACAAGCCGAGTACCTCAAGGATCCGACATTGGCCCAATTATTATTTCAGATTTACATTAACGACGCAGATTTAGGATTAACTAGAATTGCCAGATTTGCCGATAATACTAAACTAGGCATACATGCTGCGAACTCAGGAGATGTAGAAGCCTCAAGAGAGAATCTAATTAGGCTGGATGAATGGTCCAGAAAACTACATATACCTTTCAACTTTTGGAAATGCAAAGTTAAGCATATAGGTTAAAGTAACCCACAACCAGATTACGCTCTACTGTGTAATGAAATAGAGTGTGAACCAGATGGCCTGGAGATCTCGGCATTATTATGAGCAAAGATTTAAAGTTCAACAAACAGAGCATAAAAGCTGGAAAGAAAGCGAAAAAAAAACTAATGGGTTACTTAAAGAGACAATTCAAATACAGATACAAAGACACTGTACTTCAGATGTACAGTACACATCACTAGTAAGACCCCATCTAGAATACGGCCAAGTATTCAGGATACAGATCGACTGGAAGTAGTACAAGCTGGGGCCACCAAATTAGTGCCAACACAGAGACAATTTGAATATATAGACGGAGAATAGAATGTATGAACTTATTTGATTACAAACTTGACGACTAAGGGGCAGCTAATAGAGACATCCAAAATTCTTAAAGGAATTACAAATGTCGACAACAAAACCCACTTCACGCTTAGCACAAATCTGTCAAGAAGTAACGGATACAAACTGGAATTGAAAAGAGACAACACCACTCAATGTGGCAATATCTTTACATACAAAATAGCAAATACGTGGAACAGACTCCCAGCGGATGTGGTGAACAGTAACACGGTAAACGAATTGAGAAATAAGTTAGACGAGATCATAAAAACGGAACGTTTAAACTAGTTCGTTTTATCCAAGAGCAAATAAAGTCTCCACGGAAGAACTAAAAGTCTGAGACATCCAAAATCCTTGTAACTCGTCGTAACCCTCTCTCTCTCTCTCTCTCT
>NC_090737.1:40588452-40595952 GCF_036898095.1 Palaemon carinicauda | reverse complement strand
TTGGGTCAACCGTGTGGGAGGGCGTTGGGAAACAGTGTTTCCCAACACTTGGGCCGACGTCCATCGCCTCTTCTGCGAAGAACGAAACTCGGGGTTTATTTGGCATCCTGTTACTCCTTCGGAACACGGATGCTGGAATTCCAGTTTCCGTCGGAAATACATTTTGAGTAGAAAAGAAATGAAAGCAATCTTAGAATGGTCGAGATGAGAGCAAAGACAAATATTGTTCTTATATTTTTCTTCTCTACTTCTTTGCCTTCTTTTTCTCAACATTTCTGTAAAACTTATAATTGAATTCGAGTTGTAGATTACCTTGGATAATGTTTCTTCGTCCTTCTGTCTCCTTTTTGTTGACTGCCCATCAATATTGTTATCCTCCAGAGCAAGTGCAAATGATACCAAATCGAGGAGGAAACAAAAGTGTAAGTGTGTGAGTTATAGCCGAAAGACAGCCTGGTGCACAATTGGCAGTCTGGCCTGCATGGCGGCAGGCTTTCCATATAAGGGTGGTTCGCATGTCATGCACGATCCCAGTGACTGCCAATTACTCTGATGCCAACTATGCATGCCATGATTATGTTTTTACCACTTACACTCTCTGTTGTTTTTACGGACACAAAAAAAAAAAAAAAAAAAGTATATCAAGAACCTTCTCACACTCCAGTGAAGTGGCCATGATTATTGTTCTTTTTCTACAAATTATTAACGATTTTTGGCATTGACTATGGCAATATTTGGAGTGTGTACTCATTCTTCTTCTGTTTCTTCTTAATTACCAGGTTATTAGACTTTCCAATAAGCGAGTGCCTGGTAATATTTCATGGTTGACTCAAAGTGCCTCTCAACTTTACAGTGACTTACATATTCAACTAAAGTGAAAGTGAAAACGCAAGTGAATATAATTTAGTAACAGTTTCCAAGTTTATCACGAATCAAGAATTTAAGCACAAGTAGAATTTTGTTTTAATTAGGTGTCCCACTATATATATATATATATATATACACATATATAATATATATATATACATACATATATATAATATATATATATATATATATATATATGCTTGTATATACATATATATTTATATATATATTTATATATATATATATATATATATAAAATATTAAATATATGTATATATTTTCTATGTATAAATAGAGAGCGCGGATTCATATTATATATATATATAATATATACACATACAGTATATACATAGATATATGTACACATTTATATTATATTCATATACACAAACAATTAATCTGTTTTGTATTTGCGGCCTCTGAAGATCGATATTACATCTCTTCTGATGAACAAAACTCCAGTCAGGTTTCCAGAAACGACGAAAACTGCAAATACATTATCCTGTTTGATATGTGGCGTTGACAGTCATTTTTTTTCCAGTGGTACTTCAAAGGGCAATAAAGATTTAACGATGGAATTAGACTTCAATTAAAAGGCAATGGAGAGGAAAATGAAAACGTATCTGGAAACTATGAAGTGAATGTAAAAGTTTGGATGTACAGTATATATATATATAAATGTATATATATATATATATATATATGTGTGTGTGTGTGTGTGTGTGTATATATATAATCTTTATTGCCCTTTGAAGTAACCACTGGAAAAAAAAATGACTGTCATACGCCACATATCAAACAGGATAATGTATTTGCAGTTTTCGTCGTTTCTGGAAACCTGACTCTGGAGTTTTGTTCATCAGAAGAGATGTAATATCGATCTTCAGAGGCCGCAAATACAAAACAGATTAATTGTTTGTGTATATGAATATAATATAAATGTGTACATATATATATATATATATATATATATATATTTCGCTTGTATGTGTATGTATATTCAATATGGAATAGAAGTTTTGATGAAATATAGTCTGCTTTAAAATTTTAAGCTATTCTGAGTAACTTCCTTCTATTAAGACCGAGGGGCTGTTGTGGGCCTGATTGGTAACGTCTCTTCCTGATGTTTGCCAGACTGGGGTTCGAGTCCCTGCTCAGACCTCGATAGTGCCTTTAGTGTCTGCAACCTCACCATCCTTATGAGCTAAGGTTGGGTGGTTTGAGGAAGCCTATAGGTCTATCTGTTGAATCATTAGCAGCCATTACCTGTCCCTCCCTGGTCCTAGCTTGGGTGGAGAGTGGCCCTGGGCACTGATTATATAATTATGGTCAGTCTCTAGGGCATTGCCCTGCTTGCTAGGGCACTGTCACTGTTCCTTGCCTCTGCTATTCATTAGTGACCTTTAAACCTTTAATAAAAAGGCAATTGATACCCAAGCTTTTCCACTTGAGCATTTATTTATACATACTTTTGAAAACGTTGGAATATCTCTCTCTCTCTCTCTCTCTCTCTCTCTCTCTCTCTCTCTCGCGTCAAATCCTCGTCTGACGTGTTCAAAAGGAGGCAAAATACGTAAGTCCAAGACTGGCCTGGTTAGTCATAACAATACATACGGATAGTGGGAGAAGTGACGTCACGTCGTAGAACTATTCACACTATATTTAACAGCGATTGAGTATCGTTAGAGGTGCTGTTGATAGATTAGATTATATTAGATGTACATATATTTTTGGCTTAGAAAGATAAATATTCTTTTACCATACTAGCAAAATTATTTGTTTCACTTTTAGTGTACACATATATATGCATACACAGTATATTGAATATGTTT
Organism: Palaemon carinicauda; assembly: GCF_036898095.1. Lineage (NCBI taxonomy): Eukaryota > Metazoa > Arthropoda > Malacostraca > Decapoda > Palaemonidae > Palaemon > Palaemon carinicauda. Next base: position 40,593,253 of record NC_090737.1, on the reverse strand, counting down.
ATACTCATAAATATACTTATACATATAAGTGTTTCGTTTCATTAACGGATGTAACTAAAGATTCTATAAACCTATGTAAAATCAAGGGTTCTCGTAGGAAATATGTATACTCCACTAAGAAAATTGTTTTCAACACACACACACACACACACACATATATATATATATATATATATACATATATATATATGTGTGTGCATGTGTGTGTATGTGTGTGTGTGTTTGTGTATACAGTAGTAACTCGGTTTACAATTTCAATCTGTTCTGGAAGCAAGCTAACAACCCAAAATATCCATAAACCAAAAACATTGTTCCCATAAGAAATAAAAGAAATTCACTTGATGCATTTCACATAAAAAAATACACATACTGTATACACTAATTTTTAAATGTTTGTAATTGTAATTATAAATAATGTATAACTCCTAAATGAATACAAATTAATAATTCACAGTAAATTATAGAAGCAACACTATAATATAATTTAACAGGCATGAAAATTAGATGATTAAGTTACTACATGGCTTCAATCTCTCCTGGCTTCATGTGAAGCCATGAATGGCGTCTGTGTTAGATGATACAGTTGAATGCTGTTGTTGTTGTGGTGATGGATGAGTGGATTAAGGCCTTCCTGTTGGTGAATCCCACCCGGATTGGCACACTGGAAAGAGATTATTTCTCTGTAATGCCCACTGCAAACACAATAATCCTGCCTGCCCATGTGCCCATCCTATGGGGTGCTATTGCACACATATTAGCTGGTCTTACCAGTTGGCTTAATATGCACAGTATATAGTGTATGCCAGTAGTTAACCTATCTGTACAGCCACGTTTATTCTTTTTTATTTTTTTTTTTTACCTCAAATCATAATTACCCTAACACTGTCATTTTTTTTTTCTTCTCCAAAAACTTTTAACCTCTATACAAAATATCCAATGCCCTTTCGTTTGTCCCCTCTTCTATAAGAAAATAATAAAACGTTACCAATGATTCCTGCCTCATCGGTTTTAGACATACGCCTAATATAAAAACTGATTGTACAACACACAACAGTTAATACTGTACACATTAAATAAATCATAGAGAACATATCTCAGTTCATATGAAACATTTCTGCACATCATATGATAATTTTGTTTGTACAATGATTGTCCACAAAAAATGCGCATGTGAAGGAAAATATTTGTTAGCAGACAGATATAATAATCATATAAAGTGATTTGAATCACATGCTTGCATACCAATTTGCTCGTATTCTTAGTTGTTTGCAACTCGAGGTATCACTGTATATATATATATATATATATATGTGTGTGTGTGTGTGTGTGTATATACTCTATATGCATATATATATATATGAAGAGAGAGAGAGAGAGAGAGAGAGAGAGAGAGAGATAGAGAGAGAGAGAGGGGAGATTTAAACGTCGATCACAAAATACATTTTGATTGCGAAATATTACCGTCTTCATAGTCACCACATATCACCAAAATAAGAGAAAAATTAATATTAACATTTGTATCAACGTGCCGGCACACCTTGAAAACTAAAGAAAAGTCAAGGAAAAAAGGAGTAAATAATCACTGGTCCTTAAAATGTAGTTATTCAGATGCCATAGTAATACGAGAAAAAAATATAACATCGACCTTTGAAAATTAGTCAAGCACTAAACTACATAAGTAAATAATTACAATACCTAATCTAAATTCCTGAAGTCCAGAAACTTCTAAATCTTATTTGTGATCGACGGGAAATTTTTTTTTAATATTTACTTTTATATTGAACTTCAGCCTTCAAAAATAGAGACAAGGCGTTTAATTTTCATGAAAGATAATAAGTAAAAGCCAACTAATACTAATAACTAAAATATACACACACAGTTTCATCAAAACTGGAAGATAAAAGAGAAGAGGAAAATAATAATAATAATAATAATAATAATAATAATAATAATAATAATAATAATAATAATAATAATAATAATAATAATAATAATAATGATAATTCATTTCGACGTGCTTGGATTTTAATCACAGCTGAACAAGGCCCGATTATAAACAGCCTCCACCTCACCCACTTTAGGACACATGTAATCAGTCTTACATTTAGTAATATTTACTTGTAGTCAGCTACGTCCGGTTTTTCGATTATTTCTTGCTGAAGGTTAGACTGGCCAAGTGCACCAACAACAGCTCTAAATATATGCTGAGAATATTTTCATTGATTTCAATCGTATTACGAAAATTATAAGAGAAAGTCGAGTCTAGAGAATAAACGTGATTATGAAAAGTAAAATGCTCTCAAGCATTTATTGAGCCATGCCTGGAAGTCAATATGTAAGAATGAGATATCCTCCACCAACCAACTCCTTACCCAAACCCTTCCCTTGCGAGCCCTACACCGTAGACGTGAATATACTTATTTACTATTCATATAGATTGAATTCTGCTATTTAGTTTATTGAATGTTTCTTTATAATCCGAGATTCAATAGTAGTACAAAATTAGCATCTATGATATGCAACATGTTGTTAAACGTTTCCTGGATTAAACTTATCTACTTCCATAAATCCAAAGGAGATTTAAATTATTTTAGACGGAGGACTATTGGTAAGAGAAATATTTCCAAGTGAGATTCGAGCAGAATCGATAAGCTCAAGATGTGAGTGCGGAAATTATCAAAATGAAATCTAAGAAACGAAATGTATCTGCATTCTATGCGACTCGTTTGCTCTAAAAGGAAAAAAATAAATTCATGTCCATTAGAAAAAAAAAATTAATTATGTTGCCCTTGTATCTGTTCGCTCTTTCATAATGCTCTATTATATCCTGTTTCAGAAGACACAAACAAAAAGGTAATCATGAAGGTCCAGTGAACATAGAGTAAATTGTACATCTGTTACCTTCATGTATGATTAGTGGTTTGAAGATAGCATCGTAAGTCATCAATTTAATTGAACTTGATAAATCCATATTCAACATCCTTTCGGTATAATAAATAAGCAACATGATAATATGATTCTTTTTTTCAGAGTTGTTCATTTGCAAAAATGTTTTTTTATCACTACAAAGGAAATAGAACATATACGAACATAGTGAAATCAGTCAACCGGGAGAGCAATATGACCCCTATTGTTTAATAATCAATGTAAGGTTATTGGATGCTATTATTTCAATATGGTCCAAGCAAGCTGGCTAGAAACTGCATTATAAGGGTTAATAATTCGTGTGGCTTTTAACAACTCAGCTCGGCTAACAACTTCCTGGAGTGTAGTGCAATATGATAGAGGGCTTGGGATATCCATTTAGTTAAATGTTCTCTTTTAAAGTTATAATTTTCCCACAAAGAAGGTACATCTTTCGTAATGGGGTCATAACTCTGCTTAAAATAAGTTTGAATGTATTTTCAGGAATAAAGTAAAATTTTCTATCGTCTTTTTATACATCTGACATGCAACTTCCCTGTTTTGAGTTATGGAGATCAAATCAATGAAATGTTAATTTATAAGATAACTTTTTTCATCCTTTTGGAAAGTTTATGGCATTTTGTACCACATTTGTGTATTAGTTCCCTCAATGATGAATTAGCTTGTGTATATTAAGCACATGGATGCATGACTTTCGTATTCGTTAAACCTCAGAAATGGTAGGTTGTCCAGCAAACTTGACATATCTGGCCATTGGCCATTCTTTACCCAATTACAGTCACAAGTATTCAGGTACTGTGGCCCAAGGTCTATAGATTGCTATGGCATACATCCAATTTCCCGACTCCCTATGCATCTTGTCTAGACAACATCATATTTTCAATGTTGAAGCGGGGGCCACGGGGAGCCATATATAATTTTTGTCTGCTTTGGAACAAATTTGCTAGAACGGCCATGTATTATTGACTCATAATCCAGTAGTAGACCTATCATACACAGTCACTACATACATCTCGAAATGATTGGTGGGTGTTGGCTAGGTATCGAAAAGACATCTGTGACCACATTATACACCATTAAAGTTGCCTAAGGAGACATCTTTTCTTTGCTGACTACATCACAAACACTAAAAGAATAAACGAGGCAAATAAGGCTCGTATTTTCCGTAACCGGAGTCTAGGGAAGTTCGTATGAATGGATATCCAATGCAGGATTTGTTCTTCAACAAAGAAATCCAGGTGGGGATGGGTTGATTTCGATTTCAAGTTCAAATTATGCTTTCGAATGGAATATGTAGTGCAAGGTCAAATTCAGCTTTTATCTACTTTGGTAGCTCAATAGGCAATTCATTGTCATCTCTATATCAAAATATAAATGATAGTAGATTCAAATTCTGGAAAGAGTAGATGCATTTATCATATATAAATCTGCCCAGATTGTACCTTGATATTTGACACACGCACACATAAAGTACTGTATACCTCCCCTATATGATAAAGAGCAACTATTTGGCTATGTATATATATATATATATGTATATATATATATATATATATACATATGTATATATATATGTATATATATATGTATATATATATATATATACATATATATGTATATATATATATATATATTTATATATATATATATATATATGCGTATATATATACGTATATATATATATATATATTCGATTACGTCCAGCTCTTCCCATCCCTCGGGGAAGGAGGCAGCAGTCATAGCCTGGTGAGAGGGAGAGGGTTTGTGTGTGCATTTCTATATATTTGGCCGTCATTGTTGACGGGTCACGTACACTAGTATGAAATATTACACGTGGGGGTATTTATGTATGGAAAACGCACCGATCCCGTTAGAG
>NC_090737.1:40577066-40587952 GCF_036898095.1 Palaemon carinicauda | reverse complement strand
GTTGCATAACAAGGCTTAAAGTCAACTAAGACTAACGGTGTCGGCATGCGTTGTAAAAGTGAGGGAACATTATTGCTTGTTTTGTATGAAATGATTTTCTTATTCTTTTCTAGAAGATGGATCTACTTTGTTTCTATTGTGGTTTATTCTTCTTTTTGTTGCTTTAAGCATTATTTTTATTTGAAACAAATTTCTTTAAACTTATTTTCTTATTAAGAAATATTATGAATATCACAAATATTACTGCCATGAAATGTAGAATATAGGAGATTTCTATGATAATATTGAATTAGAGAGAGAGAGAGAGAGAGAGAGAGAGAGGAGAGAGAGAGAGAGAGAGAGAGAGAGAGAGAGAGAGAGAGAGAGAGATTATTAATTTACTGTGCCTGGAGAGAAACAAAATTTAAGTTAATACACCTAAAACTTTCATTTGACCTTTGACCCCACATTGATGTGACATTCTCGATAGACCGATTGATATTTGGGTCAACCGTGTGGGAGGGCGTTGGGAAACAGTGTTTCCCAACACTTGGGCCGACGTCCATCGCCTCTTCTGCGAAGAACGAAACTCGGGGTTTATTTGGCATCCTGTTACTCCTTCGGAACACGGATGCTGGAATTCCAGTTTCCGTCGGAAATACATTTTGAGTAGAAAAGAAATGAAAGCAATCTTAGAATGGTCGAGATGAGAGCAAAGACAAATATTGTTCTTATATTTTTCTTCTCTACTTCTTTGCCTTCTTTTTCTCAACATTTCTGTAAAACTTATAATTGAATTCGAGTTGTAGATTACCTTGGATAATGTTTTCTTCGTCCTTCTGTCTCCTTTTTGTTGACTGCCCATCAATATTGTTATCCTCCAGAGCAAGTGCAAATGATACCAAATCGAGGAGGAAACAAAAGTGTAAGTGTGTGAGTTATAGCCGAAAGACAGCCTGGTGCACAATTGGCAGTCTGGCCTGCATGGCGGCAGGCTTTCCATATAAGGGTGGTTCGCATGTCATGCACGATCCCAGTGACTGCCAATTACTCTGATGCCAACTATGCATGCCATGATTATGTTTTTACCACTTACACTCTCTGTTGTTTTTACGGACACAAAAAAAAAAAAAAAAAAGTATATCAAGAACCTTCTCACACTCCAGTGAAGTGGCCATGATTATTGTTCTTTTTCTACAAATTATTAACGATTTTTGGCATTGACTATGGCAATATTTGGAGTGTGTACTCATTCTTCTTCTGTTTCTTCTTAATTACCAGGTTATTAGACTTTCCAATAAGCGAGTGCCTGGTAATATTTCATGGTTGACTCAAAGTGCCTCTCAACTTTACAGTGACTTACATATTCAACTAAAGTGAAAGTGAAAACGCAAGTGAATATAATTTAGTAACAGTTTCCAAGTTTATCACGAATCAAGAATTTAAGCACAAGTAGAATTTTGTTTTAATTAGGTGTCCCACTATATATATATATATATATATATATATATATATATATATAGATATATATATATATATATATATACACATATATAATATATATATATACATACATATATATAATATATATATATATATATAATATATATGCTTGTATATACATATATATTTATATATATATATTTATATATATATATATATATATATATATATATATATATATAAAATATAAATATATGTATATATTTTCTATGTATAAATAGAGAGCGCGGATTCATATTATATATATATATATATATATATATATATATATATATATATATATATATACACATACAGTATATACATAGATATATGTACACATTTATATTATATTCATATACACAAACAATTAATCTGTTTTGTATTTGCGGCCTCTGAAGATCGATATTACATCTCTTCTGATGAACAAAACTCCAGTCAGGTTTCCAGAAACGACGAAAACTGCAAATACATTATCCTGTTTGATATGTGGCGTTGACAGTCATTTTTTTTCCAGTGGTACTTCAAAGGGCAATAAAGATTTAACGATGGAATTAGACTTCAATTAAAAGGCAATGGAGAGGAAAATGAAAACGTATCTGGAAACTATGAAGTGAATGTAAAAGTTTGGATGTACAGTATATATATATATAAATGTATATATATATATATATATATATATATATATATATATATATATATATGTGTGTGTGTGTGTGTGTGTGTGTGTGTATATATATAATCTTTATTGCCCTTTGAAGTACCACTGGAAAAAAAATGACTGTCAACGCCACATATCAAACAGGATAATGTATTTGCAGTTTTCGTCGTTTCTGGAAACCTGACTCTGGAGTTTTGTTCATCAGAAGAGATGTAATATCGATCTTCAGAGGCCGCAAATACAAAACAGATTAATTGTTTGTGTATATGAATATAATATAAATGTGTACATATATATATATATATATATATATATATATATATATATATATATATATATATATATATATATATTTCGCTTGTATGTGTATGTATATTCAATATGGAATAGAAGTTTTGATGAAATATAGTCTGCTTTAAAATTTTAAGCTATTCTGAGTAACTTCCTTCTATTAAGACCGAGGGGCTGTTGTGGCCTGATTGGTAACGTCTCTTCCTGATGTTTGCCAGACTGGGGTTCGAGTCCTGCTCAGACTCGATAGTGCCTTTAGTGTCTGCAACCTCACCATCCTTATGAGCTAAGGTTGGGTGGTTTGAGGAAGCCTATAGGTCTATCTGTTGAATCATTAGCAGCCATTACCTGTCCCTCCCTGGTCCTAGCTTGGGTGGAGAGTGGCCCTGGGCACTGATTATATAATTATGGTCAGTCTCTAGGGCATTGCCCTGCTTGCTAGGGCACTGTCACTGTTCCTTGCCTCTGCTATTCATTAGTGACCTTTAAACCTTTAATAAAAAGGCAATTGATACCCAAGCTTTTCCACTTGAGCATTTATTTATACATACTTTTGAAAACGTTGGAATATCTCTCTCTCTCTCTCTCTCTCTCTCTCTCTCTCTCTCTCTCTCTCTCTCTCTCGCGTCAAATCCTCGTCTGACGTGTTCAAAAGGAGGCAAAATACGTAAGTCCAAGACTGGCCTGGTTAGTCATAACAATACATACGGATAGTGGGAGAAGTGACGTCACGTCGTAGAACTATTCACACTATATTTAACAGCGATTGAGTATCGTTAGAGGTGCTGTTGATAGATTAGATTATATTAGATGTACATATATTTTTGGCTTAGAAAGATAAATATTCTTTTACCATACTAGCAAAATTATTTGTTTCACTTTTAGTGTACACATATATATGCATACACAGTATATGAATATGTTTATACTCATAAATATACTTATACATATAAGTGTTTCGTTTCATTAACGGATGTAACTAAAGATTCTATAAACCTATGTAAAATCAAGGGTTCTCGTAGGAAATATGTATACTCCACTAAGAAAATTGTTTTCAACACACACACACACACACACACATATATATATATATATATATATATATATATATATATATATATATATATACATATATATATATGTGTGTGCATGTGTGTGTATGTGTGTGTGTGTTTGTGTATACAGTAGTAACTCGGTTTACAATTTCAATCTGTTCTGGAAGCAAGCTAACAACCCAAAATATCCATAAACCAAAAACATTGTTCCCATAAGAAATAAAAGAAATTCACTTGATGCATTTCACATAAAAAAATACACATACTGTATACACTAATTTTTAAATGTTTGTAATTGTAATTATAAATAATGTATAACTCCTAAATGAATACAAATTAATAATTCACAGTAAATTATAGAAGCAACACTATAATATAATTTAACAGGCATGAAAATTAGATGATTAAGTTACTACATGGCTTCAATCTCTCCTGGCTTCATGTGAAGCCATGAATGGCGTCTGTGTTAGATGATACAGTTGAATGCTGTTGTTGTTGTGGTGATGGATGAGTGGATTAAGGCCTTCCTGTTGGTGAATCCACCCGGATTGGCACACTGGAAAGAGATTATTTCTCTGTAATGCCCACTGCAAACACAATAATCCTGCCTGCCCATGTGCCCATCCTATGGGGTGCTATTGCACACATATTAGCTGGTCTTACCAGTTGGCTTAATATGCACAGTATATAGTGTATGCCAGTAGTTAACCTATCTGTACAGCCACGTTTATTCTTTTTTATTTTTTTTTTTTTACCTCAAATCATAATTACCCTAACACTGTCATTTTTTTTTTCTTCTCCAAAAACTTTTAACCTCTATACAAAATATCCAATGCCTTTCGTTTGTCCCCTCTTCTATAAGAAAATAATAAAACGTTACCAATGATTCCTGCCTCATCGGTTTTAGACATACGCCTAATATAAAAACTGATTGTACACACACAACAGTTAATACTGTACACATTAAATAAATCATAGAGACATATCTCAGTTCATATGAAACATTTCTGCACATCATATGATAATTTTGTTTGTACAATGATTGTCCACAAAAAATGCGCATGTGAAGGAAAATATTTGTTAGCAGACAGATATAATAATCATATAAAGTGATTTGAATCACATGCTTGCATACCAATTTGCTCGTATTCTTAGTTGTTTGCAACTCGAGGTATCACTGTATATATATATATATATATATATATATATATATATATATATATATGTGTGTGTGTGTGTGTGTGTGTATATACTCTATATGCATATATATATATATGAGAGAGAGAGAGAGAGAGAGAGAGAGAGAGAGAGAGAGAGAGAGAGAGAGAGAGAGATAGAGAGAGAGAGAGGGAGATTTAAACGTCGATCACAAAATACATTTTGATTGCGAAATATTACCGTCTTCATAGTCACCACATATCACCAAAATAAGAGAAAAATTAATATTAACATTTGTATCAACGTGCCGGCACACCTTGAAAACTAAAGAAAAGTCAAGGAAAAAAGGAGTAAATAATCACTGGTCCTTAAAATGTAGTTATTCAGATGCCATAGTAATACGAGAAAAAATATAACATCGACCTTTGAAAATTAGTCAAGCACTAAACTACATAAGTAAATAATTACAATACCTAATCTAAATTCCTGAAGTCCAGAAACTTCTAAATCTTATTTGTGATCGACGGGAAATTTTTTTTTAATATTTACTTTTATATTGAACTTCAGCCTTCAAAAATAGAGACAAGGCGTTTAATTTTCATGAAAGATAATAAGTAAAAGCCAACTAATACTAATAACTAAAATATACACACACAGTTTCATCAAAACTGGAAGATAAAAGAGAAGAGGAAAATAATAATAATAATAATAATAATAATAATAATAATAATAATAATAATAATAATAATAATAATAATAATAATAATAATAATAATGATAATTCATTTCGACGTGCTTGGATTTTAATCACAGCTGAACAAGGCCCGATTATAAACAGCCTCCACCTCACCCACTTTAGGACACATGTAATCAGTCTTACATTTAGTAATATTTACTTGTAGTCAGCTACGTCCGGTTTTTCGATTATTTCTTGCTGAAGGTTAGACTGGCCAAGTGCACCAACAACAGCTCTAAATATATGCTGAGAATATTTTCATTGATTTCAATCGTATTACGAAAATTATAAGAGAAGTCGAGTCTAGAGAATAAACGTGATTATGAAAAGTAAAATGCTCTCAAGCATTTATTGAGCCATGCCTGGAAGTCAATATGTAAGAATGAGATATCCTCCACCAACCAACTCCTTACCCAAACCCTTCCCTTGCGAGCCCTACACCGTAGACGTGAATATACTTATTTACTATTCATATAGATTGAATTCTGCTATTTAGTTTATTGAATGTTTCTTTATAATCCGAGATTCAATAGTAGTACAAAATTAGCATCTATGATATGCAACATGTTGTTAAACGTTTCCTGGATTAAACTTATCTACTTCCATAAATCCAAAGGAGATTTAAATTATTTTAGACGGAGGACTATTGGTAAGAGAAATATTTCCAAGTGAGATTCGAGCAGAATCGATAAGCTCAAGATGTGAGTGCGGAAATTATCAAAATGAAATCTAAGAAACGAAATGTATCTGCATTCTATGCGACTCGTTTGCTCTAAAAGGAAAAAAATAAATTCATGTCCATTAGAAAAAAAAAATTAATTATGTTGCCCTTGTATCTGTTCGCTCTTTCATAATGCTCTATTATATCCTGTTTCAGAAGACACAAACAAAAAGGTAATCATGAAGGTCCAGTGAACATAGAGTAAATTGTACATCTGTTACCTTCATGTATGATTAGTGGTTTGAAGATAGCATCGTAAGTCATCAATTTAATTGAACTTGATAAATCCATATTCAACATCCTTTCGGTATAATAAATAAGCAACATGATAATATGATTCTTTTTTTCAGAGTTGTTCATTTGCAAAAATGTTTTTTTATCACTACAAAGGAAATAGAACATATACGAACATAGTGAAATCAGTCAACCGGGAGAGCAATATGACCCCTATTGTTTAATAATCAATGTAAGGTTATTGGATGCTATTATTTCAATATGGTCCAAGCAAGCTGGCTAGAAACTGCATTATAAGGGTTAATAATTCGTGTGGCTTTTAACAACTCAGCTCGGCTAACAACTTCCTGGAGTGTAGTGCAATATGATAGAGGGCTTGGGATATCCATTTAGTTAAATGTTCTCTTTTAAAGTTATAATTTTCCCACAAAGAAGGTACATCTTTCGTAATGGGGTCATAACTCTGCTTAAAATAAGTTTGAATGTATTTTCAGGAATAAAGTAAAATTTTCTATCGTCTTTTATACATCTGACATGCAACTTCCCTGTTTTGAGTTATGGAGATCAAATCAATGAAATGTTAATTTATAAGATAACTTTTTTCATCCTTTTGGAAAGTTTATGGCATTTTGTACCACATTTGTGTATTAGTTCCCTCAATGATGAATTAGCTTGTGTATATTAAGCACATGGATGCATGACTTCGTATTCGTTAAACCTCAGAAATGGTAGGTTGTCCAGCAAACTTGACATATCTGGCCATTGGCCATTCTTTACCCAATTACAGTCACAAGTATTCAGGTACTGTGGCCCAAGGTCTATAGATTGCTATGGCATACATCCAATTTCCCGACTCCCTATGCATCTTGTCTAGACAACATCATATTTTCAATGTTGAAGCGGGGGCCACGGGGAGCCATATATAATTTTTGTCTGCTTTGGAACAAATTTGCTAGAACGGCCATGTATTATTGACTCATAATCCAGTAGTAGACCTATCATACACAGTCACTACATACATCTCGAAATGATTGGTGGGTGTTGGCTAGGTATCGAAAAGACATCTGTGACCACATTATACACCATTAAAGTTGCCTAAGGAGACATCTTTTCTTTGCTGACTACATCACAAACACTAAAAGAATAAACGAGGCAAATAAGGCTCGTATTTTCCGTAACCGGAGTCTAGGGAAGTTCGTATGAATGGATATCCAATGCAGGATTTGTTCTTCAACAAAGAAATCCAGGTGGGGATGGGTTGATTTCGATTTCAAGTTCAAATTATGCTTTCGAATGGAATATGTAGTGCAAGGTCAAATTCAGCTTTTATCTACTTTGGTAGCTCAATAGGCAATTCATTGTCATCTCTATATCAAAATATAAATGATAGTAGATTCAAATTCTGGAAAGAGTAGATGCATTTATCATATATAAATCTGCCCAGATTGTACCTTGATATTTGACACACGCACACATAAAGTACTGTATACCTCCCCTATATGATAAAGAGCAACTATTTGGCTATGTATATATATATATATATATATATATATATATATATATATATATATATATGTATATATATATATATATATATATATATACATATGTATATATATATATGTATATATATATGTATATATATATATATATATATATATATATATATATACATATATATGTATATATATATATATATATTTATATATATATATATATATATATATATGCGTATATATATACGTATATATATATATATATATATATATATATATATATATATATATATATATATATATATATATATATCGATTACGTCCAGCTCTTCCCATCCCTCGGGGAAGGAGGCAGCAGTCATAGCCTGGTGAGAGGGAGAGGGTTTGTGTGTGCATTTCTATATATTTGGCCGTCATTGTTGACGGGTCACGTACACTAGTATGAAATATTACACGTGGGGGTATTTATGTATGGAAAACGCACCGATCCCGTTAGAGACATCAACTATCGCTACGCCAACCATTTCCCTCTCCTCTATTATCCCCCTAAAGGGTTTAGCTGAGCTCTTCCAAGAACTAGGAAAAGGCAACGGAATCTAGGACAGGATCTTTCTCCTCTCCCGTTATAATTCTAGCTCCTCACCTCCTTTACTTTCTAGCCTGATGGACGGCTGCACACCCCTCGGCTCGCATTACTTTTCTTTGTCTCGCAAATATAAACGTTTAGTTTGTTTTACCTCTTGAATGGCAAATAGAAGTAGAAAATCCAAAAGATTTATTATGTTAATTAATTACGGGTTATAAGCTTACTAGAAATTTAGAAATTGATATAATTTTCTGTATATAATTACATATAATTAAAGAACCTCATCAGTTGATCTTTGAGAATCTTTATAGCTTGTAGTTTACGGAAAAAAAAACTCACATTTGCTTGGGTTGAGCTACGATTATTATTATTATTATTATTATTATTATTATTATTATTATTATTATTATTATTATTATTATTATTATTATTAGCCAAGTTATATCCCAATTTGGACATTAGAATGCTACAAACCCATGGGCTCCAACAGAGAGAGCAAGTCAGGTAGAAAAGACTAAGAAAATAGCAATTAACTTATATATATGTAAATATATGTATATATATATATATATATATATATATATACATATATATATATATATGTATATATATATATATATATATATATATATATATATATATATATATATATATATATAGCAATTAACATAGCAATTAACCTCTATATATATATATATATATATATATATATATATATATATATATTATATATATATATATATATATATATATATATATGCATATATATATATATATATATATATATGTGTGTGTGTGTATAAGTAATAAATAGAAGATATTGAATATCTTAAAATCAGTAACAACGTTAAAATAGGCCAGTCATAAAATAAATCATAAAACAAGTCATATGTTAACCAGTTTAACAGGAAAGCATTTAATCGGACTTCTGAAGTTCCACTGAGATTTCCTTACTTATGGTGATTTTGTATCGCAGCCTCTTGCATCTGTTGTTGCACTGGCAACAGGATGTACTTCAGAGGCTTCATGATGTATGTTGCTCAACTACGACCTGGGAGAGATCTTTATAACGTTCTCGAAGCAGAATAGGAGACATACAGTTTATCGTCGCAAAACCTCGAGCTCAAAATCTCGTCTAGACATTTTTTTTTTTTTTTTTTTTTTTTACTTACTTACTTCGTTTGGTCCCCAAATCATTGTGAGGTATTATTAGCGGTTGTGATACATATTGATACATTTTCCCTCCCCCCACACACATCTCTCTCTCTCTCTCTCTCTCTCTCTCTCTCTCTCTCTCTCTCTCTCTCTCTCTCTCTCTCTCTGCGCAAAATTGTAATCCTGTAATTTAGGTATCACTAGTATAAACTTAAACAAGACAGTTCGATAAAAAAAATATAGAAAATGAAAAAAAAAATGTGTAATCAGAAAAAAATCACAGTAAAATTTCTCCATGGACTTGATAACAACTTTGATTAGATGAAAGATAACTCCAACAACTGCATCGAGATGAAACTAGTGAGACGTTGTATCCCCCTAGAATTATATGAAAATATTTTAAAGGAACAAAGAAATAAGTTTAGCTAGAAGATTCTTGTTTACCAAAAATACCTTTGTTAAGTAAGGATTTTGAACAAAGGAAATTCGGTGTCACTGAAACTCCAATGCATTTTTACTGAATTAATTACTTATCTTAACATTCCCCTACATTCATCAACATTAAAGTTTCAACAACAGTAAGCATATACATCTTCGTATTCTTGAATATCAACCCGCTCTTGCTTGCATCACGTCAAACCTACAATCAGTGGATCCACTTTTCTTGAACATCCTCTTGCAACTAATACTTTTAAATTTTGAAAAAACTGGTTTATAAGTCTTGAAACCTGACAGACTTCTGGTTTTATTTACTCACCTGTTATTATTATTATTATTATTATTATTATTATTATTATTATTATTATTATTATTATTATTATCATCTAAGCTACAACCTAAGTTGGAAAAGTAAGATGATATAAGCTCAACAACGGCAGCGACAGGGAAAATAGCCCAATGAGGAAAGGTAATAAGGAAATAAATAAACAATATACATGAGAAACAACGCATATTGAATATAAATAGATCTACCATATATAAACTATGAAGAGAGACTATGTCAATCTGTTGAACATAAAGATATTCTCTGCAAGTTTGATCTGAAGTTCCACCGATTCAACTGCCTGATTACGAATATCATTCCATAATCTGGTCACAGCTGGAATAAAATTTATAAAATACTCAGTAGCATTGAGCCGTATGGCGGAGATGGCATAGCTATTAGAAATAACTGCATATTTCTTTAAGCTATCAACTTTATTTTTTCGCATCAATCGGAAAGTCAACTGCTTTTACTGAACTGTAGCCTTCCCTCAAGAACAGCTTATATTCTGTGGTGCTTAGATAACTCCGTGACAAATTGTAAGTCACAATGTTGATATGCTCAGAGTA